>NC_041383.1:221129803-221286100 GCF_002162155.2 Triticum dicoccoides
CGGCGCCGGCGCGCTCGCCCCCGACCCCGGCGCGCTCGCCCCCGACCCATCGGCCCTCGCCTCCCTCCTCTCCCCTGCCGGCCGTCGTCGGGCCTGCCTCCTCACCCCTGCACTCTCTGTAAACCCCCCCTCTCTGCTAGGGTTCTTCATGTTAATTAATTAGGTTATCTATTTAGTTATGAATTTAGCTAGGTTTCAAAATTAGCTGAATTTATATGCAAATTTGAACTGGACATGTGATATGTGCATATGTCATGTTTTGGACATGTCATGTTTGGAAAATGATCCGAGTGGCCTATGTTACGCCGGAATGTTGATTCATTTCCATTTCGGTGAATTTCAGGTGCTCGATATGTCCATTTTTTAGCAAAGGTCATGCAGAAATTTCCCGTGAATAAAGGCATGATTTGTGCTACCTAGTTGGCATATCGAGTGCTGGCACATAGATTTCTTTTTATGTCATTTCTCATTTATTCATACTTTTAGAAATAAATGAGGCCACTTAATCATAGGAAACATGTCGAACAACGAAGAAACTGGGCCTTCTCACCAAGATGCAGACGAGATGGATTATGAGGGTGAACAAGAGTACCTCGACTATTTGACTGCTAAGCAAGGTTTGCAGGTCGGCCTCGATGATTGTACTGATGCCGACATCGACACCGACGGCGCCGGCACCGATGGCGGCACCGAGACCGATGGGGAAGGTACCGGCGGAGAAGGTACCGGCCCCGATGCCGATACCGAAAAGAGGAAGCATAAGAAGCAGAGGATACGAAAACCTAACAAACTAGGGATTGGACGACTTGTGATCACAAAGATGGCACCTAGCAAGTTTGAGCCGTTAGAGCCGGAAGAACCTCGCAAGTGCTATGGGAACCAAGTAGGATGCATCCTATGGGAATGCGCGAACATTTGACGCAGTTGCTCCTAACGAAGTTGCACAAGAGATTCAAGTTCCCCGACCGGGATGATAACATAGAACAACCGTGGGATGATCCGAAGATGAAAAAGATTAACAATCACGCCATGGGCATGTTCAGCAATGATTTGGCCTCCTGGAAAGGGAGGGTGGAACAAGAAATTGAGGCTGATGAACCCCTGTCCAAGATTCTGGAGGAAAATCCGACACTTACGGAAGAGGAGTTCGAAAAGTTCAAGGACACTTGCACTACCGAGGCAGCCAAGGCTAAGGCTGCGAAATTCAAAATCCTTCAGCAAAGGAACACGGGGAAGCATCGCCTCGGAAGCCGTGGCTACCTCGGTAAAAGGCCCATATGGGATAAGGAGGACGCGAAACGTGAAGCCGCGGGTCTCCCAGACCCCTTCGCGAAGTTCACCAACCCCTTGGAGCATGACTTCATCAGGGCCCGCTACAAGTGGGACAAGGAGAAAAAGGTTTTTTACATGGACAAGATCACGAGGAAATTGATTAGACTACTGAAGAAGCAACACCGGCTTGCAGCCGAAAGCCCTACTTCTCCGATGAGGCCCAAGTGGGACACCCCTCTCAACCGGGCCTTGAACGAACTTAAGGGACTCCCGTTGGACCAGCGGCCGCAATATGGTCGTGTGCACGGCGCTGGAGACGGCGCCACGTGGAAGGTGTTTTACAACGACGGCCCGGAGGCCAAGAAGCAGAAAAAGAAGTTTAGTCAGGCGGACATCGATGCAAAGGTGAAGCTTGCGGTCGAGAAAAAAGTAGCTGAGGATGCGAAAAAAGCAGCCGAGGACAAATGTGAGTTGCTACAGCAGGCAGTCAATGCAGCTGTAACTGCCTGCAGAAATCATTTCGCTACTAACTTGGTTCCAGTTATCATCAACTGGGTGAAGGAAAATCTAGACAAGACGGTACATGATTTCCCGATGCCCAGTTTCATCGCGAGCAACTCCATGAACAACAACACCATCGCACCATCACTTGCTCAAGCAACCGGGCCTCCTCTCGCAGTCGCTCCCGCTCATAGCAGCCCGTCCTCAGTCTCAGGCGCGCTAGGTGGGCCTCGTCTTTGGCTGAGCTCGACGCCGTCATGGTAATTACATGTCGCACCAACATATATATATATATAGATAATATTCCATTTTTGTTGCCTTTCGGTTGTTTTACACCACAGACATATGTGTTTGCAGGCGAAAGAAACCCCGTGCACCATACTCTACTTGATCAAAGGCCAGAAGGTGGACGTGGGAAAGGGGATAATAATGGACCCCTCTCAACGCACGTTCCACAACCAGCCGATCCCCGCTGGGCACTTCAGGGTTAGCTTGACCAGTGTGAAATCGGGGCATGAGGATTTGCCTCCTCCAGTACAGCATGTGGGAGCGGACGACGAGACCCCACCGCGGATTGGATGCTGCAAGGGTTGGGTGCTGCTATGGCCGAAGAATCTTATTCGTCTGGAGTCGGCCGAGAGCACACCAATAACTACCACACATCAACAAGCATGTGCGGAGACCACCACCCCGCCTACGCAATTACCAGCTCCTGTAGTGCCGGGTGAGAGCGGCGGACGACATGATGAAGGGGGTGCAATAGTACTGGCTGATGTAATTTCTCCTGTAGAACAGAGAATGGATGATGAGACGGAGGTCGACCCTATGGATTACCTCAATACAAATGCGTATGACTGTGACATAGATATGATGAGTCAACCATATGACGAATCGGGCTATCAGCTTGCTAATGAGGATATGGATGATATGCCCGGGCAGGGTCGTACCATGGATTGCAAAAAGTCTCTCTTCATGAAATCCTCACAGGACACGCCTGAAGATGCCGCCTCAACACAGGCTCAACTAGCCGGGCGCGAGGGTCGTACAGTACTTAGCCCGGGAACACTTGGGCAGGGGTTAAGGAAGGGTCTGGAAGGTGTGCCCAAGAAAAAGGAGAGGAAGAGATCGGGGAAGGTAACTGCCTCCAAACAAGCCAGAGCACACAGCAGCCAGACGATGCATTCTGAAGAGCGTGTACCCGTGAAAGGTGCGGTCATGTTCCATCTCACGGGCGAGCCGATGCTACCGCCGAAACCGCTGGAGGCACTATCAGGGGATCTCAGGAGACTGCACGACCATGTGTTGTCGACTGAGAAAAGCCTAATAGCCTCAAAGGATCCAGGATATCCGACATACGCGGCTCGTGTGCCTGAGTGGAAGTGCTACGTCGACACACGGCCCGCGGAGGTGTTCTTCCTGCGGTTTGACCATATCTTTGAGATGTTTCTAACAAGGCGGCTTGATTTTACTATCGTCCGCCTTTTTGCGCTACATATGAGCTCCGTCATGAAGAGTGAAGAAGTCTCGCAAATCTATGTGGCGGATCCGTACTACATGCACGAGTCTTTCTTGAGTCTCAGCGACTTTGAGCGTGAAACTGCTAGGGAGTACCTCCAAAACTTCTTGGTACAGAATAAGGACCGGGAAATTGTCCTCGTGCCTTATCATCCAAAGTAAGTCAGTTCCGGACAACCCTTTCGTACATTTCAATCATTCATTCTCTCTCATATGGGGAATAATTTGAGGTGTCTTTTCCCCGCAGCAATGGGTGCGCCGTCCTTATCGTTCTTTACCCGCAAGTCTCCCACGCCGTGTATTTTGACCCTTCCAGAGACTACGAGAAAAAGGACTACACCCACATAATGAATATTCTAGATGATGCTCTCCAAGGCTTCAGCTTTAGAGGTGGCCACGTGCATATCAAGAAACAAAGGAACAAGAAGATGGGTTTCGCGCATAAAACTAACTTCTCCTGCATCCATGTCCCAAAACCAAGCAAGAAGGACGGATTCTACATCGTATATCTCATGATTCCGTTCAACACGGATCACCAAAAACTTCGCATTAACAGCAGAAATGATGATCATATCCACAAGTGGCTAGAATCTCATGGAGAAGCGAATTATAAACTTAGAGATGACTTCTTTCACATCCAAAGCGACATTGCAACGATCATCATGAAAGAAGTCGTCGATGAGAAGGGGATGTTCCACCACGGCCCTATATCGTGAGCTGACGTCCGAACTTGCATAGGCATGCAACGTCTAGACCTCACGCCGTTCAAGAAGCTAGGGTTTGTCCTCGAGATATGGAAGGATGGAACTTCTAGTGATTTATGATGCCGATGATGATGATATGTGTCGGTTGAACTTGTATACTTTTTGTAGCGATGAAACTTTGTGATGTCCACGGTCCCTGCCGAACTTGCGTAACGCTACTTTGTTAGTTTGCGTACGATGACCTGCGTACCTCTAGTTAATTAATTTGCGTACTGTATATGTTGCATCTAGTTGCTAACCTTTCTTTTTTGGTGTTGCTCTAGTATATTTTGTTGCATATATATGATTGTACATCCTCTTCATGAACATGCATCTCTAACAGGTACCTAGTTTCTTGATGGCGAGATAGAAATGCTATGTCGTGTACAAAGGGAAGGTTCCGGGGGTGTACAACGAGTGGCATGAGTGTCAGGCGCAAGTGAATGGGTTCACGGGCGCCAGCCATAAAGGCTTCAAAAGTAGACAAGAAGGAGAAGCTAGTTACTTGAGGTTCACGCTAGCGCGAGAGAGGACTCGTAACCGCCACCTCATGTACTGCATAGTTCCGCTCTCACTCATAGTGATAGCACTTCTTGCGTATACCTTTGTTTAGATGGATGACGTTGTTGTAGTTGCAAGTATTCGAGACTTGCATGTATTGCTATTTTCGAGATGATGACAAGATATCACTTTGTGTTGGATGATGATTATGATGAGACTATTTGTATGTACATGCTATGATTACATTTGTGGTCTCGCATGCATTTGTATGTGTATCATGATGACATTTCTATGTGCTAAAGATTCTTCTACAAAGCCGGTTCAAATACAAAACAAATATGCCAAAAAAACTACTTAAATTAGTAGTAGCGAGTGTATAAAATTTAGCAGCAGCGCCTCAATAGCAGTAGCGCGTCCAGCCAAACAGCGCTAGCGCTACTAGCGGTAGCGAGCTTCCTCTAACCGCGCTGCTGCTACACTTGTGTAGCAGTAGCGCGTGTGCGCACTGGCTACTGCTATGAGTTAGCTGTAGCGCCTTATTAGTAGCGCGGGTACCCGCGCTACTGATACATCTAAAACCCGCGCTGTTGCTAGCCTTTTCCCTAGTAGTGCCTCTATGTCGTCACCGATACGCTTGTTGGCTTCTTCAATCAACAACAACGCCGTCCAGGGTGAGACTTTTCTCCTCGGATAGATCTTCGTATTCGGCGGCTTCACACTGCGGGCCAATTCACTTGGCCATCTGGAGCAGATCGAAAGCTACGCCCCTGGCCGTCAGGTCAGATTTGGGAACCTAAACTTCACGGCGGATATCCGCGGAGACTTGATCTTCGATGGATCCGAGCCGTAGCCGAGCGTGCCGCACTGTCACGATGGGCATGATCTAGCTCTACCGCCGGACAGTACCTTGGAGGCCGCACACGAATCCGCTCCGACCCATAGTCCGGAGCCAACTGCGCAGATCGAGGACGGATGGCTGGACACCGCCTCGGGAGCTGCAATTTCCATGGCGATGGAGCCGAACGCTGACCTCGTCCCTTATAAAGCTCGTGACTCCGAGGTTCCGGACTCCCTGCCGGACTCCAAACCTCCTGCGCCCCTGCCAATCGAATCTGATTGGGCGCCGATCATGGAGTTCACAGCTGCGGACATCTTTCAGCACTCACCCTTTGGCGACATCCTGAAATTGCTAAAGCATCTCTCGCTATCCGGAGAGCCCTGGCCGGACTATGGCCAGGATGGTTGGGATGCGGACGACGAAGAAATTCAAAGGCGTCAAAGGCGTCATACCAGGTGTTGAAGCCAATTGTACAGGCTCAGTCACACTGGAAGTGGTCTTCGGATCCCCGGATAATTTCCGGAGCGAGGAGTTAATCTTCGACATAGTCCCGTACCGCAGCGGCTATCACGCTCTGCTCGGACGAACCGCGTTCGCAAAGTTCAACGCGGTGCCGCATTACGCATACCTCAAGCTCAAGATGCCAGGCCCTCGTGGAGTCATCACGGTCAACGGAAATACGGAATGCTCCCTCCGAACGGAGGAACATACAGCGGCTCTCGCGGCAGAAGTACAGAGCAGCCTTCTAAGGCAATTTTCGAGCCCGGCCGTTAAACAACTCGACACGGCCAAACGCGCCCGGAGCAACATCAATCAAGACCACCTGGCACATTCCGAGCATGCGTAGCAATGCGGCCCCAACCCCAGCCCTCGCATGATTGCAAGACCAGCCCTCCGCGTACATCATTACGCTCTGGAGATACCATGGGCATAGGGGGAGGGGCACGACCACAACAGACCCAGAGTGCGGCTCGACCACACCAGGGGCTCCCAAGTGTGTCGCTCTTTTTATTTTTTATTTTCCTTCTTTGTATACATAGGACTCCATTCACCAGAGGCGCTGTCCGGCGGCGAACCCGCCAAACTCACGATGCAACAGCCAGGGAGGGAAAAAGGCTGCAACGAACACTCAGGTGGTCTCCATTACGAGCATTAAATTTGATTATATACACTAGTCCGCAGCCCACCCCTGGAGGGGGACATGTTTAATTAGTCCAATCCCTTGCTTACCGCACTATTTGTATCATTCCGCACTCATAGCAGAATTCCTTGAATAAATAATGCAGCACTTTTTGCCTATAATTGCATTACTTTACATATATGTTCATTAATGACATCTTGCACCCGTATATTTTGGTACGGCCGAATACACCAGGGGCTTAGGTTCCCCGCATTATGGTGTGATAAGTCTGAACACTTTCACAAGTGCGGCACCCCGAACTTATAGCATTATATGAATCGGCTCCGAACCATGTCTTGGGTCAATAGTTGGGTTTGCCCGGCTCCCATGTTTTGGTTCCTTACGTTCCGTTCTGTCGGCTAAGGTAGCACTGGGAGAAACACTGCGATTGCGCCCCGGTTGAGCTGGGCGAGCGCCTCAGTGGAGAAAGCTAAAACTGACTGGCATGATAAGGCGAGAGACTGGTCGCTGTTCGAGAGGTCTTTTCGAGTCCCTAAAGACTTATGCCGCTTCGAGCGAAGAACCGGATAATGTCCGGCCAAGGCGTGGATAGCGCCCCGAACTTGGTCTTGCGAATACTAGGGGCTTCGCTGAAATTTAAAATTATAGAATTCTATGGCTAAGTGAGAGTGTTCAAGCATTATAAGTCTGGTTGCCTTGTTCGTTGTGTTGAGCGCCTCCCTAGATGGACCCAAAAATGGGAACAAGAGTGCTCAAGTTTATCCCGAACACCCCAGCACTCGTGGCATGGGGGCTGAAGCCGATGACTTGCCATCTCTTAGATTTTATAAACGGCCGCACAGAAGGTAATATTTTAAATCAATAACCGTTGCTTAACGCATATGAAGAAAGTTTTCAGCGCACAGGATAACACATTGCGAGTTTACTCAATAATTACATCTCTGGGGCACTCATCCGCAATCTTGCGGGCACCCTTCAGGACAGTTTTATATTACATCTCGGGCATACGATACTCCTTGCCCGCTGGCGGCGCGTCAGTGATAAGCCTCTCTGCATCCAGCCTGCCCCAGTGCACCTTTGCGCGGGCAAGGGCCCGACGAGCACCTTCAATACAGGCGGACCGCTTGATGACCTCCACCCAGGGGCACGCATCCACCAGCCGCCGCACGAGGCCAAAGTAGCTCCCAGGCATGGCCTCTCCAGGCCACAGCCGGACTATGAGGCCCTTCATGGCCTGCTCGGCTACCTTGTGGAGCTCGACCAGCTGCTTCAGCTGGTCGTTAGGGGGCACCGGATGGCCGGCCTCAGCGTACTGAGACCAGAAGACCTTCTCCGTTGAGCTCCCCTCCTCGGCTCGGTAGAATGCGGCGGCATCGTACACACTGCGAGGCAGATCTGCAAACGCCCCTGAAGAGCTCCGAATTCGGGTAAGCATCAGGAAGTTTACATTAACATGCTTGCTTTGCATGAAAAATGCCTTACCCACCGCTATTTTCTTCACATCCTCAACCTCCTGAAGGGCCTTATGGGCCTCAGCCTTGGCGGCTTTGGCACTTTCGAGAGCCGAAGCAAGCTCGGACTCTCGAGTCTTTGAGTCGCGCTCCAAACTCTCATGCTTTTCCATGAGAGCTTGGAGCTCTTGCCGCACCTCCGCCACCCGCGCCTCCTACTTCTCTCGCTCTGCCCGTTCCGCGGCCGCATTGCGTTCAGCCGCGGACACAGCCTCCTTCAGGGTTGCCACCTCGTTTGTGGCCCCTGCAGTACCCACGTTATCCTTGTTATTTTTTGCAACCTAAATCCTTTTCTGTAAGGTAACTATTCAAAGTGGTGTTACTCACCTTCTTTGTCCTCGAGCTGCTTCTTGGCACGGCCGAGCTCTTGCTCGGACCGCTCGAGGTCCTGCTTCAAAGCACCGACCTCCGCAGTCAGTGCGGCAGAGGTCAGCAGCACAGCCTGCAAACCCATATTGACATAATTTTTAGCAACCTTGCATATATCTTTTTAGATCCTCAGTCCGGCTTTTCTTTCCGAACACCGAACCGAGCATCAGGGGCTACTGTCTATGCGGTATTACATTACATATTTTTAACTTCTTACCTCAAAGCTTGTTAGAAGGCTACTGCAGGCTTCGGTCAGCCCGCTCTTGGCGAGCTGAACCTTCTGAATCGCCGCACTCATGATAGTGCAGTGTTCTTCCTCGATGGAAGCGCCTTTGAGTGCCTCCAACAAGTTGTCCGGCGCCTCCGGTTGGACGGGGGCCGCCGGCATCACGGTCTTGCCCTTCTTGCCAAGGGGCCGCCTGCCGGACTCCGGAACCACTGCGGGTTCCGGCGTGGAGTCCGGCGCAAAGTCCGGGAGGCTGCCTTGCGGCGCCTCCGGAGCCTCCTCCTGATGGGTCCCTTCTTGGGATCCCATCTCGGCGTCCTCAGCGTCGCGAGGGGTGGAGGCAGTCGGGATGGAATCCACATCCGACGGAGCCAACGACCCGCTCGATGAAGCGGGGAGATCATCATTGGCCGGACTGCAGGCAGTGTGCGTCATTAGAAGGACACTATGTGACACAAAAGAAATTACAAATCATTCAGGAATCCCGATACTTACGATCTTGCCGGAGGCCTGGCCCTTGAGGGCCACTCTTCGTCGCCAACGTTGGCGTTGGCGGAGCTGTCCGGGGGAATAGTTCTCCCCCTCTTGGACCCTTCGGCCTCCCTTGTTGGGGAAGCCTTCCTCTTCCTCTCTCCCTCCTCTGGGAGAGAGTCCTCTTTCTCCTCCTCATCTTCGGGGGAGGAGTCTGCCTCGGAACCATCGGATGACGAGTCCGATATCACCTGGCACCGGGAACTTCTTCGAGTTCCTGCGGCCTTCTTCTTGGCCTTCTTCTCCGGCACCACATAGAGTGCCGGGACCAGCAGCCCTGTTAGGCAGGCGTCCGTGGGTCTTCGGGAAGGGGAGCCGGACAGTCTACCTGTCTGGACGTCCTCTGCCAGTCCTGTCAAAGGCATTGGGAGTTTTAGATCCCACATAGAGTCAAACTATGAAAGAAAACAACTGTCCCATAAAGGATGACGAAGCTTACCTCACCGGCCGGGCGCTTGGTGCTGAATCCGTGATCTTCAGTCGCGGATGCGGGGGCTTCTCCGCCCTTGAACATCACCCTCCAGACGGCTTCATATGTCGTGTCGAAGAGCCCGCTCAGAGTCCGGTGTTGTGTCAGATCGAACTCCCACAGGTTGAAGGCCCGTTGTTGGCAGGGGAGAATCCAGCGGATGAGCATGACCTGGATCACATTGACAAGCCTAAGCTTCTTGTTCACCAGGGTCTGAAGACGGGACTGGAGTCCTGTCAGCTCCTCCGAACTGCCCCATAGCAAGCCCTTCTCTTTCCAGGAGGTGAGCTGCATCGGGATACCAGATCTAAACTCAGGGCTGCCGCCCATTTTGGGTCGCGCGGCTCGGTGATGTAGAACCACCCCGATTGCCACCCCTTGACGGACTCCACGAAGGCCCCTTCGAGCCAGATAACGTTGGGCATCTTGCCCAACATGGCGCCTCCGCACTCCGCTTGGACACCCTTCGGCTTGACGTTGAAGGTCTTGAGCCACAAGCCGAAGTGGGGCTGGATGCAGAGGAAGGCCTCGCACATGATGATAAACGCCGAGATGTTGAGGATGAAGTTCGGCGCCAGATCGTGGAAGTCCAGGCCGTAATATTACATGAGCCCCCAGACAAAGGGATGCAACGGGAAGCCCACTCCACGGAGGAAGTGGGAAGGAATACGACCCTCTCGTGGGGCCTGGGGGTGGGGATGAGCTGCCCCTTGTCGGGCAGCCGGTGCGCGATGTCGCCGGAAAGGTATCCGGCGTTGCACAGCTTTGCGATGTGCTCCTCCGTGATGGAGGAGGCCAACCATTTGCCTCCCGCTCCAGACATGGTCGGAGAAGGTCGAGACGAGATGCACAAACTTGGGCGCTGGAGCTCGAGTGCGCGGAGATGGATAAGCAAAGGAGGAAGAAGGCGTAGGTGAAAAGGTGGATCCTTATCCCCTTATATATAGGCGGACGAAGACTATGCGTCCCCACCGGCCTGGTAAAACTCGCTTATCTCCCAAGCGCCACCATCAATGGCGCGGTTGGGTTACCCACATCCGTATTGATGGGAATCCCGGAATAAGGGGAACACGATCTCTGCTTCGACAAGACGTGCCAAGGAAACCGCTTCGCTAAACGCGCTGAGGTGGTATAATAAAAAACGATTCAAGTAAAGGCTTGGAAGTGGCTTGACGTCATGCCACGAAATACGTCAGTAGATTGATCCTATGCACATATTATTCTCTCTACGGTGGAATGTGGAAATTATTTTGCAGAGCCGGACACTATCCTGGTGTTCACAATCTTCTATGGATTATTCGGAGGAGGAACCCGCCTTGCAATGCCGAACATTATGCGCGTCGGACTCATCGTCATTGAAGCCTGGTTCAGGGGCTACTGAGGGAGTCCTGGACTAGGGGGTGTCCGGACAGCCGGACTATCATCGTCCGTCGGACTCCAAGACTATGAAGATACAAGATTGAAGACTTCGTCCCGTGTCCAGATGGGACTTTCCTTGGCGTGGAAGGCAAGCTTGGCGATACGGATATGTAGATCTCCTACCATTGTAACCGACTCTGTGTAACCCTAGCCCTCTCCGGTGTCTATATAAACTGGAAGGTTTTAGTCCGTAGGACGAACAACGATTACAACAATCATACCATAGGCTAGCTTCTAGGGTTTAGCCTCCTTGATCTCGTGGTAGATCCACTCTTGTACTACCCATATCATCAATATCAATCAAGCAGGAGTAGGGTTTTACCTCCATCGAGAGGGCCCGAACCTGGGTAAAAACATTGTGTCCCTTGTCTCCTGTTACCATCCGCCTAGACGCACAGTTCGGGACCCCCTACCTGAGATCCGCCGGTTTTGACACCGACAGTGATATTATTACATTCGTCCTTAAATCTTACCAAGCTTTTGTACACAATCACTAGGATTTTCGTGCCAAAACAATCCAGGATTTTATTGTTAAGAAATTATTTTTATAAGTTAATAAGATGTGGGATATTGTTTTCTTACATATGTAAGTATCTGTTAAATATATGATGACAATAAAAATAATATATAATAACATATAAAATAATTTAAATATATATAATATAGTTAGAAGGAAACATAAGTTGGACCTGGCGTTCCTATTCTAATATAGAAAAATAGAACAGACCTCTGCGTTTTCTTCAAAAAAAATACATAAATTGGGCTGCCCATGTTTCAGGAAAAATAAAACCTCAGATGGGAGGTCCATAGGCCGGTCGATACATGACAGCCCTCAAGAAAATAAAAACAGGCCTATGGACCTCCCATCCGAGGTCGTGGGCTGCGCATGTTAAAAAAGAAAGCCTAGACGGGGCAGCCAAAAACCCAGCTGATACTTGCTGCCCAGTGATAATAAATGATACCTGCCAGCTCCCCGGCTTCGTTGTGAATTTATCTCCTATAGTAACTACGTTGAAGCACCTAAAAAAATGTAACAATGTTGACAAACCCATGGGCCCCAACGTCAGTATAGCATTAGGAGGAAGTATTTTTTCGATGAGGCACTTGCTTGCGTACGGCCATAGACCTGGTGGGTCCCGACTGTCCGCCTCTTCACGTACAGTCCTCTCCAGATTCCTCTCGTTTGTTCAGCATGTTCACGATGGCATACAATGGCGTCGTGGCAAGTGCACAAAGGCGTAGGAGGGGATCCGACCACCTGAGGAAGTGCCTTATTATTAACGAAACTACTGAGCTAGCCTAGTGGCCAAGTGACACTACCCGACAGCTGTTCCGCCCGGGTTCGATTCCACCTGTGCAGGGAAAATATCTCGTAATTTTTTGCCTCTGCCTTTATTGACATGTGGGTCCCCATTGTCATCTGCGCACACCATGTCCAACACTTGCCAAAACTTCGTCCCTCATTTTCTCTGTGTTTCGCACACTCGACATTGTGTGGGCATTTTGAAAATAGCATATCTTTTTGACTATGCATCATATGAAGATGTGCTATGCATGAATGTTGATCAGTGATGTCTACTACACAACCTTCTTCTTGTAGACGTTCTTGGGCCTGCAAGTGCACAGGTTTGTAGGACAGTAGCAAATTTCCCTCAAGTGGATGACCTAAGGTTTATCAATCCGTAGGAGGCGTAGGATGAAGATGGTCTCTCTCAAGCAACCCTGCAACCAAATAACAAAAAGTCTCTTGTGTCCCCAACACACCCAATACAATGGCAAATTGTATAGGTGCACTAGTTCGGCGAAGAGATGGTGATACAAGTGCAAAATAGATAGTAGATATGGGTTTTTGTAATCTGAAATAATAAAAACAGCAAGGTAACAAGTGGTAAAAGTGAGCGTAAACGGTATTGCAATGATAGGAAACAAGGCCTAGGGTTCATACTTTCACTAGTGTAAGTTCTCTCAACAATAATAACATAGATAGAACATATGACAAGCCCTCAACATGCAACAAAGAGTCACTCCAAAGACACTAATAGCGGAGAACAAACGTAGAGATTATGGTCGGGTACGAAACCACCACAAAGCTATTCTTTCGGATCGATCTATAAAAGAGTTCGTGCTAGAATAACACCTTAAGATACAAATCAACCAAAACCCTAATGTCACCTAGATACTCCATTGTCACCTCAAGTATCCGTGGGCATGATTATACGATATGCATCACACAATCTCAGATTCATCCAAACAACATAAAAGTACTTCAAAGAGTGCCCCAAAGTTTCTACCGAAGAGTCAAGATCGTGTGCCAACCCCTATGCATAGGTTCCCAAGTGTCACAAAACCCGCAAGTTGATCACCAAAACATACATCAAGTGGATCAATAGAATAACCCATTGTCACCACGGTTATCCCATGCAAGACATACATCAAGTGTTCATAAAAGACTCAATCCAATAAGATAACTTCAAAAGGGGAAACTCAATTCATCACAAGAGAGTAGAGGGGGAGAAACATCATAAGATCCGACTACAATAGCAAAGCTCGGGATACATCAAGATCGTGCCATAGATGGAACACGAGAGAGAACACGAGAGAGAGAGAGAGATCAAACACATAGCTACTGGTACATACCCTCATCCCCGAGGGTGAACTACTCCCTCCTCGTCATGGATAGCGCCGGGATGATGATGATGGCCACCGGTGATGGGATCCCCCTCCGGCAGGGTGCCGGAACAGGGTCCCGATTCGTTTTTGGTGGCTACAGAGGCTTGCGGCGGCGGAACTCCCGATCTATCTTCTGTTCTGGAAGTTTTAGGGTACGTAGGTATATATGGGTGAAAGGAGTACGTCGGTGGAGCTACGGGGCCCCCACGAAGTAGGGGGGCGTGCCCAGGGGGGAGGGCGTGCCCCCACCCTCGTGAGCACCTCCCGTATCTTCTGACGTGGGGTCCAAGTCCATCAGGTGGGTTTCCTTCCAAAAATAACTTCTCCAGTTGATTTCGTTCCGTTTTGACTCCGTCTGATATTCCTTTTCCTCGAAACACTGAAATAGGCATAAAACAGCAAATCTGGGCTGGGCCTCCGGTTAATAGGTTAGTCCCAAAAATAATATAGAAGTGGATAATAAATCCCAATATTGCCTAAAACAGTAGATAAAGTAGCATGGAGCAATCAAAAATTATAGATACGTTGGAGACGTATCAAGCATCCCCAAGCTTAATTCCTGCTCGTCCTCGAGTAGGTAAATGATAAAAAAGAATTTTTGATGCAGAGTGATACTTGGCATAGTTTCAATGTAAATCTTCTTAATCATGGTATGAATATTCAGATCCGAAAGATTCAAGATAAAAGTTCATATTGACATAAAAATAATAATACTTCAAGCATACTAATCAAAGCAATCATGTCTTCTCAAAATAACATGGCCAAAGAAAGTTCATCCCTACAAAATCATATAGTTAGGCTATGCTTCATTTTCGTCACACAAAGATGTTCCCAACTTCTATACCCCCGATGACAAGCCAAGCAATTGTTTCATACTCAAATAATCTCAAACTTTTTCAACCTTCACGCAATACATGAGCGTGAGCCATGGATATAGCACTATGGGCGGAATAGAATATGATGATGGGGATTGTGTGGAGAAGACAAAAAAAGGAGAAAGTCTCATATTGACGAGGATAATCAACGGGCTATGGAGATGCCCATCAATTGATCTCAACATGAGGAGTAGGGATTTCCATGCAACGGATGCACTAGAGCTATGAATGCTCAACAAAAGAAAACTAGTGGGTGTGCATCCAACTTTCTTGCTCATGAAGACCTAGGGCATTTGAGGAAGCCCATCGTAGAAATATACAAGCCAAGTTCTATAATGAAAAATTCCCACTAGTATGAACAAGACAATATATGAGACTCACTATATGAAAAACATGGTGCTACTTTGAAGCACAAATATATGAGACTCACTACATGAAGAACAAGGTGCTACTTTGAAGCACAAGTGTGGTAAAAGGATAGTAACATTGTCCCTTCTCTCTTTTTCTCTCATTTTTTATCTGTTTGGGCCTTTTTTTTAAAGGCCTCTTTTTTTATTTTATTTTTATTTTCGTCCGGAGTCTCATCCCGACTTATGGGGGAATCATAGTCTCCATCATCCTTTCCTCACTTGGGACAATGCTCTAATAATGATAATCATCACACTTTTATTTTTCTTACAACTCAACAATTACAACTCGATACTTAGAACAAAGTATGACTCTATATGAATGCCTCCGGCGGTGTACCAGGATGGTGCAATGAATCAAGAGTGACATGTATGAAAAATAATGCATGGTGGCTTTGCCACAAATATGATGTCAACTACAAGATCATGCAATGGCAATATGACAAAAGTAAAGTATGTCATGATGAACGGAACGGTGGAAAGTTGCATTGCAATATATCTCGGAATGGCTATGGAAATGCCATAATAGGTAGGTATGGTGGCTGTTTTGAGGAAGATATAAGGAGGTTTATGTGTGAAAGAGCGTATCATATCACGGGGTTTGGATGCACCGGTGAATTTTGCACCAACTCTCAATGTGAGAAAGGGCAATGCACGGTACCGAAGAGGCTAGCAAACGCGGAAAGGTAAAAGTGCGTATAATCCATGGACTCAACATTAGTCAAAAGAACTCATATACTTATTGCAAAAATTTAGAAGCCTTCAAAAATCAAGTACTATTCACAATGCTCCTAGGGGGATAGATTGGTAGGAAAAGACCATCGCTCGTCCCCGACCGCCACTCATAAGGATGCACAAGCCAGGTACACTTCATGCTTCAAATTTGTTACACAACTTTACCCATACGTGCATGCTACGGGACTTGCAAACTTCAACACAAGTATTTCTCAAATTCACAACTACTCAACTAGCACGACTTTGATATTATTACCTCCATATCTCAGAACAATTATTAAGCATTAAATTTATCTTAGTATTCAATTCACTCAAAAGAAAGTTTCACATATCTTGAACACTAAGTATATTAACATTAAGCAAATTACCATGCTATTAATGATTCTCAAAATAATCTAAGTGAAGCATGAGAGATCAAGTTTCTTTAAAACAAATCCAGCACCGTGCTCTAAAAGATATAAGTGAAGTACTAGAGCAAAAATTATCACGCTCAAAAGATATAAGTGAAGTACTATGAGCAAAAATTATCAAGCTCAAAAGATATAAGTGAAGCACATAGAGTATTCTAGAAAATTCCAATTTGTGTAAGGCTCTCTCTCATTAAAGAATTTCAGATCTTTATACTTATTCAAACAGCAAGCAAAGCTAAAGAAAACTACATTGCAAGGATAGCACAACTCATGTGAAGAAGCAAAAACTTAGGCTCAATCGATACTAACCGATAGTTGTTGAAGAAGAAAGGTGGGATGCCTACCGGGGCATCCCCAAGCTTAGATGCTTGAGACTTTTTGAAATATTATCTTGGGGTGCCTTGGGCATCCCCAAGCTTGAACTTTCGTGTCTCCTTAATTCCTCTCATATCATGATTTCTCTTTTCATCAAAAGCTTCATTCACAACAAACTCAACAAGAACTCGTGAGATAGGTTAGTATAAACCAATGCAAAACCTTATCATTTTCTACTGTAACAAATTACTAAAATTATTATTCAACATTTAATACTAAATGCCTCTGCATATTTAATACTCCTATCTTCAAATATAATCATTAAACAAGCAAACATATGCAAACAATGCAACCATAACAGCAATCTGCCAAAACAGTATAGTCTGTAAAGAATGCAAGAGTCATCATACTTCCCTAACCCCAAAAATTATGAACTAAAATTCCCACTGTAATAAATTTATCAGAGCCTAATATGCAAAAAGATTCAACGTTATACCATGCTCTGAATTTTCTAGGGAATTTCTGCAACAGCGGTAAACTTTCTGTTTTTCAAACAACAACATGTATACTAGCAAAATAAGCATGGCAAAGGCTATCCTTTACTTGTGTATTGAAACTAAAGATGCAAAACACAATTCTAACAAACAGCAAGCAAAAACTAACAAAAGAAATTGACGCTCCAAGCAAAACACATATCATGTGGTGAATAAAAATATAGCTCCAAGTAAAGTTACCGATGGACGAAGACGAAAGAGGGGATGCCTTCTGGGGCATCCCCAAGCTTAGGCTCTTGGTTGTCCTTGAATATTACCTTGGGGTGCCTTGGGCATCCCCAAGCTTAGGCTCTTTCCACTCCTTATTCCATTGTCCATCGAATCGTTACCCAAAACTTGAAAACTTCAACCACACAAAACTCAAAACAAAACTCGTAAGCTCTGTTAGTATAAGAAAATAAAACCACCACTTAGGTACTGTAATGAACTCATTCTAAATTCATATTGGTGTAATATCTACTGTAATCCAACTTATCTATGGTTCATACCCTCCGATACTACTCATAGATTCATCAAAATAAGCAAACAACACATAGAAAACAGAATCTGTCAAAAACAGAACAGTCTGTAGTAATCTGTATAAAACGTATACTTCTGGAACCCCAAAAGTTATGAAATAAATTGCTGGACCTGAGTAATTTGTCTATTAATCTGCAAAAAGAATCAACCTAAAAGCACTCTCCAGTAAAAATTGGCAGCTAATCTCGTGAGCGCTAAAGTTTCTGGTTTTTTTACAGCAAGATCACATAAACTTCACCCAAGTCTTCCCAAAGGTTCTACTTGGCACTTTATTGAAACAAAAGCTATAAAACATGATTACTACAGTAGCATAATCATGTGGACACACAAAAACAGTAAGGATAAATATTGGGTTGTCTCCCAACAAGCGCTTTTCTTTAATGCCTTTTAGCTAGGCATGATGATGACAATGATGCTCACAAAAAAGATAAGAATTGAAACATAACGGGAGCATCATGAAGCATATGACTAGCACATTTAAGCCTAACCCACTTCCTATGCATAGGGATTTTGTGAGCAAACAACTTATGGGAACAATAATCAACTAGCATAGGATGGCACAACAAGCATAGCTTCAAGAATTTAAGCATATAGAGAGGAAACTTGATATTATTGCAATTCCTACAAGCATAGGTTCCTCTCTCATAATAATTTTCAGTAGCGTCATGAATGAATTCAACATTATAACCAGCACCTAAAGCATTCTTTTCATGATCTACAAGCATAGAAAATTTTCTACTCTCCACATAAGCAAACTTCTTCTTTATAGCATATGTATCATCATAATAATCATCATAGATAGTTCATCATAGTAAATTTGCTCATCAAAGCTTGGGGGACAAAGTATATCATATTCATCAAACATATCTTCCCCAAGCTTGTGGCTTTGCATATCATTAGCATCATGGATATTCAAGGAATTCATACTAACAACATTGCAATCATGCTCATCATTCAAAAATTTAGTACCAAACATTCTATAGATTTCTTCTTCTGGTACTTGAGCACAATTATCCTTTCCATCATACTCAGGAAAGATATTAAAATGGTGAAGCATATCAGACAAACTTAACTCCATTTTTTGTAATTTTCTTTTATAAACTAGACTAGTGATAAAACAAGAAAAAAAAGATTCGATTGCAAGATCTAAAGATATACCTTCAAGCACTAACCTCCCCGGCAACGCCGCCAGAAAAGAGCTTGATGTCTACTACACAACCTTCTTCTTGTAGACGTTGTTGGGCCTGCAAGTGCATAGGTTTGTAGGACAGTAGCAAATTTCCCTCAAGTGGATGACCTAAGGTTTATCAATCCGTAGGAGGCGTAGGATGAAGATGGTCTCTCTCAAGCAACCCTGCAGCCAAATAACAAAAGGTCTCTTGTGTCCCCAACACACCCAATACAATGGCAAATTGTATAGGTGCACTAGTTCGGCGAAGAGATGGTGATACAAGTGCGAAATAGATAGTAGATATGGGTTTTTGTAATCTGAAATAATAAAAACAGCAAGGTAACAAGTGGTAAAAGTGAGCGTAAACGGTATTGCAATGATAGGAAACAAGGCCTAGGGTTCATACTTTCACTAGTGTAAGTTCTCTCAACAATAATAACATAGATAGAACATATGACAAGCCCTAAACATGCAACAAAGAGTCACTCCAAAGACACTAATAGCGGAGAACAAACGTAGAGATTATGGTCGGGTACGAAACCACCACAAAGCTATTCTTTCGGATCGATCTATAAAAGAGTTCGTACTAGAATAACACCTTAAGATACAAATCAACCAAAACCCTAATGTCACCTAGATACTCCATTGTCACCTCAAGTATCCGTGGGCATGATTATACGATATGCGTCACACAATCTCAGATTCATCCAACCAACATAAAAGTACTTCAAAGAGTGCCCCAAAGTTTCTACCGGAGAGTCAAGAACGTGTGCCAACCCCTATGCATAGGTTCCCAAGTGTCACGAAACCCGCAAGTTGATC
Source organism: Triticum dicoccoides (assembly GCF_002162155.2). Classification (NCBI taxonomy): domain Eukaryota; kingdom Viridiplantae; phylum Streptophyta; class Magnoliopsida; order Poales; family Poaceae; genus Triticum; species Triticum dicoccoides. The sequence continues at coordinate 221,149,318 of NC_041383.1, forward strand.
ACCAAAACATACATCAAGTGGATCAATAGAATAACCCATTGTCACCACGGTTACCCCACGCAAGACATACATCAAGTGTTCATAAAAGACTCAATCCAATAAGATAAATTCAAAAGGGGAAACTCAATTCATCACAAGAGAGTAGAGGGGGAGAAACATCATAAGATCCAACTACAATAGCAAAGCTCGGGATACATCAAGATCGTGCCGTAGATGGAACACGAGAGAGAACACGAGATAGAGAGATCAAACACATAGCTACTGGTACATACCCTCAGCCCCGAGGGTGAACTACTCCCTCCTCGTCATGGATAGCGCCGGGATGATGAAGATGGCCACCGGTGATGGGAACCCCTCCGGCAGGGTGCCGGAACAGGGTCCCGATTGGTTTTTGGTGGCTACAGAGGCTTGCGGCGGCGGAACTCCCGATCTATCTTCTGTTCTGGAAGTTTTAGGGTACATAGGTATATATGGGTGAAAGGAGTACGTCGGTGGAGCTACGGGGCCCCCACGAAGTAGGGGGGCGTGCCCAGGGGGGAGGGCGTGCCCCCACCCTCGTGAGCACCTCCCGTATCTTCTGACGTGGGGTCCAAGTCCATCAGGTGGGTTTCCTTCCAAAAATAACTTCTCCAGTTGATTTCGTTCTGTTTTGACTCCGTCTGATATTCCTTTTCCTCGAAACACTGAAATAGGCATAAAACAGCAAATCTGGGCTGGGCCTCCGGTTAATAGGTTAGTTCCAAAAATAATATAGAAGTGGACAATAAAGCCCAATATTGCCTAAAATAGTAGATAAAGTTGCATGGAGCAATCAAAAATTATAGATACGTTGGAGACGTATCAATCAGCATGATGTTAACTGGCTGGTAGTTCCATTTTCGACCATGAATAAAACTTCCAACATGATGTTAACCCTGTTTGAAAAGGCCGTGTTAATATAAATGCTCTGCCTCTGAAAGTTGCAGTTTCTTATCTGAAACTGAACTTGCAGTTTCTTATCTGAAACTGAAACTTGTAGTTTCTTCTTTGAGAATCACATTGTCTACACTTTTATACTCCTATGAAACTACATTTTTTGAAGTGCTAAAAATAGATCTCTAGAATTCATAAAATACTTCATATGCTCAATACTGCAAATCTGAAATTCAAAAGACATTCATATCTAAAAGTACTCTCAAAATACACAACACAAAACACAATTCACAACCTGCAAATACTGACAACCCTAAGCTCCTCCTAACAATTCACAACCTGCCCGACTATTGGGCTGGGGGGCAGTCCCCTCCTATTCCTCGGCGGCAGACAGCCGCCCCGTGAGACGATGTGAACAGCGAGGGAGAGGATGGCGGGGAAGCATCGTCGGGCCACCTACTTTTCTCCTCTTGTAGTTCGGTTCGGTCGACGAAGACTCCACCGGCTCGCTCTCGCAGGACACCATCACAAATAGCACCTTATAGATGCTCGATCTTTCAATCTCTGGAGGATTCTCCATCTGGGATCGATACTCCCACCACCGCTCCCTCATGATCAGATTCTGTTTGCTCCATGGCCCAGAGGAGCAGCTCTATGTACTCCCACGCGACTCCCTTCGGGAGTATCGCCGCCTTTTCACTCTGTTGCAGATATTTGGCCATGGATGTCGCCGTCACCGCTAGTTGGTCCTTGTTGTCAAACCAAGACTATATCTCCGACATCCTAGCTAGCTTCACAGGGTCGCCGTCTACGATCCTCATGTATCGGTTGTACTCCTCCATCGATCTACTTCTTCACAGCACCTTCAGTCGCCGGCGGTAGTTTTAGAATGGAAGAGGAGAGGAGCAGCGCTGGTTTTGGATTAGAACGGGAGAGGAGCGACGCTGGTTTTGGACCGGAACAGGAGAGGAGAGGCGGTGGTTTTGAAATGGAAGAGGAGAGGAGCGGCACTGGATTTAGATTGGAATAGGAGAGGAGCGGCGGTGGTTTAAGAGGGGAAGAGTGGAAGAGCGGCGCTGGTCTTGGAAGTATTTTTTGTTGTTTTGCGTACTTTGGGTCAAAGTTTGTATTTGACAAGCAAAATGTGAATGCATGTCACCAAAAATTGTATCGTATGGTTCGCATCTGAATGTACTTTCAAATTATATTATTTTTGCAATGTATAACATATATTTTATGTGCGAAAATCATGGTCAATTATGACCCAGAATAAAAGGGAGACTAGTTAATGTGGGGTCGCTTTCTTAACTGAAGGGTAAATTGATTTTGATTTTGATCCAATCACAGCACGTCAGCCCTCTCGTCCAATCCTAAATCGTTGCCGCACACTCCTCTCCCACTTCTCCATTGCAAAACCACCTCCTCTCCTCTCCATCATCTCCATTCCCAAACCACCGTCTCGCCTCTCCCTCTTCTGATCTTCTCCATTGCAAAACCACCTCCTCTCCTCTCCATCATCTCCATTCCAAAGCCACTGTCTCGCCTCTCCCTCTTCTCTATTGCAAGACCACCAACCCTCCTCCCATCTTCCAAAGCTAGCATCGGACCACTCAGAAGGACATCTATGGAGAGGATGCAGCAGTGAATCAGGCAGATCGCCGGCGGCGACCAGGCAAAGTTAGCCAGGTTGAAGGAGATCCTTACTTGGTTTGACAATGAGTGGGAGATTTCAAGGACGGTGAGGGCCATGTGGCAATGTATGCGAAAGAGCGAGACGACAGCGATGAGGGCGGCGATGTACATGTACTCTTCGACGGTGATGAGGGAAGCGATGTACATGTACTCTTCGACGGCAGTCATGCCACAGTCCTCCGAGTTCATCGAGTATCTCCTCTGGGCGATGGAGCAGACAGATTCGCCCGAGGCGACAGTCGGGCGGAGGTGGTGGGAGTACAGGTCGAAGGTCGAGCACCCAGAGGATAACGAATCGATCGAGTATGGTGTGCCGTTCGTGAGGGTGCAGAGCCAGCCGGAGCCACACGAGTATTCGTTCTCCCACCACAAGAGGAGGCCGGATGGCGCGGTGTCGCTTCCCCGCTGTCGGTGTCAAAACCGGCGGATCTCGGGTAGGGGGTCCCGAACTGTGCGTCTAGGCGGATGGTAACAGGAGACGAGGGACGCGATGTTTTACCCAGGTTCGGGCCCTCTTGATGGAGGTAAAACCCTACGTCCTGCTTGATTGATATTGATGATATGGGTAGTACAAGAGTGGATCTACCACGAGATCAAGGAGGCTAAACCCTAGAAGCTAGCCTATGGTATGATTGTTGTAATGGAGGTTATGTCCTACGGACTAAAGCCCTCCAGTTTATATAGACACCGGAGAGGGCTAGGGTTACACAGAGTCGGTTACAACGGTAGGAGATCTACATATCCGTATCGCCAAGCTTGCCTTCCACGCCAAGGAAAGTCCCATCCGGACATGGGACGGAGTCTTCAATCTTGTATCTTCGTAGTCTTGGAGTCCGGCGGACAATGATAGTCCGGCTATCCGGACACCCCCTAGTCCAGGACTCCCTTAGTAGCCCCTGAACCTGGCTTCAATGACGATGAGTCCGGCGCGCATAATGTTCGGCATTGCAAGGTGGGTTCCTCCTCCGAATAATCCAAAGAAGATTGTGAACACCTGGATAGTGTCCGGCTCTGCAAAATAAATTCCACATTCCACCGTAGAGAGAATAAAATGTACAGAAGTTCAATCTGCTGACGTATTTTGCGGCATGACGTCACACCACTACCAAGCCTTTACTTGAATCGTTTTTTATTATACCGCCTTAGCGCATTTAGCGAAGCGGTTTCCTTGGCACGTCTTGTCGAAGCAGAGATCGTGTTCCCCTTATTCCGGGATTCTCATCAATACGGACGTGGGTAACCCAACCGCGCCATTGATGGTGGCGCTTGGGAGATAAGCGAGTTTTACCGGACTAGTGGGGACGCATAGTCTTCGTCCGCCTATATATGAGGGATAAGGATTCACCTTTTCACCTACGCCATCTTCCTCCTTTGCTTATCCATCTCCGCGCACTCGAGCTCCAGTGCCCAAGTTCGCGCATCTCATCTCGACCTTCTCCGACCATGTCCGAAGCGGGAGGTAAATGGTTGGCCTCCACTGTCAAGGAGGAGCACATCACAAAGCTGCGCAGCGCCGGATACCTTTCCGGCGACATCGCGCACCGGCTGCCCGATGAGGGGCAGCTCATCCCCACCCCCAGGCCCCATGAGAGGGTCGTTTTCCCTCCCCACTTCCTCCGCGGACTGGGCTTTCCACTTCACCCCTTTGTCCGAGGGCTCATGTTCTACTACGGCCTGGATTTCCATGATCTGGCGCCGAACTTCATCCTCAATCTCGGCGTTTATCATCGTGTGCGAGGCCTTCCTCTGCATCCAGCCCCACTTCGGCTTGTGGCTCAAGACCTTCAATGTCAAGCTGAAGGTAGTGAAGGGCACTCAAGCGGAGTGCGGAGGCGCCATGTTGGGCAAGATGCCCAACGTCCTTTGGTTCGAAGGGGCCTTCGTGGAATCCGTCAAGGGGTGGCAGTCGGGGTGGTTCTATATCACCGAGCCGCGCGACCCTACGTTGGCGGCGGCCCCCGAGTTCAGATCTAGAATCCCTACGCAGCTCACCTCCTGGAAAGAGAAGGGCTTGCTGTGGGGTAATTCGAAGGAGCTGACGGGACTCCAAGCCTGTATCCAGAAGCTGGTGAATAAAAAGCTCAGGCTGGTTAACGTGGTCCAAGTCATGCTCGTCCGCCGGATTCTCCCATGCCAAGAACGGGCATTCAATCTGTGGGAGTTCAATCTGGAACAACACCAGGCGTTGAGCGGGCTCTTCGACATGACGTACGAAGGCGCCTGGAGGGTGTTGTTTAAGGGCGCCGAAGTCCCCGCATCCGCGATGGAAGATCGCGGATTTCACTCGCAGCGTCCAGCTGACGAGGTAAGTGATTCTACCCCTTTACGGGACACTTGTTGTTAATAGTTCGACCCTAAGCGGGTTTTAATCTCCCTTTTCCTTTGACAGGAATGGATGAAGAAGGCCGAGAAGCTCATCTGCCCGGCTCCTATGCCAGAAGACCCAGTGGACGCCCGTCTAGCAGGGTTGCTAGTTCCGGCACCGCATGTGGTGCCGGAGAAGAAGGCCAAGAAGGTGGCCACGGGCACTCGAAAGAGTTCCCGTTTTCAGGTCTCCGACGACTCCGAGGCGGACTCCTCCCCTGAAGATGAGGAGGAGGAAGAAGACTCTCTCCTAGAGGAGGGAGAGAGGAAGAGGAAGGCTTCCCCAACAGGGGAGGCCAAAGGGTCCAAGAGGGGAAGAACTATTCCCCAAGACAGCTCTGCCAACACCAACGTTGGCGGTAAAGAGTGGCCCTCAAGGCCCAGGCCTCAGGCGAGATCGTAAGTATCCAGATCCCTGAATGATCTGCAATTTCTTTTGTGTCACATAGTGTCCTTCTAATGCCGCATACTACCTGCAGTCCGGCCGATGATGATCTCCCCGCTTCATCGAGCGGGTTGTTGGCTCCGTCGGATGTGGATTGCATCCCGACTGCCTCCACCCCTCGCGCCGATGACGACGCCGAGGTGGGATCCCAGAAAGGGACCCATCAGGAGGAGGCTCCGGAGGCGCTGCAAGGCAGCCTCCCGGACTTCGCGCCGGACTCTACGCCGGAACCTGCAGTGGTTCCAGAGTCCGGCAGGCGACCCCTTCGTAAGAAGGGCAAGACCGTTACCCCGGCGGCCTCCGTCCAAGCGGAGGCGCCGGACAACTTGCTGGAGGCGCTCCAAGGTGCCTCCATTGAGGAAGAACACCGCACTGTTATGAGTGCGGTGATTCAGAAGGTTCAGCTCGCCAAGAGCGGGCTGACCGAAGCCTGCAGTAGCCTTCTAACAGGCTTTGAGGTAAGAAGTTAAAATTATGTAATGTAATACCGCATAGACAGTAGCCCCTGATGCTCGGTTCGGTGTTCGGAAAGAAAAGCTAGACTGAGGATCTAAAAAGATATACACAGGGTTGCTAAAAAGTATGTCAATATGGGTTTGCAGGCTGCGCTGCTAACCTCTGCCGCACTAACTGCGGAGGTCGGTGCGTTGAAGCAGGATCTCGAGCGGTCCGAGCAAGAGCTCGGCCGTGCCAAGAAGCAGCTCGAGGACAAAGAAGGTGAGTAACACCACTTTGAGAAGTTACCTTACAGAAAAGGATTTAGGTTGCAATAAGAGAATAACAAGGATAACATGGGTACTGCAGGGGCCACAAACGAGGTGGCAGCCCTGAAGGAGGCTGTGTCCGCGGCCGAACGCAATGCGGCCGCGGATCGGGTAGAGCGAGAAAAGCAGGAGGCACGGGTGGCGGAGGTGCGAAAGTGCCAAGTCCGCCAAGGCCGAGGCCCGTAAGGCCCTTCAGGAAGTTGAGGATATGAAGGAAATAGCGGCGGGTAAGGAATTTTTTAGGCAAAGCAAGCATGTTAATGTAAACTACCTGACACTTACCCGAATTCGGAGCTCTCCAGGGGCATTTGCAGATCTGCCTCGCAATGTATCCGACGCTGCCGCATTCTACCGTGGCGGGGAGGGGAGCTCAACGGAGAAGGTCTTCTGGTCTCAGTACGCTGAGGCCAGCCATCCGGTGCCCCCTAGCGACCAGCTGAAGCAGCTGGTCGAGCTCCACAAGGTAGCTGAGGAGGCCATGAAGGGCCTTATAGTCCGGCTATGGCCTGGACAGGCCATGCCTGGGAGCTACTTCGGCCTCGTGCGGCGGCTGGTGGATGCGTGCCCCTGGGTGGATGTCATCGTACGCCGGAAATGTACTATAAGACTGTCCTGAAGGGTGCCTGCAATATTGCGGATGAGTGCCCCAGAGATGTAATTATTGAGTAAACTCGCTATGTACTATCATGTGCGCTGAAAACTTTGTTCATATGCGCTACGCAACACTTGTTTAATTTAAAATATTAACTTCTGTGCGGCCGTTTATAAAATCTGAGAGATGGCAAGTCGTTGGCTTCAGCCCCCAAGCCACGAGTGCTGGGGTGTTCGGGATAAACTTGAGCACTCTTGTTCCCATTTTTGGGTCCATCTAGGGAGGCGCTCAACACAACGAACAAGGCAACCGGACTTATAATGCTTGAACACTCTCACTTAGCCATAGAATTCTATAATTTTAAATTTCGGCGAAGCCCCTAGTATTCGGAAGACCGAATTTGGGGCGCTATCCACACCTTCGTCGGACATTATCCGGTACTTCCCTCGAAGCGGCATAGGTCTTTAGGGACCCGAAAAGACCTCTCGAACAGCGACCAGTCTCTCGCCTTATCATGCCAGTCAGTTTTAGCTTTCTCCACTGAGGCGCTCGCCCGGCTCAACCGGGGCGCAATCGCAGTGGTTCTCCCAGTGCCACCTTAGCCGACAGAACGGAACGTAAGGCACCAAAACGTGGGAGTCGGGCAAACCCAAGTATTGACCCAAGACATGATTCGGAGCCGATTCATATAATGCTATAAGTTTGGGGTGCCGCACTTGTGAAAGTGTTTGGACTTATGACACCATAATGCGGGGAACATAAGCCCCTGATGTATTCAGCCGTACCAAAATATACGGGTGCGAGATGTCATTAATGAACATATGTGTGAAGTAATGCAATAACAGGCAAAAAATGCTGCATTATTTATTCAAGGAATTCTGCTATGAGTGCGGAAGGATACAAATAGTGCGGTAAGCAAGGGATAGGACTAAATAAACATGTCCCCCTCCAGGGGTGGGCTGCAGACTGGTGTATATAATCGAATGCAATGCTCGTAATGGAGACCACCTGAATGTTAATCGCAGCCTTCTTTCTTCCTTGGCTGTTGCATCGTGAGTTCGGCGGGTTCACCGCCGGACAGGGCCTCTGGTGAACGGAGTCCTGTGTATACAAAGAAGAAAAATGATAAAAAAGAGTGACACACTTGGGAGCCCCTGGTTTGGTCGAGCCGCACTCTGGGTCTGTTGTGGTCGTGCCCCTCCCCCTAGGCCCATAGTATCTCCAAAGCGTAATGATGTACGCGGAGGGTTGGTCTTGCAATTATGCAAGGGCTGGGGTTGGGGCCGCATTGCTACGCGTGCTCAGAACGTGCCAGGTGGTCTTGGTTGATGTTGCTCCGGGCCCGCTCGGCCGTGTCCGGCCGTTTAACGGCCGGACTCGAAAATTGCCTTAGAAGGCTGCTTTGTACTTCTGCCGCGAGAGCCGCTGTATGTTCCTCCGTTCGGAGGGAGCGTTCCATGTTTCTGTTGACTGTGATGACTCCACGAGGGCCTGGCATCTTGAGCTTGAGGTATGCATAATGCGGCACCGTGTTGAACTTTGCAAACGCGGTTCGTCCGAGCAGAGCGTGATAGCCGCTGCGGAACGGGACTATGTCGAAGATTAACTCCTCGCTCCGGACATTATCCGGGGATCCGAAGACCACTTCCAGTGTGATTGAGCCTGTACAATTGGCCTCAACACCTGGTATGACGCCTTTGAAGGTCGTCTTTGTAGGTTTAATCCTTGAGGGGTCTATGCCCATCTTGCGCACTGTATCCTGATAAAGCAGGTTCAGGCTACTGCCGCCGTCCATCAGGACTCTCGTGAGGTGAAATCCATCGACGATTGGGTCTAAAACCAATGCGGCGAATCCGCCATGGCGGATACTGGTCGGATGGTCTCTTCGATCGAAAGTGATCGGGCAAGAGGACCATGGATTGAACTTCGGGGCGACTGGCTCCATCGCATATACGTCCCTTACTGCACGCTTCCGCTCCCTCTTGGGTATATGGGTTGCGTATATCATGTTCACCGTCCGCACTTGTGGGGGGAAACCCTTCTGTCCTCTATTGTTCGGTGGTCGGGTCTCTTCCTCGTCGTCGCTGTGCAGCCCCTTGTCATTGTTTTCGGCAATTAACTTGCCTGCCTGCTTGAATACCCAACAATCTCTATTGGTGTGATTAGCTGGCTTTTCGGGGGTGCCATGTATCTGACATAAGCGGTCGAGTATTCGGTCCAGATTGGACAGACCCGGAGTGGTTCTTTTGAATGGCTTCTTCCGCTGACTGGGTTTAGAGCCTCGGAATCCGGCGTTGACTGCCGTATCCTCCTTGTCGTCACCGTTAATGCTGCGTTTATTTTTGCTTCGACGCGACCTGCCATTGTGGTCCTTGGTATCCGGACTGCCAGAATTTTTACTGAGGTTGTTGCTGCGAGCTAGCCAGCTGTCCTCTCCCGCACAGAAGCGGGTCATTAGAGATGTGAGGGCTGCCATGGATTTCGGCTTTTCCTGTCCTAGGTGTCGGGCTAGCCACTCGTCGCGGATGTTATGTTTGAAGGCTGCGAGGGCCTCTGCATCCGAACAGTCGACAATTTGATTTTTCTTTGTTAAGAACCGTGTCCAGAACTGTCTGGCCGAATCGTCTGGCTGCTGAATTATGTGGCTTAGGTCATCGGCATCCGGTGGTCGCACATATGTGCCCTGGAAGTTGTCGAGGAATGCGGCTTCCAGGTCTTCCCAACACCCAATTGACTCTGCGGGCAAGCTGTTAAGCCAATGCCGAGCTAGTCCTTTAAGCTTGAGTGGGGGATACTTGATGGCGTGGAGATCTCGCCGCGGGCCATATGGATGTGAAGGAGATAATCTTCGATCCAAACCGCGGGGTCTGTTGTGCCATCATAGGATTCAATGTTTATGGGTTTAAACCCTTCAGGGATTTGATGATCCATTACTTCGTCAGTGAAGCATAACGGGTGTGCGGTGCCTCTATATTGAGCAATATCACGACGTAGATCGAGTGAGCGTTGTCTGCTGTGTTCGGCCCGGCCGGAGTTGTTGTATCCGGCGCGACGGTATTCGTCGTGGGTCGTGGGGCGCCCTCGTGATCCATAGATGGATCTGGATTGCCTTGCTTTGTCCTCCAATATATCTCGCAAGTCCGGCGCGTTCCCTCTTGGCTTCGTACTTTTGGAGCGATGCCGAGGTACGGTCTTGATGGAGGGCCTAGATGCCTCTCTGTCGCGACCACGGGGTGGTCGGTCGGCCGTATTGTGCGCTGGTGATGAAGGTATGTATGCCTCCTCCTCTAATCGGGGGAGCAACTTGCGTTTTGGGTAGATTTTTGAGGGGCGTTCGAGTTCGTACTCTTCGGCCGCGAGGACCTCGGTCCATCGATCGGCCAGCAGGTCTTGATCAGCTTGAAGTTGCTGCTGCTTTTTCTTTAGGCTATTTGCCGTGGCGATAAGCCTGCGTTGAAAACGCTCTTGTTCGACGGGATCCTCGGGCATGACGAATTCGTCGTCGTTGAGGCTTGCGTCGTCTCCGGAGGGAGGTATGTAATTATCATCCTCGACCTCTTCATCTGCCGCTCTCTCGTGAGGGCTTGCTTCTGCATCCTCCTGCACTGAATCTTGCTGGAGGGTATTGTCTTCGGCACTTTATTGGGTATTATTATCTCCTGTGCCTGGATCTCCATTCTTGCTGTGGCAGGATTTAGAGTGGCGCCGCTGACGTCGGCGCTTGGGCTGTTTCTTTAAGGAATCTGCCTCCGTTGCTTCTTCGCCGTCCCCCTCTTTTGGGGTGTCCACCATGTATATGTCATATGACGAGGTGGTCTTCCAGTGCCCTGTAGGCGCTGGTTCTTGTTCGTCTCCGGCATCGTCGTCCGTACCGTCGTTGTCTTTGGAGTCATAGTCTAGCATGTCTGTTAGATCGTCGACAGTGGCTACAAAGTGGGTGGTGGGTGGGCCTTGAATTTCTTCGTCGTCCGTATCCCAAGCGTCCTGGCCATAGTCCGGCCAGGTCTCTCCGGATAGCGAGAGATGTTTTAGCGAATTTAGGATGTCGCCAAAGGGCGAGTGTTGGAAGATGTCCGCGGCGGTGAACTCCATGACCGGCGCCCAATCAGATTTGATTGGCAGGGGCGCGGGAGGTTCGGAGTCCGGCAGGGAGTCCAGCACCTCGGAGTCACGAGCTTTGCAAGGGACAAGGTTAGTGTTCGGCTCCATCAGCGTGGAAGTTGCAGCCCCCGAGGCGGTGTCCAGCCACCGGTCCTCGATCTGGGCGATCGGCTCCGGACCAAGGGCCGGAGCGGATTCGTGTGCGGCCACCAAGGCACTATCTGGCGGCAGAGCTAGATCATGCCCATCGTGACAGCGCGGCACGCTCGGCTGTGGCTCGAGCCCGTCGAAGATCAAGTCCCCGCGGATGTCGGCCATGAAGTTTAGGCTTCCGAACCTGACCTGACGGCCAAGGGCGTAGCTTTCGATCTGCTCCAGATGGCCAAGCGAATTAGCCAGCAGTGCGAAGCCGCCGAATACGAAGATTTGTCCGGGGAGAAAAGTCTCACCCTGGACGGCGTTGTTGTTGATTGAAGAAGCCATCGAGCCTATCGGTGACGACACAGAGGAACTCTCAATGAAAGCACCAATGTCGGTGTCAAAACCGGCGGATCTCGGGTAGGGGGTCCCGAACTGTGCGTCTAGGCGGATGGTAACAGGAGACGAGGGACGCGATGTTTTACCCAGGTTCGGGCCCTCTTGATGGAGGTAAAACCCTACGTCCTGCTTGATTAATATTGATGATATGGGTAGTACAAGAGTGGATCTACCACGAGATCAAGGAGGCTAAACCCTAGAAACTAGCCTATGGTATGATTGTTGTAATGGAGGTTATGTCCTACGGACTAAAGCCCTCCGGTTTATATAGACACCGGAGAGGGCTAGGGTTACACAGAGTCGGTTACAATGGTAGGAGATCTACATATCCGTATCGCCAAGCTTGCCTTCCACGCCAAGGAAAGTCCCATCCGGACACGGGACGGAGTCTTCAATCTTGTATCTTCGTAGTCTTGGAGTCCGGCGGACAATGATAGTCCGGCTATCCAGACACCCCCTAGTCCAGGACTCCCTCACCCGCCGTTCTCCACGGTTCCCTCGATGCTTGCCTCGTTTCAACGGCGGCGATAGGGTTTAAGGTAAGCTTCGCACTAACCTAATCTTCCACCTGCTCATGCTTACAATCAGTGTGACAGCTAATGAAAATCATGCTTACAATCAGTCTCTGAGTACTATGCCAGTCACCCTAAAATAGCTCTGGACCTTTGGGTCAAAGTTGTGACACAGTGTACAAATAAAGAAAAATAGCGTGCTTCTTTCCCTAGAAAACTGCCAATATAAGCTACTGGTATTTCGTTAGAGGATTTGCTGCCGAGAAAGATCCGTCCACAGAGAGCGCCACACAACCCACTGGTGGTTGTGGATGCCAATGCGTGCATGCAGCATGGTTGGTGTCGGTAATTTTTACTTGGCACACCTTACACTCTGCATATATGTCGGTTCCATACGTACATTTGTGCAGTTCCACCAAAATGCAGCTAAATAACCCTGTTTGCACAGATAATGAAAAAGCGTGATTATATTATAGTGGCACTAGTTGATGAAACACACAAAATAAATAGAAGAAAATATTGCGATAGTATCATAGTATGCCATGCTGCAAGGGCAAGATGGGCCCTGTGACGCCTCATACGGTACGCCTCATACTGGAAATCTTCCCAAGTCTCCCAGATACACCTTCTGCCAGTCATGAACATCAATGTACAATGGTAGTACAAGGAGGCGCCTTGAGACATTCAGATCTCTATTTTTGTACAGGTCAACTAAAATTAAGCACCCCAGTTTGCAGAAACGCATAAACATTAACAATGGGACTAGTTGATGAAACATACATTAACAAAGAGAAGCACTTTCTTTATCTACATTGGAAATGAAATGATAGAGAGGACACTCGCTCTATTTTAACTATATTATTATTTCATTTTATCAGTGACACTAGGGTCGAGCAGGTGGCAAACGAGGTGTACCGTGCGTCGCAAGGATGGAGGTCGGGGGTGCTTAGACTGGGATGCTGAAGCTGGCTCTTTCAGTCACCAACATGGATGATTCAATTCATGGGACCTTTTGGTGCAGTTCACCTAAAATTGTCACGCCCAATATGCGATACTATCCTAAAGAGACTCGAAGGTCCCACCAAGGATAGAACCCCATATTGAAACGCTTTTGCAAGGTGGATATCATTACATCAACATTACATAATAGATGGGGATACATACAAGGCATACAAATGCCACAAGAGTACATCAATACAACATACATAAGATCAACATCCGGCTACAGATGAAACACAAACAGAAGCTCAAACAATATCCACCCTGCTAGCCCAGGCTGCCGACCTGGAACCTATCACCTGATCGAAGAAGAAGCAGAAGAAGAACTCCAAAACAAGCAAACATCGCTCTCCCGTCATGATCATCGCATAACCTGTACCTGCAACTGTTGTTGTAGTAATCTGTGAGCCACGAGGACTCAGCAATCCCATTACCATGGGTATCAAGACTAGCAAAGCTTAATGGGTAAGGAAGGGGTAAAGTGGTGAGGTTGCAGCAGCGACTAAGAATATATGGTGGCTAACATACGCAAATAAGAGCGAGAAGAGAAGCAACGGAACGGTCGTGAAGCTAGCAATGATCAAGAAGTGATCCTGAACTCCTACTTATGTCAAACATAACCCAAAACTGTGTTCACTTCCCGGACTCCGCCGAAAAGAGACCATCACGGCTACACACGCGGTTGATGCGTTTTAATTCGAATCTGGTGTCAAGTTATCTACAACCGGACATTAACAAATTCCCATCTGCCACATAACCGCGGGCACGGCTTTCGAAAGTTTATACCCTACAGGGGTGTCCCAACTTAGCCCATCAAAAGCTCTCACGGTCAACGAAGGATATTCCTTCTCCGAGGAAGACCCGATCAAACTCGGAATCCCGGTTTACAAGACATTTCGACAATGGTAAAACAAGACCAGCAAGACCACCCGACTGTGCCGACAAATCCTGATAGGAGCTGCACGTATCTCGTTCTCAGGGCACACTGGATAAGCGAAGCGTACAGGTATCGACGTAATCCAAGTTGCCAAGGAATGGTCCCGCACGGTGCTCTAGTTTGGACCAACACTCGGAGGAGCACTGGCCCGGGGGGTAAAATAAAGATGACCCTTGAGTCTGCAGAACCCAAGGGAAAAAGGCTTAGGTGGCAAATGTTAAAACCAATGTTGGGCCTTGCTGGAGGAGTTTTATTCAAAGCGAACTGTCAAGGGGGTCCCATAAATCACCCAACCGCGTAAGGAACGCAAAATCAAGGAACATAATACCGGTATGACGGAAACTAGGGCGGCAAGAGTGGAACAAAACACCAGGCATAAGGCCGAGCCTTCCACCCTTTTACCAAATATATAGATGCATTAATTAAATAAGAGATATTGTGATATCCCAACATAATCCTGTCCACCATGGAGAAAATCTTCAACTTCACCTGCAACTAACAACGCTATAAGAGGGGCTGAGCAAAGCGGTAACATAGCCAAGCAACGGTTTGCTAGGAAGGGCCAAAAGGTTAGAGGCTGACATGGCAATTTGGGAGGCTTGAAGAGCAAGTGATAGGTAGCGGAGCAAAGCGATAGAACAAAGCAACTAGCATAGCAATGATAGAAGTGATATCGAGGGTAGTGGTCATCTTGCCTGAAATCCCGCAAGGAAGAAGAACGAGTCCATGAAGAAGACAAACGGACGTAGTCGAACGGATCCTCACAATCGCAACGTAACCACAACTATCAAGAAGAAGCAACACCGGAAAGAAGCAAACAACATGGTAAACAACCAAGAATAATCATGGCATGATGCACAATCAAGTATGATGCATGTCCGGTTTAATGAGGCATGGCATGGCAAAGTGCAACAAACAACACTACAAATTAAGTGGAGCTCAATATGCAACGAGTTGCATATTGACGAAACACCACATCAATTATTTAGTTCTCTCTCATTTAGGAACACAACAATATTACATGTTGTTATAAACATGGCAATAGGTGAAGCGTAAATAAACTAACTATCTAGGCAAGTTTAAGTGAGGCCGGAAACAACAAACGATAATTCCGGAAAATCCTCATATGTCATTTAGCAATATAATGCAAACACAATTTTAACCATTTAAATGTTGTTAACATGATGCGGATGACATATGCAAGTCTTAAGCAATTTTATGAAAATGTTGACCTGAGCATGTTATGAAGCATTTGGTCACCATGGCGGAACAAAACGGGTGCCACGGCAACAAATTCGAAAATGATGCCACGACAACATATCGGTTCCGGTAACTTGATTGAGATACCGATGCAAACGAGAAGTGTGCGGACGTGTGGAACACGCAAGAGATGGGGAGTGATCCCGGATACCGGGTGTCCCACATGTCGTTGGCATGGCAAAAGAGGGGCATCGCAAGCGACAATTTGATCACGGTGCAAACACGGACATCTTGTTCAACACATGCATTCGGCGGTCGTCTTGGCTGTTATACCTTCGAAGCGTGCATTTTCGGGGCGAAATGAGTTCGATACGAAGTAGAGGAAGTAGTCGTTCACGGGTCATCGTGGGAAGTAGTTATTCACGTGGCGACGGTAGTGGAAGTATTCGTTCTCGTGACGGTAGTGGAATTAGTGGTTCACGGACGTCATGGTAGTCGTTCAGGGCGACGGTAGAGGTACTCGCGATCTTGGCAACGGTAGTTGTACATGTCCGAAGAGGAACTTGTCGTATCCATGTAGTCGAACTTGGCGTATCTGAAGGGGTACTTGCCGGATCCACAACACTGTGACCGTTCGTGGCAGGGGAACTTGATGTTCACGGGTCTCCCAAAGACGTCGTGGTACTTGGCGATTCCGGAGACGGCGGCAGAGGTACTTGACGTGTCACCATGTAGTCGTGCGCTTGTCGGAGAGGATCTTGGCGCATCCAAAGCGAAGCAACACAAAAGGGCCTCAGGTCTTGGTGGTCAATCGAACAGAGGCCGCCATGGATGGAGCTGCGAGCAGAGGACGAACAACCTAGGCGAACTGATGCGCCCTTGAACTTGTAGTGGCGCCGAGCTGGATGGAGCTCAGCTCCTGGTGAGGAAGCAATGCAGGGGGCTAGCTGAGCCGAGGCTAGACCGGTCGGGGCAGCAGGAGAGGCGGAGGCGAGCTGGAGGTGGTGGTGCTCGCGGGTGCAAGACGGCCGGTGCTGGGGCTCCGGCGAACTCCGACCAAACGGAGGGGACAAGCGGCGCGGGGCTCCTGCTGGGCGCGGAGGACGACGAATGCGGGCGCAGGTGCTTGAGGTGCTCCTCTCCTCGAGCGCTCGGGCGACGGGGACTTGGCGAGGAGGAGGCGCACAGGCGCAGGCGACGGAGGGCCACCGAAGTTGGCCGCCCCTGTGGTGTTGCAGAGGCCGGGCGCGGGGCTGAACTCCTCTCTGCGTGTGGCAGCGAAGGAGGAGGACGATGGGGAGAGGGGATCGAGAGGAGGGGCGATGGGATCGAGCAATGGGTGTGTGGCGGTGGGCAGAGGGAACAAGAGGAGGAGATGGGATCGAGCGATGCTCTCCCCTGCGGCTAGGGTTAGAGGGGTGTAGCTGGGCCTTAGAGGCCGGTCTGGTTGGTCAGGCCCAAGAGGCCGGCTGGGCTGGCTCCTCTCTCCTCTCTTCTCTTAAAACAGAGAAAAAGGAAGAAAATAAAAGGTTAGGAGGAGAGTTTGGGCATGGGGATTATTTTCCTGAACTCGCAAAAATGAGCTCGATCCAGGAAAACAAAAGAGGCATGATTGAAAGATGTAAATTCAAACTCATTTGAATTTAGTTCAAATGGGTTTGAACTAGGACTCGATAAAAGGAAGGTCCAAAAATGTCGGATTTTTGGTGGAGCTCCGGAATATGATGAAAGAATATATGGCAAGGTTGGAGACCAAGAATTAAGATAACAAAGGCATTGGAATATTTTGCAAGTGTGTTATGGTGAATTCCAAATTAATGAAATATTTAAATATAGCTCCCTAATATTGGGAAGATATGTTATAAAGAGAAGTCACCCTTCCCTCGATTTAAATAGATCAACCATCTATGCAATTTATTAGTTGAGTTGAGATGTAAAGATTAATGACATGATGGCATGATGACACGATGCAATGCAAAAATAAAAGAGCAAGCATAAATGAAACACACGGTTGATCACAAAAATGTGAAAGTCTTCTGAAGCGTCGGTCTCGGGGCGTTACAACACTCCACCACTACAAGAGGATCTCGTCCCGAGATCTAGGATGGCACCGGAGAGAAACGGAAGAGGAAGAGAGGAGGTAGAACTAAGTTGCTTCTTCGACAAAATAGTGAAACCAAAGAACCTTGAGAGGTTGAAAAGTTGAAAGAAAGAACACAACAAAGTTGAACACAATTGAGAGCACTACGGTAGAAAATAGAAACAAGGAACACCATGTGAACCTTGGAGGTTGCAAAGCTATGAATGACGAGTACAATGGACAAGAACGAATTAGAACCACTCTGGTTGAAACGAGAGGCAAAACTTGATAAGGTGAAAGAACTTGAATGAGAACACAACACTCCGGTTAAATGGATAAGCAAGAAAATAACATGATCTTGACAAAACAAGATGATGGGTCAACGAGAGCAACATCACAATGCCTCCGGAAGAAAGAATAGAAGATAGATCATTGGAATAACAAAATGGAGAAGAAAATGCCAACTTCTGCCACAAATGATCTTGGAAAGCACCCTTCCAAGAAGGTTATAATGGAGTTGTTGGAAATCCAACAACGAAACGAATAAGCTTGTAGTGGGCTCATAGAAAACATCTCAAAATTGAGGCGAAATTCTGCCACTACGGAAACAAATAATATAATTGATAACACCAACGAGATGAAAAATTTCTTCCACCAAGATAATAGAGAGATAACTTGGATCATTGATAAGCACCACAAAAGCAACATTCCTTAGGGAAGGATTTAGGTGAAATATGACACAAGATAACTCCAACAACGAGGTTGATGGTTGAAAAGATCTCTTGAACAAAGAGAAAATGATGGATTTAAATATCTCATTCTTAACAACTTGCGAATCATGAAACACGAAGTGAAATTGTCAAGAATGACATAAGACCACTTAAAAAGGTAGAAAGAATTGCACTTCGGGATGCATGATGAAGAATGCTTGAACTCCTCAAAACAAAACATGTGTTAAGCACCATGTTTAATTTTGAGTATAGCTTGGCTGATCTTAACTTCAAGAGAAATCTTGAAGAACAATTGAAGAATGAAAAGAATCCTTGACGAACCACCATGTAGAGCCTCCATGAAGAACTCCGGTAATAAAAGGATGATAAAAAGAAAGGGAAGTTGAAAACACAAGGTGAAGCCTTGCCATGATTTAGATGGAGCTTCGCGATGATATAACCGAGAGAACTTGGAACTCCGAAAACAAAAGATGATCTTAGAACCGAGAATTTATTCCTCAAGAACAAACTCCAAAGGAAACAATTAATCACTTGGATGAAACAATAATAAGAATTACGTTATGCCTATCCTTCACCAATTTAAAGTGATAACAAGCAATGGATTTGGCATACTACTTATTCTCGTAGAAAGGATTAAGAGGGATATCGCTTAAACTTCAGAAGGTATTGATGGAACCACCGGTGGGATTTGGGAACAACGAATATTTGATATGATAACGAAGGAAGTGAAATCTTGAACGAACCACCGTAAGAATTCAAAATGAAAGTAGCAAAGGCACAATTCACCGCGAAGAGTTGGAAAACGAATGAAGATACTTGAGGGGATTTAGATACCTGAGAACGAAGCGATCATGAACTGATTAGAGGATATTTGAACGATTCACTGATAAGATTTGGAGAACGATAGCTACACGCTGAGAATGAAGAATTATGGCATGAAGCTAGAACCATGAATCTTCAAGAGAATGGACCAAGATTTTAGGAGAAATCTCTTCCTCGGTCTTCAAGTGTTGAGAAAGACGATGAGAAACACCACCATGAGTTGTTGAGACACTCCGGAAGGATTAAAAGAAAAAGGTTGAGCCAAAGATGAAAAGAATTTGAAAACGATCTTGAAAAACATATGACTGATGAAATTCATTCTTACGTCAAACTTCAAAAAGAATTTTGGGAATAGCTCCGGGAAAATTAGAAGAGTCAGGTAAGATCCTGGGAAAAGACCTGTGGGTTAGGGCCCACTCAAAACAAAACACCGTTGAAAACGATTTTAAAGAGAGATTGCACCGGTTGAATTAAATGGCTTGAATGAGATAACAATCTCCAAATAGCTTGAACGGATTAAGAATGGAAACACAAATCTTATGAGATATCTTTAGCACTCCGGATACGAATAGAGAGAGGTGAACGATTATGAGATGCACCGGCATGTGAAAGCATTAGAAACGAGGAAAGGAATATGATGAATATCGAAAGCTTGGATTGGATCCACCGGATAAGAAACAACAACGAAGGATGATGAACTTGAAACTGTCGAGCATCTTCATGGGAAAACACCGGATAAGAACATTGACGAAAAAGAATGTTGAGACTTCCCATCAATAAAAGGATACATGATTAAGAAATCTGAGTCCTTGAAGAAAAAGGGTGGGAGGGCGGGGAAAACAAAGACAACTTGGGGACAGATGAAACGGATACCGTTGAGAAAACTTAGAATTGATCTCACAAATGCCACTTGAAAAGAAGCACACCGGTTGGAAAGAATTGACATGACAATCTCGATGATCAAAAGGATTAGTACTCCCATGGAAATATGAGAACACCGCTTGAAAGGTGTGGAATCAACACTTGACATTGAAGCAACTTGAATACCACAACAAAACAAAACAAGGATTGGCTTGCAAAATAAGCCGGAACAAATACATATGATAGAGATTTACCCAATCCCATATCATGCATCTGTCGGAAAGATATTCTAAGAGCTACTTGAACTCCCACCAATAAACTCCCGAAACTTTCTAGTTATGCAATCTGGTGTTGGGGATACAGGGGAAGCAATATATCTCACCCAAACTAACAATCCCTACATCCAGCTGTATCCATCCGTCAACACATAACCAAGAAAACTCCAGAAATCGTGTACCTCAACCTTCGAAAAGCATCCGTTATACGAGCTATAGCAATACTCCCGAACTCCCCAGTACTGGGTGGCGTCGAGGTTATCTCACCAACAACTGCATAAAAGAGATTTTCGATGTCGGCAAAACTCAGGTATTCCAAAACTGCAACGATAAAATTATGACGACAACACCTCGGAGCTCAACTCCCCGGGACACTGCCACAACCCCTAAATGTCAGGAGGCACCAAGAACAATGTTCTCGTCATAAGAATATCGAAACAATCCCAAGATACCCGCGTGATCCTAAAAAAATTTAGTGAAATTTGAGGAGAGGAAAGACAAAACATCTACGTCAGAAGGCCTCACCAGAGCGATGAAGGGGGCTGAGGAGTAAAAAGAATCCTACTCTCTGATATATATAATCCTAAGACTCAAAATAGTTTTTTTCTAGACTCAACAACGACCAACAATCAAGGGGGCTCCTATGGTCGGTTGAGGCTCCGATACCAACTTGTCACGCCCAATATGTGATACTATCCTAAAGAGACTCGAAGGTCCCACCAAGGATAGAACCGCATATTGAAACGCTTTTGCAAGGTGGATATCATTACATCAACATTACATAATAGATGGGGATACATACAAGGCATACAAATGCCACAAGAGTACATCAATACAACATACATAAGATCAACATCCGGCTACGGATGAAACACAAACAAAAGCTCAAACAATATCCACCCTGCTAGCCCAGGCTGCCGACCTGGAACCTATCACCTGATCGAAGAAGAAGCAGAAGAAGAACTCCAAAACAAGCAAAACATCGCTCTCGCGTCATGATCATCGCATAACCTGTACCTGCAACTGTTGTTGTAGTAATCTGTGAGCCACGAGGACTCAGCAACCCATTACCATGGGTATCAAGACTAGCAAAGCTTAATGGGTAAGGAAGGGGTAAAGTGGTGAGGTTGCAGCAGCGACTAAGCATATATGGTGGCTAACATACGCAAATAAGAGCGAGAAGAGAAGCAACGGAACGGTCGTGAAGCTAGCAATGATCAAGAAGTGATCCTGAACTCCTAATTACGTCAAACATAACCCAAAACTGTGTTCACTTCCCGGACTCCGCCAAAAAGAGACCATCACGGCTACACACACGGTTGATGCGTTTTAATTCGAATCTGGTGTCAAGTTATCTACAATCGGACATTAACAAATTCCCATCTGCCACATAACCGCGGGCACGGCTTTCGAAAGTTTATACCCTGCAGGGGTGTCCCAACTTAGCCCATCACAAGCTCTCACAGTCAACGAAGGATATTCCTTCTCCCAGGAAGACCCGATCAAACTCGAAATCCCGGTTTACAAGACATTTCGACAATGGTAAAACAAGACCAGCAAGACCACCCGACTGTGCCGACAAATCCCGATAGGAGCTGCACGTATCTCATTCTCAGGGCACACCGGATAAGCGACGCGTACAGGTACCGACGTAATCCAAGTTGCCAAGGAATGGTCCCGCACGGTGCTCTAGTTTGGACCAACACTCGGAGGAGCACTGGCCCGGGGGTAAAATAAAGATGACCCTTGAGTCTGCAGAACCCAAGGGAAAAAGGCTTAGGTGGCAAATGTTAAAACCAATGTTGGGCCTTGCTGGAGGAGTTTTATTCAAAGCGAACTGTCAAGGGGGTCCCATAAATCACCCAACCGCGTAAGGAACGCAAAATCAAGGAACATAATACCGGTATGACGGAAACTAGGGCGGCAAGAGTGGAACAAAACACCAGGCATAAGGCTGAGCCTTCTACCCTTTTACCAAATATATGGATGCATTAATTAAATAAGAGATATTGTGATATCCCAACATAATCCTGTCCACCATGGAGCAAATCTTCAACTTCACCTGCAACTAACAACGCTATAAGAGGGGCTGAGCAAAGCGGTAACATAGCCAAGCAACGGTTTGCTAGGAAGGGCCAAAAGGTTAGAGGCTAACATGGCAATTTGGGAGGCTTGAAGAGCAAGTGATAGGTAGCGCAGCAAAGCGATAGAACAAAGAAACTAGCATAGCAATGATAGAAGTGATATCGAGGGTAGTGGTCATCTTGCCTGAAATCCCGCAAGGAAGAAGAACGAGTCCATGAAGAAGACAAACGGACGTAGTCGAACGGATCCTCACAATCGCAACGTAACCGGAACTATCAAGAAGAAGCAACATCGGAAAGAAGCAAACAACATGGTAAACAACCAAGAATAATCATGGCATGATGCAAAATCAAGTATGATGCATGTCCGGTTTAATGAGGCATGGCATGGCAAAGTGCAACAAACAACACTACAAATTAAGTGGAGCTCAATATGCAACGAGTTGCATATTGACGAAACACCACATCAATTATTTAGTTCTCTCTCGTTTAGGAACACAACAATATTACATGTTGTTATAAACATGGCAAGAGGTGAAGCATAAATAAACTAACTATCTAGGCAAGTTTAAGTGAGGCCGGAAACAACAAACGATAATTCCGGAAAATCCCCATATGTCATTTAGCAATATAATGCAAACACAATTTTAACCATTTAAATGTTGTTAACATGATGCGGATGACATATGCAAGTCTTAAGCAATTTTATGAAAATGTTGACCTGAGCATGTTATAAAGCATTTGGTCACCATGGCAGAACAAAACGGGTGCCACGGCAACGAATCCGAAAATTATGCCACGGCAACATATCGGTTCCGGTAACTTGATTGAGATACCGATGCAAACGAGAAGTGTGCGGATGTCTGGAACACGCAAGAGATGGGGAGTGATCCCAGATACCGGGTGTCCCACATGTCGGTGGCATGGCAAAAGAGGGGCATCGCAAGCGACAATTTGATCACGGTGCAAACACGGACATCTCATTAACCACATGCATTCAGCGGTCGTCTTTGCTGTTATACCTTCGAAGCGTGCATTTTCGAGGCGAAACGAGTTCGATACGAAGTAGAGGAAGTAGTCGTTCACGGGTCGTCGTGGGAAGTAGTTGTTCACGTGGCGACGGTAGTGGAAGTAGTCGTTCTCGTGACGGTAGTGGAAGTAGTGGTTCACGGACATCGTGGAAGTAGTCGTTCAGGGCGATGGTACAGGTACTCGCGATCTTGGCAACGGTAGTTGTACATGTCCGGAGAGGAACTTGTCGTATCCATGTAGTCGAACTTGGCGTATCTGAAGGGGTACTTGCCGGATCCACAACACTGTGACCGTTCGTGGCAGGGGAACTTGATGTTCACGGGTCTCCCAAAGACGTCATGGTACTTGGCGATTCCGGAGACGGCGACAGAGGTACTTGACGTGTCACCATGTAGTCGTGCGCTTGTCGGAGAGGATCTTGGCGCATCCAAAGAGAAGCAACACAAAAGGGCCTCAGGTCTTGGTGGTCAATCGAACAGAGGCCGCCATGGATGGAGCTGCGAGTAGAGGACGAACAACCTAGGCGAACTGATGCGCCCTTGAACTTGTAGTGGCGCCGAGCTGGATGGAGCTCAGCTCCTGGTGAGGAAGCGATGCAGGGGGCTAGCTGAGCCGAGGCTAGACCGGTCGGGGCAGTAGGAGAGGCGGAGGCGAGCTGGAGGTGGTGGTGCTCACGGGTGCAAGACAGCTGGTGCTGGGGCTCCGGTGAACTCCGACCAAACGGAGGGGACGAGCGGCGCGGGGCTCCTGCTGGGCGCGGAGGACGACGGATGCGATGCGGGCGCAGGTGCTCGAGGAGATCCTCTCCTCGAGCTCTCGGGCGACGGGGACTTGGTGAGGAGGAGGCGCACAGGCGCAGGCGACGGAGGGCCACCGAAGTTGGCCGCCCCTGTGGTGTTGCAGAGGCCGAGTGCGGGGCTGAACTCCTCTCTGCGTGTGGCAGTGAAGGAGGAGGATGATGGGGAGAGGGGATCGAGAGGAGGGGCGATGGGATCGAGCAATGGGTGTGTGGCGGTGGGCAGAGGGAACGACAGGAGGAGATGGGATCGAGCGATGCTCTCCCCTGCGGCTAGGGTTAGAGGGGTGTAGCTGGGCCTTAGAGGCCGGTCTGGTTGGTCAGGCCCAAGAGGCCGGCTGGGCTGGCTCCTCTCTCCTCTCTTCTCTTAAAACAGAGAAAAAGGAAGAAAAGAAAAGGTTAGGAGGAGAGTTTGGGCATGGGGATTATTTTCCCGAACTCGCAAAAATGAGTTTGATCCTGGAAAACAAAAGAGGCATGAGTGAAAGATGTAAATTCAAACTCATTTGAATTTAGTTCAAATAGGTTTGAACTAGGACTCGATAAAAGGAAGGTCCCAAAATGTTGGATTTTTGGTGGAGCTCCAGAATATGATGAAAGAATATATGGCAAGGTTGGAGACCAAGAATTAAGATAACAAAGGCATTGGAATATTTTTCAAGTGTGTTATGGTGAATTCCAAATTAATGAAATATTTAAATATAGCTCCCTAATATTGGGAAGATATGTTATAAAGAGAAGTCACCCTTCCCTCGATTTAAAAGATCAACCATCTATGCAATTTACTACTTGAGTTGAGATGCAAAGATTAATGACATGATGGCATGATGACACGATGCAATGCAAAAATAAAAGAGCAAGCATAAATGAAACACACGGTTGATCACAAAAATATGGAAGTCTTCTGAAGCATTGGTGTCAGGGCGTACAAAAATTAAGCAATGTCCCGTGAGCTAGCAGCTTCTTCTTCATTTTTCTAAGAAAAGGGCTCCAGCCCCGGTTCCATTTCCATCAGAGAACGAAACCCACAGAGCTTCTTCTTCATTAGTTGCAATAAAATTGAGCAACATCAAGGTTGGTTGTGAAGCTCCTGGAATGTTCAACTATAATTTGGATATCATTTGTGCAGTTCAACTAAGATCGAGCGTGAAATGTATATCTCTGTTTGCACAAAAAAGGTGGAAAGGAGGGTGACTAACTAGTGATGAAACATGCATCAAATGAAAAGAAGCATGTTCCTTATCTAAATGGCAATCCTACAAGGACAGTAGCAATTTCTAAAGAAGTAGCATTGCTAGATATTAGTGTGGGCATTAGGATTAACTATGACAACTATTAAATACGATATTACATTGGGCACGAGAGAGTAGGCAGACCAGGACAGTTGCATTTCTAACGAAAAGAACCAACTTATCTTAATGGAAAATTTAGTAGGACATGTAAAAAAGTGCCATTGATTCATATTACTGGAGGCATTACATAGAAAACAACATTGGTTTAACGTGTCCTTACTTTTAATAGTGCGACTGCTACATTTTACCAGTGGCATTACATAAGAGTGGCTCGGGGCAACAAACATCAGAGCACGATATCTGGGTTGGTCCCATTTTTGTTCGGTATAGCCACCTTATACTGTGTGAGGCTAGCAAATCTAGTGCTGGACTTACTCTGTTGACTTGTCCCCTAGTCCCCACTTTCTTTCCTTTTTCAACCAATAGATCGGGTTTATATTGAGTTTGTACTGTGTTTCCCTTTATTTCCCTATTAGACATAGAGACCAGTTGGATAGCCAGTCTCTGCTACTTTTTGCCCCCATTATTTCCTCTTTGGACCAAGTCCTAGATTCAGGTAACAAATCTTCCCCTACCCCCACCCTTTTCTTCCTTGTTTGAACCGAGTAGTACTAGATTCGAGTGTATGAACTAGTTTTACCTCTTAACGTAAAAAAAATAGGTTGTTTTTGAACAGCCGATTGATCCTATCTATGAGGGGGCCTGAGAAATAGTAGAAGATACAAATGCAGCGATGTCAGGAGCTCGTGAAGTAGAGAAGGTCCTGTTTCGAAGGAACTTATACCTGATGGTTACCGGGATGTCGCTAGGTGGGCAGCGGGAGGCCGGATCTGCCCACACTACGGCAGCGAGGAAGAAGGGGTCGGAGGCCCTCCCTCGCCAACGGTGCTTGGGAGAGAACAACAAGGCAGGCTGATCGGGACGCGCCAGCAGTGGGTAAGAGCCGTCGCCAAGGACGACCGCATGAATGTTGCACCTTGTCACCTTCCCCAGCGGTGAGCAGAGAGAGAGTGTGTGTGGCCAATGTTGTCGTGTCTAGATCTGGAGAGGATGAGACAGTGTGAAGAGAGCAACACTAGCAAGCAAGCGCGGAGGCTCCTGCCAATATAGTGGAGTACTAGTTTTCTTTTGTCTACCGGAGCCGGCTTGACCTCGTCAATGACTATCGAGAAGTCTTCATGCATGTGGCCCGGAGGCGCTGTTGTCGTCATTTTGATCTGAAGCACCGGATTATAACATATAACACGAAAAATGCCACATGACAAGAAATCATAACCTCACTGCCCAAAGGAGACAACATGAATCCCGACGGACAAACTAGACGAGGAACAAAGCTCAAATTAAAGATAAACTCGTAGAAAAGGGGCCCGTCGATAGATGTCCTAATTAACATAGCAGCCGAGTAGTCTTCGTGCATGTGCCCCCAATGACTATCCCAACTTAGTTGTCGCTGTTTAACCCTCGCAGTTATCCGAAGCACATGACACCTAATTTTGTGAGATGACAAGAAACCTTTTTTTATATTTATCACCAGAACTACAGCCCTGTACAACACAGCTTGCATGATATGTAGACGATAGCCAATCCAGGCATGTCTGCTGGAGTCTGGTCACATGCATGGACGAGCTGATCTTCCGTGTCTTGCAGGGATCGTCCAGGCACCAACGTAGTACAACACTTCTCTAGTACTATCGCTCGTCTCCCTCTTCTTTTAAGTCACCCAACTTGCGGGGCCGGGGAGTGTGCCTATGGTCAGTTCTCAATTGCGGTCCCACATGTGTGTGCAAACGCAATGACGCACGTTCCATTCGGAGAGCAGCGTGCCAGACCGACCGACCGTCTGGGGTGCGACGCGAACGCGACAGGCGTGCTGTATACTCCGGACATGTGTACCGCCATTTTCTAGAGGCTTTGCTCCATCGCACAATCTGTGGATACAAAATTAGTATACTGTACTATTTAAAAGTCGAGGGCTGGGATTTTCCTGTGCGGTAGGCGGGGCAGTTTCGCCTAGTCGGTTCGACGGAGACGCGAGAAGATGAGGGAGTAGGCTGCTGCAAACGTAGGGATGTGTGATTTGACAGTGAGTTACTGCTGGACAGGTGGGGCCTCGTGATTTGACTTGCCATTATCATTTTAACTGCGGCGCTATGACCGGCGTGAGTCTCCCGATTCCTGACCACCTCCATACAGGTGCCTCTCCCAATGCTCCACCATGTAGTAGAGGCTGGCTCTTGCATGAGAGCCCACTTCTCCACTTTTTCCTTGCCTCTTTCCTCCACATATGCAAAAATGCCATGTAAAGCGGGCTTATAGCCCACTATTGTAGTACTTACTTGCTCCTACAGGTGCTAAGCTTGCCACATAGGCATAAAGTCTGATGTGGCAAGTTTGGTTACCCAAGGAAGAAACGGTGCTAAGCGCGTGTACCTAGGTGAAAAGACAATTTTGAGTCTATAGCTAATTAAATGAAGCAAACTTAGCAACAAAAAACTAATAAGCGCCTATGCATCAAGGACTTGATTGCTAAGCCATTTAATGCCCTTAGCACCTCATCTAAAGCACCATTTCATTGGAAGAGGTCACTCCTTGGCAAATGCAGTAAATACTACTCCCTCTGTCCCATAATATAAGAACGTTTTTGGCACTACACTAGTGTTAAAAACGTTCTTATATTATGGGACGGAGGGAGTATGAAGAAAGAGATAGAGAGAAGTAAAAAATACACTTATAGCCAACCTTATAGCTAACCTTGTTGTAGTATGAGTGACTAAGTGATGACATGCCAACATCAGATAGCCTAGCGCACCATGTTAAATCTCCAAGGGCACGACCGCGCGAGCGACGCGACGGTCGTGGTAGGTGCAACCATGATACGTGCTGCTGGCAGCCCTTGGATCTGAGATCGAACGGTCGCATGCTAAGTTGCTGAAAACTTGCAGAATAACCCTCCAGGATAGGATATTCACCCATAGGTCTAGGATCACGCCACGCAATAGTTCGATCTCAGATCCAAGGGCTCTCGGAAGCCCGTATCATGGGAGAATGGAAAGCCACTACCCTGCCATTCACACGCTAGCAGTTCGCTCCTACTCGTCCCCGCACGTCCTTTAATATTACGGTGGTTCACTCCTAGTCGTCCCGTCCTTTCACATTACGGCAGTTCCACTAATCCTAACCCTCCTCCCAAATCCATGGCGTCCCAAATCTCCATGATCGGTGGTGACTACAAGGTTAGAACCATCACCGGCGATGAGTTCGACGTCATCTACACCCGTTCTTCCGCGACGGTGAAAGGATGCCTTTCTCGCTTCAGACGCATGTTCAAAAACTCAGATGATGAGTAGGTCGTTGGGCTAGATGTTGAGTACACCACAGTCCTGGGACGAGAGAAGGGTCTAAAGGAGGAAGAGAGGAAGAAGCCCGCCGTGATCCAGGTTTGTGTACGTGACTTATGCTTACTCTACCACATATGCCATGCCGACGTTGAATGCCTGGATTTTAAGAACTTCCTCGAGAGCAACCTAGTAAAATTCATTACTGTAGAATTTATGAATGACAAAAGAGTCCTGGGTCAGATAGGCCTTGTTGTAGGCAACTCCTTCGACCTCCAAAAGAATCAGCTGCTGCCCTCCAGTGTCCAGCCTTCAATGCTGACCCTGGCAGGAGCCATGGTTCATCCTTTGTACGGTAAACTGGAGAAACCTCATCACACGTTTCATCGTCATGCATGGCAGCGGAATGTACTAGATATAGACCACATCCACTATGCTACAATGGATGGCTACCTTTGTTTCAATATCTATAAGGGTTGGATGAAGAGCAAGAGCCAAGTGTGCGGTTCAAGCAAAGAAGTATCGGCCAAGAGGAAGAGGGACAAGGACGAAGTCGAGGACGTGGACAAGGACTCTGAGTAAGGTGGCAGTGTCGTTGCTCATGGTGGTTCTAATGTAGTGGCTACCGGATTAGTTGCATAGTTTAATTTCAGGTGTGCTTAGTTTAATTTGAGGGGTGTGTTGTGCTGAGCCCCCGGCAGAACTATGTTATGTTTCTTCTCATTACTTTAACTCTTCAGTATGTACATACTAGTATTTCTGACATTTCATCTTTTAGTTGGTATAGTTCTACCACTCGTTTCTTCACATTATATATGTACAATATATATGGCCAACATCATATATCCAGCTGTTTAGTTATCAAAGAATTTCAGGGTGCTTAGTTTTGTCAAAGAATTCCAGGGTGCTTAGTTTTATTTGAGGGGTGGGTTGTGCTGGACACCATTATTGTGACTAGCCTTTTTAATAGTACTATATGCATAATTTGGCGACGAGCGCTCTCTATATGTACCACCTTTTTTTTTAGTTTCAAGTTTTGCTCCATGGTGCAATCCGTCGATACTACTACTGTACAAAAGTATACATTTTTAAAAGGCTAGAGGGCGGGGCAGTCTAGCTTGGTCGGTTTCATGAGAGGCGAGGGCCTTTGTGATTTGACGGCTCATTACTGCTGGAAGGCGGGGCCTAGTAATTTGACTGCTTGTATAAATGTGCCGACGACCTGAGGAGGAGCAAAGAACCGTGCGGTATACTCAAGTTTTCCACTGGAGTAGTACTACGACGGAGGAGCACGAAACACGGCAGCCCAGTGCCATATGGTGATAAAAAATGATCTAATTTGCTAGTCATCTCATTGTTAGCATTGTTCTATTCATGCCTCACAGAGAACGTGACACGTGCGGCGAAACACCCGAAGCAAAAGATGAAACACAGGAGCAAAAGAAGAAGGAAGATTATCATCCCAAATGATCTAATTCGCCGCAGAGTCGTAACTACTTCTTCATCGCCTCCACGACCTCCATCTCCTTGCGCGTCTCCTCCGCCTTCTCTTTCATTCTGTCCATGACGCGGGATTTCTTGACGCGAGCCTTCAACATCTGTTCCATGGCTGCATTACATACCTTGACAGTAGTCGGGTGCTCGATGCGGAGCTTCGCCAACTCCTCCTTCTGTACCATGACGAGGGCCTGCAGCATATTCATCGAGGAACTACTATTCTCATGCAGCTTCTTCCAGCCGGTGTTCTTCTCCTTCAACAGGTCGAGCTCGTGGCAGAGCTACGCCTTGTCCTCCTGAAGTTGCAGGATTTTGTCGGTCGCCTTCTTCTCTGAGGCAATGCTCTTCTTCAGCAGCATCACCAAGCCGGCGGTCAACTCCCCCTGCTTATTGAGCTCAGCGGGCATGTCGTCGAGGCTCTCCTTCAGCAGCTCCACCAAGCCTTGGATGAACTCCTTCTGCTTATTGAGGTGCTTATTGAGCTGATCGGGCATGCCATCAAGGGATAACGACTCCAGTGCCGCCGGCTCGGCATGTTCGCCTCCGCGGCTAGGGCGCTCCTGGGAGCCATCGTCTGCCCATGAGAGATCTTTCGAGTTCTCTGCGTGGCGGCGAGCCCTCTCTTTTTTTCTGCAGCCTTGGTTGCCGCTCCCTTGTTACGAGTAGTTCTCGACCTAGAGCTCTGCTCACCGGCCATGGCAAGGACGGATGAAGAAGAAGCACTTATGAGGAGGAAAGGTAGAGTAATTTTTGGTTAGGTAGTTCCCCTTTTTATAACCTAAGTACAAGCACTAGTACTAATACTTGCATAGTGGGAACACGTTCAGGTTTGGTACGTACTAGTAGGTGTGAGCAGGCTTTCGAATGGGATGGGAACAAGGTAAAGATTAATTGATGGTTTTGGTTTTGAGGCCCGAAACGGCTCCCGATGAGTTTAGTGGAACATAAATTTCAAGTACACTACACTGCTCAAATGCGTAAATATTATGTTATTGTCAAAAATTGGCACAAAATACAAAGGAGACCAATGGAAGTACTACTAGCAACGCATGATTTAACTACTCGCATGCGTGCAGTGGAGTAGTAATGTCTTTCTTCCGCCCTCACGTCCACTCAATTTGCATGCGCTGTATTAATTGACCATCAATGAAGTGAACCACTTTACATGCGTCAAATTATCACATGGGGTGGATCTTGGTACAAAATTACGTCTAGTAGAGAGAAATGAGACCCCGGGAGACAAAGTCTCATGTTTGTGTGACAGAAAGAGATTCCACATGGAGGATCATAGTTAGAGACACATAGCAGGGAGCGAGATAGACTTAGAGAGAGACAGAGTGATGAAGGTCAAGGGAGAGAGTACCGTTAGTGTGTTATGAAGATAAAAGATCATTGTGGACATACAGGTAGCACCATAGATATCCGAGAGACGATGAACACGTATAGGTTTAGAGAGATACTCCTATATAAGCATGAGTGATAGCTATATGAGATGAATATCTGGATTAAAGGGGATTCAAATATTTAAATTGGAGATCACGACATCGATAATATCATAACGCAAATTGGTGTATCAAACATGCATATCCATTTGAATTTGGGGACACGTGTAATGTTATATAGTTTATCAATATTAGTGATCCATAGATTCTTTAATTAGAAACAATCCATGGTTTATATGCAATTAATTTCTAAACGGGATTACACTATATGTTGCGTGTGTGAAACACATTATACACGTTTGAGAAGTAAAACAAAACCCGCATGAAACACACATTAATTGGAGACAGTTAGCGAGGAATGCATACATTGGATTTCAACATAAAGTGGTTTCAAATATTTGAAAATCCAAATTGATGGATACAGCCTTAGAAATCTGAGATCATGCCATTTGTAAACCATATTTATGTATAAAGGGTGTGGTGCTTTTGAAAGTATATATAAAAAAATGATGTATATAGAATTTTATTCCAATCAAAAATGGATCCCACCCGAACAAAAATAGAATACAAACGGGATTCGAATTGAGTTCGCACGGTAAATGTGCACTCTGCAAAATTTGAATGAAGCGGGGAAAGTCGCATTAACCGCCTGAAACCAAAATTGATCTATCAAACATGCATACACATATGAATTCACGCACATCTATGTTATTTAATATGTATATATTACTGGTCCATACATTTTAGTAGAACATAATTTTGTTTAAATTTTTTGAATTCAACCTTATGATTTTGAGATCATTGTATTTGTAAATCATATTATACATATAAAGGAGTAGAATTCTTTGTTGTACTTTTGAAAGTATATATAAAAAATGATGTATATAGAATTTCATTCCAATCGAAAATGGATCCTGCCCAAAAAAAGTAGAATACAAACGGGATTCAAATTGAGTTGGCACGGTAAACGTGCACTCTGGAAAATTTGAACAAAGCGGGGAAAGTCACAGTAACCGCCCGAAACCAAAATCTGCAAGATGGAAATTACTGCCTATCCCTACCACGCAAAGCCTATCGGCTCGATTTCTATAGGTTTCGATAGGGGTAGGTTTGTAATTTCACTCAAACGTGACATAACCGCCTCTCACCCGGATTCATACATGGTGGGCGCCAAAACACAGTGTCTCATCGGCCGAAATCGACTCCCTCCCCGATTCATACACGGCGGGCGCCAAAAACAAACTCTCGTCGGCAAATATTTGGTGTATGCGAGATTACCGTCCTATCCCCAACTGACTAATATTGATGTGATGTAGGAAATTTGAAACTGGGGCTAAGTTTGTAAATTTCCTCGTATTTGAGACAAGCGTGCCCTGAAGACATGGTTCCCCCCTTCCTCTCTCTCTCTCTCCATTTCCCCATTCGTACTCCGTGGGCGCCAAAACACCCTCTCCACCCCAGCATCCTCCGTCCGCCACCCCATCCACCGCCGTCCTCCTCCACCATGCTGGAGCTGATACCCCGACGCCATAGTCCATTACAAGAGATCGACCTCTCTCATCCACGACTTCGGACCTGGATCCTTGCATCCCGTCCTCTCACTTCATCCCCGTCGTCGTCCACCTTGCCGGCGCTGCTCCTACGACCGTCTCGTCCACCGCGCCCCGCCGCCACCATCTACCCTCCTAGATCTACTTCCACACCGCCGACAGCCATCGCTACCGCAGCACCGTCAAATTCTCAGCATATGCATACACAACACCGCACCAGAGGCGGTACTCTTTCGTATCTGCTCAACTTATTTATCACGGCAAGAAAATAGGTCGCCATTGCTTTACTCTGATTTCTTGTCCATCACTTACTTGCTAGTTGAAAGCAAACATTGGTTGCGAAGTTGCCTTTGTCCGGTTTGCACCTTCAGATCCGCCATGGCACGCTCAACACTATACTCGCAATGCTTATGGTTTTCCCCTTTTATATTCCACACTAGTTAAATCACAGTAGACTAAATTTCAAAATTGAGTCAGTCGATTTTTTAGAGCTCGCCGGAGTTCGCCGGTGCGAAGGAAGGGGCTTAGGTGGGGACGGTGGTTGTGGGGGCGATGGTGGGGCCTCGCTGAACGAAGAAAACTCGACGCGGGTGGGGGCGGGGTGGGGGTGGGGTGGCGGAAGAACACAGGCGGTGGGGGCCGATGGTCCGGCCGGCGGCCCGTGTGGTGTTTTGTATGGGAAGAATCAGAGATGGGGAAGAAGAAGGGCTAGGAGACGTAGGATCTTCATCCAAGCGCCTGAAATGGTCGACTGACCCAAATGACAAAAGTCTTGCGACTTCCATGCAGACATGCCTTTATATTCAGTACCATCATCGTACCTGCTTAGCACTGCTCCTGAATCCATCAAGCTAAACAATGCGCCACTCATAATTCCAAACTTGTTGCTCAAATACGAATCTAATATGATGCTAATATTACTTAAACAGATAACGTTTAATTGGTCAGCTAATGTTCCTACTTTACTTTCAAAAAGCAGGCGCACCACATATAGAGAGACAACAGGGATTTGCATTCTTAATGCGCTCTGGTTCATCATGTGTGGGCACTGTGCAACGAACATTTTATTATCCAAAATCTGCTTGCTCTTCTTTAGCATGTTCCTCTTCCGTTCTTCTTTAATAAGTACTCTCTGTGTTCCTAAATACAAGTCTTTGTATAGATTCCACCATGGACTACATATGGAGCAAAATGAGTGAATCTACACTCTAAAATGTATTTGGATACATCTGTATGTGATCCATAGTGGAAATCTCTACAAAGACTTATATTTTGGAATGGAGGGAGTATGATAGTAGTACAGTATGTTCCTTGTAGTGAAGATGAGCAGGGACATTTGCAGTGTAGAGGTCTATACGGTCGGTTGTGATGGACACTTTGAACTCTTCGGGCCTCTTTGGTTCGTATGATTTTGTAAACATAGGAACAGGATTTGTAGTGGCCTTCCACTTGAATCCTACAAGAATAGCAAGGAAATGCGGGGAGTTGTGTCGCCTTTGAGAGTTACACTGATATTAATAGTACCGCATCGTCAGTTGAAGAGAGCTGGTATCCGAAGCCTTTCTAGCCGTACCGGCGATACTAGCACATATATTCTACCAAGTTCCACTTTGCTGATTTTACTCTGATGCTTATGGTTTTCCCGTTATATCTAGACTATGATTTGTGTAGTTGCTTTGTGTCACACTAGCAGCAGTCCACACTTGAAGCTAAACACCGCAATGACTTACAAAATTGGCACCAAGGCATTGAGAGCCATTCTATATGCAATGAAACCCATACGCTCCCCGCCTATTGATTCTTGTTTAGAATATGATCCTAATGACTATTCTAACCTCGAGGAGTCAAAGGCAGATGGCCTATCCTGTTCACCCATCAAGGTGTCTGTTCTAATTTGGCAAGGTTTTATTGATTGCACGTATCTTGCATATGTTGTCTTGCATTTCTTCTACTTTGTTGCACCACCATCTGCTTAGTTTACTCATCATATATGTCGAGATGCCATGCCCATCCATTATCAATACAAATTCCATCTTTCATCATACCATGTTTTTCCACTCAAATGTTGTTCTTGTGCATCAGACATCAAAAAGGAAGAGGGTGATTGCCGAACCTGAAGGGGCACCAGCAAAGTCCTTAAAAAACATGGTGGTGCCAGAGAAATAAGACAACAGCCCACTTATATTGGCTGTACAACCAGTGACACAAAACATAGGACCGACTCCAGCAGACTGTACCCATACTTCACTGGCCACACCACTAGCCCCACCACACAGGACATGCACTCTAGCAAAAGGTATGTTGATTTCAGTTGCCATAGCACCAGCCGTACCACAGAAAAATCCCACTCCAGCAAATAATACAGCAAGTCCACCGGCCGAAGACCTATACCAACTGCAGAGACAGCCAATTCCTACAGATTGGAACCCCATTCCAGTTATTCCCAGTTTAAAAGACAATGCTTTCAATGTTGTTAGGGACTACGTGCATATATTCCCATCATGGGAAGATTATAGTGAAGACAAACACCATTTCCACATCTTCATGTCCCACTTACATGTAAGTGATATTATTCATGGTGATTATTTTCATGTTTTATGCTGATTGAACACATCAATGATTTACATTACATTGTTGTAAGTAGGCGATGGTCAATCTGGATAGTCATGACGACCAAAGCTTGCTTGCGCTTTTCAAGGAAGCATTGCAGCAGTATCGATGTTACCTGAGGAAATCAGACTTTGATGGAAAGTCTATAAATGAATTTCCGGTGAAGTCTCCTCTGCTAAATTTAGAAGACATTAAATGGAAAAACCTTGTTATGCACTAGTCTCGTTCCCAGGATGAGGTACTGTCTATGATATCGCATGACAATTTGAACTTCTACTTTTCTGCATGTGCCTTACGGATCTTTTTTGCAGGAAATCTGCTCCAAGAAGAATTCCGGTTTGAAAAGAACGATAGGATATCGCAAATATGCTGCCCGCCGATTTTCTCTTGTTAGTACCTGTTGTCCTGTATCACTGTACTTGCATACATACCTGGTTCATTATGTGACAGCAGTATGCATGATAGCTTGCTTATAAATTGTTCGCTCCAAATTATTTGATCTGTATGAATGGTTACATTAGTGTAGAATATATCCAATGCCAATGAAAATTTTAGCTCTGTATTGTTCTTGTAAGTACCTATTGTCCTTTATCAGTGTACTTATATTGGCAGGTAGTTGTTCATGTACCATCACTCTGCAGCTTATTTTCCTTTGCGCTCCATTTTCTACACATCAGATCTATATTTACTCTTACCATAAGGTTGGATAACACCAATGGTACTGAAGAAGTTCTCTACATTGCCCTTGGCTGTACCTTTTGCCTGTATCACTGTACTTGCATTTATAGCTACTTGGTTATGTAGCATCACTCTTCATCTTATCTTAAATATTCTCCATTTTCTCTTATATTATCACATCTACATTTACTGTTAACAAAATGTAGAATAAAGGCAATTCTTATGAAGAAGATTTTGTGGTAAACTTCTTGAATTGCCCCCCCCCCCATCAGCATGGACAAGGGCTTATAGAGCCTGTCTTCACCAATAATGTAAGTTTGTCCTTCTCAAGCCTTCAAACTTTGTTGTGTATATTTGGTTATGCATGACTGCAACAGCTGTTTATTTTTGGTGTTTGCATAAAATTGCATCTTTAAAGTTTATTACGTAGTTCATAAACAAAAGTTTGCCCTTCTCAATTTAAGTTTTCAGTTGTACAACCAAGTTCCTTCTTCATACCATGTAAATTAAACTATATAGAGCAAGTGATATTCTTTTGTACTGCATGTATGCTTCTGTTCTTGATCCGTAATCCAGTGGTGTGGTGAACCTACCGACTACAGCATAATGTCATATTCTGCAATGTCTTAACTATGAACAATGTCATATCATTCTACTATTATTTAAACAATCTCTTTATTTGCCAATCTGAAATGGGATAAATTGACAGCACACTAACCATTGATACTTATTAGTTCGTGATCTGTAATCCAGTGGTGTCGTGAAGCTACCAACTCCTTCACAATGTCATTTACTGCCATGTCTTGACCTGAACAATACCATATTGTGTTAATGCTATTTTAAATTGTGTCCCTTTATTCGTCAGTAAGAAATGTGATGAATTGTCAGCACTCATACTTATATGTGCAAAACCTGTCATCTGCCTGGTTGTTTATCTTTCAGAGTGAGGAGGGTATAAGTGTCGAACAAGCACAGTCTCATCAGCTTGCTCAGCTGCTTGCGCTGTAGCTCCCGAGCAGGGCTAACGTTCTTGAACACTATTGAAGTGTTGTTTGTTTTGTATAATATTTTGTCGGCGTGTTTATTTGCACTAGTGGCGATCTTTGATCCCCAGTGTATGTAATCTGTTGTCTGCTTGTGCTTTATTATCATAGTGGTGAACTTTGATGCCCAGTGGATGTAATATGCCGTAATTTCTTTATTGTATAGTCTACGTTTTTTCTTATTCACGATGCTGCAGTTATTTTACTGTATATATATCTTGTCTTCACAGTAAACCGGCTAAATCGTAAAATTACGGTACATAATCGGGTCGTCATGCAAATCACTATGTATGATCCGCATCATGGGCCCCGTCATCTTCGTCCGTTAACAGGCTCAAATGTAAACTGGACCACTAGTAGATTCGGGCCTTGAATAGGCCGAGTAAACCGCCGGCCCTATTTTCGCAAGAAAAATCAATGGGCTTTTAGGAGGCTGAAAAGTAGGTTGGGCCTGAAACATGCCGAACAGCTCACAGGCCGGCAACAGGTCGAAATAGACCCCAGCCCATGATTGTGCCAATCACATCACGAGCCATTACCAGGCCAAAATTGTCTCGGTCCTTGTTTGGCCCAATCAGATTATCAGTTGTGAGCAGGCCGGATGCAAACCGGGCCGTAGTTAGGCCCAACTATATGATGGGCTTTTAACAGGCCGAAATAAATATAGGGCCGAAATGTTAAACGGGCCTTTAACAGGACTAAACTAATATCACGAAAAATTACTAAATGGGCCTTTAGCAAGTGGGCCCAAAAGCATAGCGTCCAGTTGACGGGCCGAATCTGATATGGGCTATAATTTAGCCCAAAGCCTCTTAATGGGCCGGATCTGATCTGGGCCGTAATTTGGCCCAGAATGTGGTAGGCTTTTAATGAGCCGGATCTCATATGGGCCTTTATTAGGCCCGGAATGTGGCAGGCTGTTAATGGACCGGATCAAATATGGGCCGACATTTGGCCCAAAACATGGCAGCCCGTTAATGGGCTGGCCCACTAGTGTCCTCAAAATCTTGTGGGCCTTTAGCTGGGCCGGCCCATTATGGTCAACAAAATCTCGTGGGCCTTTATCTGGGCCGACCCATTATGGTCTGCAAAATCTTGTGGGCCTTTAGCTGGGCCGGCCCATTATGGTCTGCAAGATCTTGTGGGCCTTTAGCT
This sequence comes from Triticum dicoccoides, assembly GCF_002162155.2. NCBI lineage: Eukaryota > Viridiplantae > Streptophyta > Magnoliopsida > Poales > Poaceae > Triticum > Triticum dicoccoides. The sequence goes on from NC_041383.1 coordinate 221,187,656, forward strand.
GGACCGGCCCATTATGGTCCACAAAATCTTGTGGGCCTTTAGTTGGGCCGACCCATTATGGTCTGCAAAATCTTGTGGGCCTTTAGTTGGGCCGGCACATTTAATCTTTATGGGCCACTTTTGGGCCGGTCCACGTGTCAACATATCATAGGCGCATCTCGGCCATTGGATGAGTGAATGAAAGCACAAGTGCTCCCTAGGTGGTTTTGGTAATTAATGTCAACATATCTCTTGTTGGACTAACACTTTTATCTAGTATGTTTCAGATAAGTTCAACAATGGAGTGGCATGGACTAAAAGGATGTGGGAACTCCTTCAAGATTCTAAGGACAAAGGATTGGCTCAAGCTTCAAGCTCAAGACTCTTCATTTTACATTTTAGTGATCCAAGATCACATTGAGTCTATAGGAAAAGCCAATACTATCAAGAAGGGATGAGGTGTTGCTTAATGAGTTTCTTGCTCCACAGTGCTTAGTGATATGCTCCAAAAACCCTCAACTACTTTCACACTTCCACACATATGACCTAAACCTAAAGTCAAACTCGGCCCCACCGATTCTTTCTATCCGGCGCCACCGAGTTCAAATGTCATAGCCACTGCCACAAACCCTAGGCAAATCGGTCTCACCGATAGGGATCTCGGTCTCACCGAGATGGGATTATAATCTCTCTGTGTATGTCCATTACCAAAATCGGTCTAACCGAGTTTGAGCAATCGTTACTACCGAGATTACAATGCAAACTTCCAGGTTGACTCATTACCAAAATCGGTCCTACCGAGTTTGTGTAATCGGTCCAACCGAGTTTGCCTGACCAACTCTCTGGAAAGCTTATTACCAAAATAGGTCTCACGGAGTTTGTCTAATCGGTCTCACCGAAATTACGTTATTCCCTAACCCTAACCATATCGGTCTTACCGAGTTGCATTTCAGTCCCACCGAAAATCCTAACGGTCACTAGGTTTACTAAACCGGTTCGACCGAGTCTGTTGAATCGGTCCCACCGAGTTTGGTAAATTGTGTGTAACGGTTAGATTTTGTGTGGAGGCTATATATACCCCTCCACCTCCTCTTCATTCATGGAGAGAGCCATCAGACTGGACCTACACTTCCAGCATACATTTTTTGAGAGAGAACTACCTACTCATGTGTTGAGGCCAAGATATTCCATTCCTACCATATGAATCTTGATCTCTAGCCTTCCCCAAGTTGCTTTCCACTCAAATCTTCTTTCCACCAGATCCAAATCCTATGAGATAGAGTTGAGTGTTTGGAAGACTATCATTTGAAGCACAAGAGCAAGGAGTTCATCATCAACGCACCATTTGTTACTTCTTGGAGAGTGGTGTCTCCTAGATTGGCTAGGTGTCACTTGGGAGCCTCCGACAAGATTGTGGAGTTGAACCAAGGAGTTTGTAAGGGCAAGGAGATCGCCTACTTCGTGAAGATCTACCGCTAGTGAGGCAAGTCCTTCGTGGGCGACGGCCATGGTGGGATAGACAAGGTTGCTTCTTCATGGACCCTTCGTGGGTGGAGCCCTCCGTGGACTCGCGCAACTGTTACCCTTCGTGGGTTGAAGTCTCCATCAACGTGGATGTACGATAGCACCACATATCGGAACCACGCCAAAAACATATGTGTCTCCAATTGCGTCTGAATCCTCCAAAACCCTTCCCTTTACATTCTTGCAAGTTGCATGCTTTACTTTCCGCTGCTCATATACTCTTTGCATGCTTGCTTGCTATGTATTTTGAATGTTAAACTTGTGCCTAAGCTCCACTCAAACTTAAAGATCTTAAAAACTGCAACTTTAGTACTTAGTGTCTAATCACCCCCCCCCCTCTAGACACCTCTTCTCAAGGTCCTACAAGTGGTATCAGAGCTTTGGTCTCCATTGCCTTGGTTTAATCACCATTGGAGGAAGATGGATGAGTCTACTTTGGGGAGTCTTAGACATAGAGTGCCTATTCTTGATGGAGAGTGTTTTCATGAGTGGAAAAATGAGATGCTTGTAATTTTCAATCAATATCATTTGAACAAGTACATTGCTAGCCCTTGTGCACCTCATGTTGATCCTATGCATCCTACCCTTGATGAGTCAATCGACATGATTAGGAATCTTAGAACTGCCAAACTTATCATTAGAGGATTGCCTAGAAACTTGATTGGATGTTTGCCTACTCTTAAGTGTGCCTACACCATATGGAAATTTCTTGAGGAAAGCTTTCCAAATTATTCCTTGAAAAATCTAGATGAAATATTCCATAAGTCTATTGCTTTGAGTAAGATCAATACTAGTGATCCTATGTTTGGTGATCGTCTATTTGAGCTTACAAACCTTATGCGTGCCAAAGGAAATGTTGGAATTATTAGTGATATTATTTCCGAAGCTATAAAAATTCATAAGCAAGATCATTGTCAAACTCATTCTAATGAATCACCCTCTCTAGGATTTGATCCACCACATGACGATGTTGAACATGGATACTATGATGAGGAAGATGATAGTGACTTTGATATTGATGATGCAATGAGACACTTTGGTCTTATGGATAATCTTCGGGGATATATGTCAGGAGGAAAGGAATGGGTTCTTGATAGTGGATGTACCGATCACATGACCGGAGATAAAGACATGTTTCATGAGCTTGCTGAAAATGATAGTCCTCGAAAGTATGTCACTTTCAATGAAAACTCAAAGGGTAAGGTGGTTGGCCTTGGTAAGGTGTCCATATCACATGATAGCTCCATACAAAATGTCATGCTCGTTGAAGATCTTGGATACAACTTACTTTCAGTATCTAAACTTGCTGATTTCGGTTTCAATGTCCTATTTACTGAAGTAGATTGCCAAGTGTTTCGTCGAGATAATCATAAAATGGTCTTTACCGGCGTGCGTAGAGGTGATCTATACATTGTTGATTTCACTAAAAAGGCTCAACCTAAAACTTGCTTCATTGCTAAATCCTCAAAAGGTTGGTTATGGCATAGACGACTAGGTCATGTTGGTATGCGAAACCTTGACAAGCTTATTAAAGGAAATCATATCCTTGGTGTTAACGATGTCATATTTTATAAGGATAGACTTTGCAGCGCTTGTCAGGCAGGTAAACAGGTTGGAGGAAGGCATCCCGTGAAGAACATCATGACCACAAGGAGGCCACTCGAGCTACTTCACATGGATCTCTTTGGTCCCAACTCCTACAAGAGTCTCGGTGGAAATTCTTTTGGTCTAGTTATAGTTGATGATTTTTCAAGATTTACGTGGGTGTTCTTTCTCGATGATAAATCGCAGGTCCAAAAGATCTTCAAAAACTTCGCTAGGAAGGCCCAAAATCAATTTGAAGTGAAGATCAAGAAGGTTCGCAGTGACAACAGAATGGAGTTCAAGAACACAAATGTGGACACCTTTCTTGACGAAGAAGGGATTTCACACGAGTTCTCGGCTATGTACACACCTCAACAAAACGGAGTTGTTGAGAGGAAGAACCGGACGCTCATCGAAATGGCGAGGACGATGCTTGATGAGTACAAGACACCAAAGCAGTTTTGGGCAGAAGCGGTTGAGACAGCTTGTCATGCAACAAATCGCTTGTATCTTCACAAGCTACTCGGCAAGATGGCATACGAGCTCCTCACCGGTAACAAACCCCAAGTTGGATACTTTCGAGTATTCGGCTCAAAGTGCTACATTCTTGATAAGCATCGTCGTTCTAAATTTGCTCCTAAGTCTCATGAAGGTTTCCTACTAGGTTATGGCTCAAACTCTCACACTTACCGTGTCTACAACAATTTCACCCGAAAGGTTGAAGAGACGGTAGATGTGAAGTTTGATGAATCTAACGGCTCGCAAGTAGAGCAATTGCCAATTGATGTAGGAGACAAAGATCCTTCGGAAGCAATCCAAGACTTGTCTATTGGCAAGGTCCGTCCAACGGAGGTGAAGGAGAGTACCTCGTCCGTCCAAGTGGAAGCTTCTACTTCACGACAAGGTGAACCAAGAATTGATACGGAAGCATCCACAAGTGGGACACACCAAGATGAAGAAAACGAGGAAGTGCATCAAGATGAACGTCAACAACCTCCTTCTCCACCACGACAAGAGAACGACAACGCCAACAATGAAGAAGGCCAAGAAGAAGAACAAGATGAAGAAGAAGTTCAACCAAGAAACAAGCAAAAGCTTTCACGAGTTCGAGCAAGAATTGCTAAAGACCATCCCGTCGAGCAAATCTACAATGATATTCAAACCGGGAGAATCACTCGCTCTAAAACTCGTTTAGCTAACTTTTGTGAAAACTATTCTTTCATCTCTAGCATTGAACCTATGAAGGTTGAAGAAGCATTGGAAGATCCGGATTGGATAAATGCTATGCATGAAGAGCTACACAACTTTGAGAGGAACCAAGTTTGGACATTAGTTGAGAAGCCCGACAACAACCACAACATCATCGGTACCAAATGGGTGTTTCGCAACAAGCAAGATGAAGATGGACAAGTAGTTCGCAACAAAGCACGTCTTGTCGCCCAAGGCTGCACACAAGTCGAAGGTATGGACTATGGTGAGACTTATGCTCCTGTTGCTAGACTTGAGTCCATTCGCATCTTACTTGCCTATGCTAATCATCATGATATCACCTTGTACCAAATGGACATTAAAAGTGCTTTTCTAAATGGTGAAATAGAGGAGGAAGTTTATGTTAAGCAACCTCCCGGCTTTTTCAATCCTAAGAAACCCAATCATGTTTACAAACTTCACAAAGCTCTTTATGGTCTTAAACAAGCTCCTAGAGCATGGTATAAATGCTTGACCAAGTTCCTTATTGAAAAAGGCTTTGAAATTGGGAAAATTGATTCCACACTTTTTACTAAAAGGGTTAATGGAGAACTATTTGTGTGCCAAATCTATGTTGATGATATTATATTTGGTTCAACTAACCCTCATTTTAGTGAAAAGTTTGGGAAGCTAATGTCGGAGAAGTTTGAGATGTCTATGATGAGTGAACTCAAATTCTTTCTTGGATTGCAAACCAAGCAAACTAAGTAAGGTACCTTTGTTTCTCAAATGAAGTACACCAAGGACTTATTCAAGAAGTTCAATATGCAAGAATGCAAAGGTATGTCTACACCCATGCCTACTAGTGGACATCTTGATTTGACCAAAGATGGTGAACCGGTTGATCAAAAGGTTTATCGCTCTATGATTGGTTCGCTGTTATATCTATGTGCTTCACGTCCTGATATCATGTTAAGTGTGTGCATGTGTGCACTATATCAAGCTGCTCCCAAAGAATGTCATCTTAAGGCCGTGAAAAGAATAGTGAGATACTTAATACAAACACCAAATTTTGGCATTTGGTATCCTAAGAGGGCCTCTTTCGATCTTGTTGGCTACTCCGACTCGGACTATGCCGAAGACAAGGTTGATAGAAAGTCCACTTCGGGTACTTGTCAATTTCTTGGTAGATCTCTTGTGTCTTGGTCCTCCAAGAAACAAAACTCGGTATCCTTATCCACCGCCGAAGCGGAATACATTGCTGCTGGTTCATGTTGTGCTCAATTACTTTGGATTACACAAACTCTTAAAGATTATGGGATATATGTGAAACGTGTTCCATTGCTTTGTGACAATGAAAGTGCTATCAAAATTGGTCATAATCCCGTACAACATTCTCAAACTAAGCATATTGAAGTTCGTCATCATTTCATTCGAGATGATGTTGCTAAGGGTGACCTTGATCTTAAGCATGTTCGCACCGAAAAGCAACTAGCGGATATATTCACTAAACCTCTTGATGAGAGAGTGTTTTGCAGGTTAAGAGGAGAATTGAACATCATTGATGCTTCAAACTTGGAGTAGGAACTCCATTGGATACATGCAAGACATGAGCTTATGACTAATCCTTGATATTTCTCTTATGATGAAAATCTTATGTCTTGGATATATTTGCATCTTGCATGTTATCTAACCCATGTAGGTACTTGGTGGAATCAAATTCCATGAGATTGTAATCTACTCACATCTTGAGCATTCTCTACATCACCAAGTTTCTACACTATGGTGGTTGAAGACAAGGAAGCACGGAACCATTCAAACATATCCTTTGACAAATTCTATGTTGAGAATCATGATTGTCATTTTTGGATACAGAAGTGCTCTTCCTTGCAAGAACTAACCCATGTAGGTAGATGGACCCAAATTCCAAGTGGTGCTCCCAATTCTTGATGAGCTACATCAACCTTGAGCAACCCACACAAGTTCAACTACATGGACAACACCACCAACCAAGGTATGTTATTCCATCTTAGAGAAGCTTTACTCCAAGTCATGAGCTAAAGCAACTCGACAAGATGTGAATACATCAAGATGCTTAAACGAAAAATGGCAACCCCATTTTGAGCTTAAATGATGAGTATGACCTATGATCAAGTGATCTCACTTGACTCCTAAGTCAATATACTCTAACATAGGTGACTTTGTCACCGACCATCTCTAGATGAAATTCTCTTGTGTTGTTTTTTGTGTTTTTGCATTTGTCTCATGCATATTTGTTTCCCCTTTCAAAAAAAACCTTCTGATCCAGCTCCACTCAATGAATCTTGTCCTCTACAAGCATCACATTTTTATCATTGCTTTGTGCTGTGACTCAAGGACCAAACCCATTCGACAGATTCCAGAAAACCCTTCTTGGAAATTGATGTCAAAGGGGGAGAGAGAGATCACATCAAAGCTTATCATTTAGAGAGAGATCACATCAGAGAAAGATTATATTATCTCCTCAGGGGGAGAGAGATCCTCAGGGGGAGAGAGAGATCCTCAGGGGGAGAGAGAGATCTCCAGGGGGAGAGAATACTTAAGTAGAAAGTATTTCTCAAGGATCCCAGATGCTTGGTGTTCAAGAGGAGAGATGCCACATGTCTTACTGAGGGGAAAGACATGTCCATATGTGCTTATTTGCATTAACTTGCATTGGCCCCGTTCATTTATATCTTTCAGCTCTGATTTTCTATTCCCAATCTTCTCCCAATATCCCATGCTAGATTCAGGGGGAGCAAGACATCTAAGGGAAAGAAATCATTCAAATTCATTGCATATCTTTACTCTTGGGGACATGTCAAATCCAATGTGGTACTTAGTACTCACTCTCTACATGTCATCCCAGTCTTGGTATTCTTGTGGTTTCTTCTGTTTGCTCTGGCTAGTAGATGTATCTGTGTTATCTAACCTTGTTTACGCAGGTTCATTCCATCCTAAGCTAACTCAAGACTACAAGGTAAGTATATGCATCACAATCATGTGTATGAGGAATTCTTGTTGATGTACATACTGTTTGCAAGAAGGACTCATGAGCATGAAGGTATTTTCTTTAATATTCTTTGCTCTGATGCATATGGCCAAGATACGTGTAACACATTGCTTGCTCTATCATGGTTATGCTCTCACATGCTTCTATATTCCATATTCACATGATTGCATGCATGTAGGGGGAGCCTATGCTTGTTACATGTCTTTCGAAAGCTTTACTTGCTATTATTTATATCTTTATCTAAAGCTTTGATGTATGTTGTCATCAATTACCAAAAAGGGGGAGATTGAAAGCACAAGTGCTCCCTAGGTGGTTTTGGTAATTAATGTCAACATATCTCTTGTTGGACTAACACTTTTATCTAGTATGTTTCAGATAAGTTCAACAATGGAGTGGCATGGACTAAAAGGATGTGGAACTCCTTCAAGATGCTAAGGACAAAGGATTGGATCAAGCTTCAAGCTCAAGACTCTTCATTTTACATTTTAGTGATCCAAGATCACATTGAGTCTATAGGAAAAGCCAATACTATCTAGAAGGGATGAGGTGTTGCTTAATGAGTTTCTTGCTCCACAGTGCTTAGTGATATGCTACAAAAACCCTCAACTACTTTCCCACTTCCACACATATGACCTAAACCTAAAGTCAAACTTGGCCCCACCGATTCTTTCTATCCGGCGCCACTGAGTTCAAATGTCATAGCCACTGCCACAAACCCTAGGCAAATCGGTCTCACCGATAGGGATCTCGGTCTCACCGAGATGGGATTATAATCTCTCTGTGTATGTCTATTACCAAAATCGGTCTAACCGAGTTTGAGCAATCGGTACTACTGAGATTACAATGCAAACTTCCTGGTTGACTCATTACCAAAATCGGTCCTACCGAGTTTGTGTAATTGGTCCAACCGAGTTTGCCTGACCAACTCTCTGGAAAGCTTATTACCAAAATCGGTCTCACCGAGTTTGTGTAATCGGTCTCACCGAGATTATGTTATGCCCTAACCCTAACCATATCGGTCTTACCGAGTTGCATTTCAGTCCCACCGAAAATCCTAACGGTCACTAGGTTTACTAAATCGGTCCGACCGAGTCTGTTGAATCGGTCCCACCGAGTTTGGTAAATTGTGTGTAACGGTTAGATTTTGTGTGGAGGCTATATATACCCCTCCACCTCCTCTTCATTCATGGAGAGAGCCATCATACTGAACCTACACTTCCAGCATACATTTTCTGAGAGAGAACTACCTACTCATGTGTTGAGGCCAAGATATTCCATTCCTACCATCTGAATCTTGATCTCTAGCCTTCCCCAAGTTGCTTTCCACTCAAATCTTCTTTCCACCAGATCCAAATCCTATTAGAGAGAGTTGAGTGTTGGGGAGACTATCATTTGAAGCACAAGAGCAAGGAGTTCATCATCAACGCACCATTTGTTACTTCTTGGAGAGTGGTGTCTCCTAGATTGGCTAGGTGTCACTTGGGAGCCTCCGACAAGATTGTGGAGTTGAACCAAGGAGTTTGTAAGGGCAAGGAGATCGCCTACTTCGTGAAGATCTACCGCTAGTGAGGCAAGTCCTTCGTGGGCGACGGCCATGGTGGGATAGACAAGGTTGCTTCTTCGTGGACCCTTCGTGGGTGGAGCCCTCCGTGGACTCGCGCAACTGTTACCCTTCGTGGGTTGAAGTCTCCATCAACGTGGATGTACGATAGCACCACCTATCGGAACCACGCTAAAAACATCCATGTCTCCAATTGCATTTGAATCCTCCAAAACCCTTCCCTTTACATTCTTGCAAGTTGCATGCTTTACTTTCCGCTGCTCATATACTCTTTGCATGCTTGCTTGTTAAGTATTTTGAATGTTAAACTTGTGCCTAAGCTCCACTTAAACTTAAAGAACTTAAAAACTGCAACTTTAGTACTTAGTGTCTAATCACCCCCCCTCTAGACACCTCTTCTCAAGGTCCTACAGTGACACCTGTGCCAACGCGGAGCTGACACATGGTTCCGTCGGCCAATGAGAATTTTACACATGGAAAATTGGCATTGGTCGTGGCTGTTAGCGGGTTATCGGATCCAAAACCGGGCCCGATAGCTTAACGGCGTCCCGTTACGGTGGATGCCACGTATGGATCACCCTTGATGAAAGCACTTGTATGACGCGTGATTTATCGTCATGGAAGTGGACACTTCCGTGATGATAATTTTGGTAATGTCATGGAACACTTCTACGACAGCACATGTATGACTATCTTGATTCTGTCATAAAATCATCATGGATGTACATGCATGACAGAAAACGTGACCTACTGTGACAAACACGTATCATCACGGAAGTGTATTTGTTTGTAGTGCTATGATGTTTTGAATAGATATCCTTTATCTTTGGGTTGATTTATGATCTAGAATGGTATGAGTTGTATGTTTTATTTTGGTGTTGTCCTATTGTGCCCTCCGTGTCGCGCAAGCGTGAGGGATTCCCACTATAGGGTGTTGCGATACGTTCATGATTCGCTTATAGTGGATTGCTTGAGTGACAGAAGCATAAACTCGAGTAAGGGGGTTGTTGCGTATGGGATAAAGGGGACTTGATATGTTAATGCTATGGTCGGGTTTTACCTTAATAATCTTTAGTAGTTGTGGATGCTTGCTAGAGTTCCAATCATAAGTGCACATGATCCAAGAAGAGAAAGTATGTTAGCTTATGCCTCTCCCTCATATGAAATTGCAATAGTGATTACCGGTCTTGTTAACAATTGCCAAAGATAATTCCACACTTGCTATTTATAATATTTAAGTAATATATTATAACTTTATGATAACAGCACCTACTTTTATACTTTAGCTCTCCCATATCATACAAAGTTATCCTCTTCATACCCACAACAGAGTTTTATTTCTCGTTTCTAGTTGGAAGTAAACTTTTGGTGTACGTAGAGTCGTATCAGCGGCAGATAGGACTTGAGAGAATACTGATCTTACCTTTAGCTCCTTGTGGGTTCGACACTCCATGCTTATCACTTCCACCTTTGGAAATTGCTACAAAGATTCCCTGCACTTGGGGATTATCAGGTGCGCCCTCCTACCACGTGGCCTCCTTGTTACGTCTTCGACTTTATCACCAAGTCTTTTGGTTTGCTTTCGGTCCAGGAAAGATCATCGCGAAGGTCTCATTCCGTTTGGACTCCGTTTGGTATTCCTTTTCTGCAAAACACTAAAATAGGCAAAAAAACAGAAACTGACACTGGGCCTTCAGTTAATAGGTTAGTCCCAAAAAATAATATAAAAGAGCATATTAAAGCCCATTAAACATCCAAAACATATAATATAATAGCATGGAACAATAAAAAAATTATAGATACATTGGAGACGTATCAAGCATCCTCAAGCTTAATTCCTGCTCGTCCTCAAGTAGGTAAATGATAAAAACGGAATTTTGATGTGGAATGCTACCTAACATATTTATCAATGTAATTTTCTTTATTGTGGCATGAATGTTCAGATCCGAAAGATTCAAGACAAAATTTTAATATTGACATAAAAACAATAATACTTCAAGCATACTAACAAAGCAATCATGTCTTCTCAAAATAACATGGCCAAAGAAAGCTATCCCTACAAAATCATATAGTCTGTCTATGCTCTATCTTCATCACACAAAGTATTTAATCATGCACAACCCCTATGACATGCCAAGCAATTGTTTCATACTTTTGATGTTCCCAAACTTTTTCAATCTTCACGCAATACATGAGCGTGAGCCATGGACATAGCACTATAGGTGGAAAAGAATGGTGGTTGTGGAGAAGACAAAAAGGAGAAGATAGTCTCACATCAACTAGGCGTATCAACGGGCTATGGAGATGCCCATCAATAGATATCAATGTGAGTGAGTAGGGATTGCCATGCAACGGATGCGCTAGAGCTATAAGTGTATGAAAGCTCAAAAAGAAACTAAGTGGGTGTGCATCCAACTTGCTTGCTCACGAAGACCTAGGGCACTTTTGAGGAAGGCCATCATTGGAATATACAAATCAAGTTCTATAATGAAAAATTCCCACTAGTATATGAAAGTGACAACATAGGAGACTCTCTATCATGAAGATCATGGTGCTACTTTGAAGCACAAGTGTGGAAAAAGGATAGTAGCAATGCCCCTTCTCTCTTTTTCTCTCATTTTTTATTTGGGCCTCTTTTAAGCCTCTTTTTTCGTCCGGAGACTCATCCCGACATGTGGGGGAATCCTAGTCTCCATCATCCTTTCCTCACTGGGACAATGCTCTAATAACGAAGATCATCACACTTTTATTTACTTACAACTCAAGAATTACAACTCGATACTTAGAACAGAATATGACTCTATGTGAATGCCTCCGGCGGTGTATCGGGATGTGCAATGATTCAAGAGTGACATGTGTTGGGGATATAACTATTAGGTATGACCCGCCTAGGAGGGGCCCCGGTTATACATATGATGATTCATGAAGCCCAAGACAAAGCTTGAAGATGGCGGTTCAGTTAAGGGCCCAAAGCCCAAAGGTGACTTAAGGCCCGTAGGGATAAACCGCCATATGTACATAACTTGTATTATAAGGCAAGAATAGTTAGAGACCGAGCAGAACACTGTTCATGAGCCGGACGTGACCCTATGAGCCGTTGGGCGTCGACCTCTGTATATAAAGGGACGACACGGTGGTGGTTCAGAAAAAAGGAACATCAGATCGAGGGCTAGGTCAAGCGATTTCGCTCCCTGGTAATCGAGACATAAGCAATCCCACTCAAAACTGGATCATAGGCTTTTACCTTCACCGTAAGGGGCCGAACCAGTATAAACCCCGTCTCCTTTGTCCCGATTAACCCCTTTAAGCTTCCTAGTTGCGATGGCTCCACGACTAAGTCCTTTCACTAGGACATCTGACGTGACAATTCCACGACAGTTGGCGCCCACCATGGGGCCAGCGCACGGTGGATTTGAGTTCTTGAAGGGCAGCTTCGAAGGGCTTAAAGGGTATGTTGTGGGCCAGATGACCAAAAGTCATCATGGCAAGCTCTACATCAACGACGCAGGCTGGGGCCCCGACACCGGCTCAATTGAGTATGGGTACCGGGTCCCCTTCGGCGGAATCCACGTCTTCATCGGCAAGATCAGTGAGCTCGGCCCTGAGCCGGACATCTGCACCAACATCATCGAGATGGCTCAACGTGCGAGACCAGTCCAGGCTCAGCCTACCGTGAAGCGTGCCTTCATGGGATGCATCCATGTAGGGGGACTTTCTGAAGGATCTGTATCTGGCGGTGAGACGGCCATCTACTCTGATGGTGAGTCGTCCACGGGTGAGAAGGATTCGTTGTATCAACTGCAAGATGGCGGGCTTGGGGGCTATTCTGATGGCAGCAGTATTCTGGACCTCCTTGAGCTGCCGAGCAGAGTTGGGATCTTCATGGCTGGCACGCAACCCATTCACAACTCTACGGCTGCGATAGCGATAACCTCCGGGTCAGCGGCAGTCGGGGCAGGAAGCCCTGCGCACTCGCCGGCTCAGGTGCTGATGGATCTCATGGATAAGATGACAGCTCTATTAATCATCGTGGTCAACCCGGCGGATCAAGCTCAACATGATGCGGAAGTTGCGCAGTTAAAGCAGGATATAGTGCAGGCTAAGGAAGACCTGGCGGTGGAAGACGTTAGGATGACCGCAGAGCAGGCGACTCTGGACGCTCAAGCTCAGTGGATTCAGTCATAGGCTTTCGGGCTCACGATGGATCAGAACGCGTCAAACGAGGTCATGAGGAGAAGGTACCGGAAGACTCAATCCCGTCTGCCTCCGGTTTATGATCCTCGAAACCTCTTCCGTACACCCGGTGTAGGGCCCAGTAACCCGCCGGAGGTAAACCGAGTTGCAGCGCCCGGGGCTGGGATGCCGGTTCAACCACGGGTGATGGAAACTCCTCGTATGAATACTGCTCCACCTCATTATGTACCAACACCACCAGGTCATTGTTCTAACCCTTTGGAGAACATGATCGCTGCGGCGGCACGATTGGCGGCTCTCCTGGCGAAGGGCGACTCTTCGAAAGTGGTTGAAACACGGAGGGTCAAAGAACTTCTTCAGACGGCTTTGGTGCAGCATGAGGCATATTCTTATAGTCGAGACAGGATTCACTCGACCCCTCGCCCAAGCCGGAGCCCGAGTTATAGCAGGCACATGGATTTAGCAGCCGTTTCAAGCAACGCCCGGTGCCATGACCAGCCATGCGGGCATGACCCGCTGCATGATGGAGCTCCTAACTTGGTTGATCAAGACAGGATACGTCAAGAGGCTGAGCGTGCGGCTCAGCAGGCGGCTGAGCAGGCAGCTCATCGGGCGGCTTACCAGCCTTTTCTGGTTTATCTGACGACTTCTATTGAGGCAGGTGTGACCACTAGGACCGGAGGTGTCCCTTGTTTGGTGTCGGCTCTGCGTAACCAGCGTTTACCCAAGGATTTCAAGGGGCCTCGAAAGGTGCCCAATTATACGGCCGACTTACAGCCTGGGGCATGGATTGAAAGCTATGAGATGGCCATGGAGCTACTGGAAATCAGTGACGCTGCAATGGCCAAATACTTCACCATGATGTTGGATGGAATGGCCCGCACTTGGTTGAAGGGGCTGCCACCTAATTCCATCGGTTCATGGGCAGAGTTAAAGGCCCAGTTTATTCAGAACTTCAAAGATGCATGCAAGCAGCCCATGTCAATAGTGGATTTGACTAATTGCAAGCAAGAGGAGGGTGAGTCCACGACCCATTGGGTACGCCGGGTCAAGGCCATAATACATTCGTCTGATAAGATGGATGCCGGCTCTGCAGTATTAATGTTGGAGAAAAATTGCCATTTTATGCCTCTGAAAATGAAGCTGGGGCGGCTCAAGCGCGATTGTAATGACATGGGCCAGCTGATAGCGGCTCTAGTCAAATAAGAGGACTCTGATAGTACCAAGGATCCCGAGTCTGACGATGAGAAGACAGGGAAGGGAAAGAAGAACGACAATGCCAAGGGTCCTCAGCATAACTCGGCAAATCAAGGAGGCAATAATAAACGTAAGGCTGATGGTAGCTCGGAGTTTGTGGCTAACACCAATGCGTAGGGCAACAACCAATGACATAAGGGGAGACCACCTCCTCGGTCCGGCGGGTCAAGTCCCACTCTTGAGCAGTTGCTAAATGAGCCCTGTCCAAGGCACAGTACTCCGCAGAACTGGCCACTCACCTGTGGAAGGACTGTACGATCATGAAGGCATTCAAGAAATCTAATATGTTTGACAACAATCATGGGCCGGGCGGCGACTTAGGTGGCAGCGTCTTTCATGGCCCGGGCGGCGGTTCAAATTCCAATTTTCAAGGCTCTCAAGGTAATCAAGGTGGTTATAATCAGCAATCTGGCCAGGGAGGTCAGCAGCAGCAGCAATCAGGATATCAGAGTAATCCAAAGCACCTGAATAGCGGATAGTATCATGTGTTTACCACCAGTTTATGCAAAAGGGACCAGAAGCTTCATAACAGGGCTCTGAACGCTGTTGAGCCGGCAGTTCCTCATTATTTGAGGTGGTCTGAGCAGCCTATTCTATGGAGTAGGGAAGATCACCCTCCCCGGGTTGACAATCCGGTTCACTTGGCCTTGGTGGTGGCACCTCAGGTTGGTGGATATAAATTCACTAAAGTGCTCATGGACGGAGGCAGTAGCATCAATATCCTCTATTATGAGACTTTCCGTCGCATGGGGTTGACTGATAAAAATCTCAAGACTTCCAACACTTTTTTCATGGAGTGGTCCCTGGTAAGTCGGCGTACCCAATGGGTAAGATTGAACTGGAAGTGGCCTTTGGAGATGAGCATGATTCTAGGGCTGAGAAGTTAACTTTTGAGGTGGTCAAAATCAAGAGCCTGTATCACGCCCTGTTTGGACGGTCGGCTTATGCCAAGTTCATGGCACGACCGTGTTATGTTTATCTGCAGCTCAAGATGCCGGGTCATAAGGGCACCATCAAAGTGCATGGGAGTCGGAAGATAGCCTTGGAATGTGAGGAAGGTGATGCTGCTTACGTTGAATCTGTTTGTGCAACAGAGGAGTTAAAGTTCTACAAGGACAATGTTGACCCGGCGGACATGACATCTTTGAAGAAGCCAACCACAGAGCATGAGCAGGTGATGAAGTTTAAGTCGGCCGATGACACCAAGCTTGTTGATTTCTTTCCAGGCGACTCATCTAAGCAGTTCAGTATCAGTGATAATTTGGATCCCAAATAGGAAAGCGTGCTCATCGAGTTCATCCCTGAGAGCCGGGACATCTTTGCATGGAAACCTTCTGACATGCTGGGTGTACCGAGAGAACTCGCTGAGCACACTCTCAATATTGATCCTAGATTTAAGCCGGTCAAGCAGTTTCTTCGGCGGTTCAATGAGGAGAGGCGTAAAAACATTGGTGAGGAAGTGGCCCGGCTCTTGGCGGCCGGGTTCATTGTTGAAGTTTTTCATCTAGAGTGCTTGGCTAACCCGGTGCTTGTTCTTAAGAAGAACGGCACCTGGCGTATGTGTGTGGATTACACGGACTTAAACAAGGCTTGTCCGGCTGATCCTTTTGCTCTCCCTCGTATTGATCAAATCATTGATGCTATGGCGGGTTGTGAGCGTTTGAGCTTTTTGGACGCTTATTCTGGTTATCATCAGATCAAGATGGCAGTTAAGGACCAGGAGAAGACTGCTTTTATTACTCTGTTTGGAGCCTTCTGCTATGTGTCTATGCCTTTTGGGATTAAGAGTGCCCAGGCGACTTATTAGCGATGTGTGCAGAACTGTCTTCACAATCAGATTGGGCGCAATGTTCATGCTTATGTGGACGACATTGTGGTGAATTCCAGAGAGAAGGAGACCTTGATAGATGATCTGAAGGAAACCTTTGATAATCTCCGGGTCTACAAGATGATGCTTAACCCGGCCAAGTGCATTTTTCGTGTGCCAGCGGGCAAGCTTTTGGGTTTTCTGGTTTCTAACAGAGGCATTGAGGCTAATCCAGAGAAGATCAAGGCAATCACTGTCACGCCCAATATGCGACCCTATCCAAAAGGAACTCAAAGGTCCCACCAAGGATAGACCCGCATATTGGAACGCTTTTGCAAGGTGGATATCATTACATCAACATTACATAAATAGATGGGGATACATACAAGAGGCATACAATGCCACACGAATACAACATCATATTACATAAGAGCAACATCCGACTACAGATGAAACACAAACAGAAGCTCAAACGACATCCACCCTGCTAGCCCAGGCTGCCAACCTGGAACCTATCCCCTGATCAAAGAAGAAGCAGAAGAAGAACTCAATGCAAGCAAGCATCGCTCTCGCGTCATGATCATCGCATAAACCTGTACCTGCAACTATTGTTGTAGTAATCTGTGAGCCACGAGGACTCAGCAATCCCATTACCAAGGGTACAAGACTAGCAAAGCTTAATGGGAAAGGAAGGGGTAAAGTGGTGAGGTTGCAGCAGTGGCTAAGCAATATATGGTGGCTAACATACATAAATGAGAGCGAGAAGAGAAACAAAGGAACGGTCGTGAAGCTAGCAATGATCAAGAGGTGATCCTGAACACCTACTTACGTCAAACATAACCCAGAAACCGTGTTCACTTCCCGGACTCCGCCGAGAAGAGACCATCACGGCTACACACGCGGTTGATGCGTTTTAATTCGGATCTGGTGTCAAGTTATCTACAACCGGACATTAACAAATTCCCATCTGCCACATAACCGCGGGCACGGCTCTCGAAAGTTTATAACCCTGCAGGGGTGTCCCAACTTAGCCCATGATAAGCTCTCGCGATCAACGAAGGATATTCCTTCTCCCAGGAAGACCCGATCAGTCTTGGAATCCCGGTTTACAAGACATTTCGACAATGGTAAAACAAGACCAGCAAAGCCACCCGATGCGCCGACAATCCCGATAGGAGCTGCACATATCTTGTTCTCAGGGCAACACCGGATGAGACATCCTACGAGTAAAACCAGACCTCAAGTTTCCCCGAGGGGGCCCTGTAGTCTACTCGGTTCGGACCAGCACTTAGACAAGCACTGGCCCGGGGGGGCTAAAATAAAGATGACCCTTGGGTTGGCCGACCCAAGGGAAGGGTATAGGTGGTGGTGAGGCAAATGGTAAAACCAAGGTTGGGCCTTGCTGGACAAGTTTTATTCAAAGCGAACTGTCAGGGGGGTCCCATAAACAACCCGACCGCGTAAGGAACGCAAAATCCGGGAACATAACACCGGTATGACGGAAACTAGGGCGGCAAGAGTGGAACAAAACACCAGGCATAAGGCCGAGCCTTCCACCCTTTACCAAATATATAGATGCATTAATAATATACGAGATATTGTGATATCCCAACATAACCCTGTCCACCATGGAGCAATCTTCATCTTCACCTACAGCTAGAAACGCTATAAGAGGGGCTGAGCAAAATGGTAACATAGCCAAACAACGGTTTGCTAGGAAGGGTGTCAAAGGTTAGAGGTTCATGGCAACTTGGGAGGCTTGATAGAACAAAATGATAGGTAGCGCAGCATAGCGATAGAACGAAGCAACTAGCATGGCAATGATAGTAACGAGATCCAGGTTAGCGGTCATCTTGCCTGAAATCCCGCAAGGAGGAAGAACGAGTCCATGAAGAAGATGAAGCCACGAGGACGAACCACACATAGACGAACGCATCCTCACGATCGCAACAAAACGGGAGCTATCGAGAAGAAGCACACAACATGGTAAACACACCACACATAGACAAGGCATGATGCACAACAAGCATGATGCATGACAAAGCTACATGAAGCTACTCATGGCAAGAGATGATGCAAACAAGAACAACACATCAAAGCAAGTTTAAATGAGGCCGGAAACAACATATAACAATTCCGGTAAGTCCTCATATGCAAATTTCGAAATTGGTCTAGATATGAATAAACCTTATGTTCAAGTTGTTAAACGGCAAGTTAAGATGCACCAAGATGATCTACACGAGATTGTAGTCAAGTTACATATAAAGTTCATTTAATTCGGAGCTACGGCCTAGAAGATATGAGCAAAACAAGTCAAACATGGCATTGATGCAAAATGCATACAAACATCAAGCAAACACACCAAAACAAGGATGCAACATGATAATATGAACCTACATGCAAACCTAAGCAAGTTTCATATAGAGCACACTCAAAACGGAGCAACGGTTCAACACATACACTCTATACAAGGCATAACAACAATCTGTCCATAACAACAACTAGGCATCTTACAAGCATCAAAACAACATGCTACAGCACCCCAACATGATAACAAAAGGCATGGGCATGAAGTACAGGTAAAGCATGACAAAACATGAACACTGAGCTATCTCCGGAAATCACTAGAACATGCTCAAAAGGACATGGTAAGATTGCAAATTATAACAGTTTCAGACTTTGCAGAAATAACATCAGGTTGCAATGTTTAGAGCTATTAAACAACATGTTACAGGAACATATCATGGCAAACAAAGGCATGGCATGATACTACTAAATGCATAGAACAACAGTCAATTACTGACCATGAGCCAAAAGGGCACAGAAAATATGATGGCACCCATGTAAACATGGCAAGTTATATTACAGATTCATACATGGCAGAAACAACAATAAGTAGGCATGTTGGTGAGCTTGAACCACTCACTACAGAGCAACACATGGCATGGCAAGGCAACCAACAGTAAGAAGACATGTTTGTGAAGCTATACATGGCCAGAGCAAGGTCATAGGGTGCATGGATCACTAGCAAACAATCATGGAAACATTGAACTTAATGTTAACAGGCTGACAGCAACATTATTTAGCAACTTTGGAGCAAGATATGAACAATCTACAGCAAGCTATAAATGCAACAAGGGGCATGTATGGATAGAGCAAGACATGTATAACAACTCATCCTTAGTAAACATCACCAGATTATGCACGAAATGACTAGTAGAAGCATGTTTACATAGCAACAAAATATAACAGAATCTGTCAAGAAAACATCAACAGCAAGTACCCTACTTAACAAGCTCGATGCACTCAGCACACAACTCACAAAAATACATGGATGGAACCCCTGGAAAGATGGCATATCATAGATCAAAACACATGTAGACATCAACCTCATAGGATGCACACATCAAACATGGCAAAAATGACAAATGAGCAAGTTATAACAGTTTCAGTAGATTAACATCAACATGCACTCTTCCAACAGCATTTCAGGCATCAAGATGAGCTCAAATGAAAATGATGCAACGGAATGAAATGAAGTACTCGTTGAGGCGAACAATTTGATATATTACACGTGCAAAACAGAGCAGTATGCACGGAGTTATGATGCGTTGAACAGGGCACGAAAATAACACAGATCTGGGACTTGGCAGAAATCAACCTCGCGAAATCGGGACGGAGCCGTTTGGGACGGAGGGATCCGGGGCGCGGACGCGGGTGTTTGGATCGGGGACGAGTGGATCTCATCCACCCGCCCAGATCCGGCGACGAGGAGGCCGGTGCCGGGGCTCCGGCGAGCGGGGCGGCCGGTGGCGAGGCTTGACGACGGCGGGGCGGCGCAGGGCAGCCGAATCCGGGCAACGCCGGCCCGGATCTGGCCGGAGGCGAGCCGGCAACGACGAGAGGAGGCGCGGGGCACGAGGTATGACAGTGGGGCGCTCGGGGCGTGGCGGATGGCCGCGGGGGAGGCGAAGCCGGCGAGGTCGGCGGCGAAGGACGGCCGGGGCGGAGCACGGGAACGGCGCAGCGGGGCCGGCGGGCGGCAAGCACCACGCGGCGGCGCTGGAGAAGGACGGCGAGGGCGCGGCGCAGGCGGAGGCGCGACGGGCGGGCCGCGCGGGCCCGACGCGGACGGCGGCAGGAGAGGGACATGCGGGGGCCCCCGATTGGGCGAAAGCGCGGCGGCGGACGCGTCCGGCCAGGGCGGACGTGTCCGGCGCGGAGAGGGAGGAGATCTAGGGTTTCGGGGGGAAAAACATCCGCGGAAATGGAGGGGGAGGACCTATTTATAGATAGAGGGAGCTAGGAGAGTCCAAATGAGGTGCGGTTTTCGGCCACGCGATCGTGATCGAACGACCGAGAGCATGGAGGGGAGTTTGCTGGGTTTTGGGCCACTTTGGAAGGGTGTTAGGCTGCAAGATAAAAGAGGCTTTTGCGGTTACCCGGTTAACCGTTGAGTATCAAACGACCTCCAAATGGCACAAAACTTGACAGGCGGTCTACCGATGCTATACCAAGGCCGCTTGGCAAACCTCGTTCCATTCCGAGAATGTTTAACACCCGCTCACAACAAGAGACAAGAGGGGAACGCCGGAGGACATAGGAGTGCCGGATTGTGAAACGGACAACGGGGAAAATGCTCGGATGCATGAGACGAACATGAATGCGAAATGAGATGCACATGATGACATGATAAAATGCAACACGCAAGCAAATGACATGGCAACGATGGAGAAAAACTGGCGGACACCTGGCGCAACAAATCCGGGGCATTACAACACTCCTCCACTAACAAGAGATCTCGTCCCGAGATCTTAGGACCGAGCCGGGAGGGAAACGGGATGGGGTGAAACAAAACTCAAGAGAAGAAGCAAAGAATCAAGAGCACTCGAGAAGAAGAGAGGAACAACGAGAATGACGAGAATCCAAAGCTCACTGAATCAGATAGACTATGAAACCACTCCGAATAAGACTAAAAGAATTTAGCCAGCACTCAGGTTGAAAATGGAAGGAAAAGAACACGAACTTCAGAAGATGGGATGACACTTGACGAATAGATGGCACAAAACCTCCGGAAAGAATTGAAAGAGTTGAATGAAAAGAACGGAGAAGAAAATGACAACTTGTGCCACGAATGAAATAGAAAGCATCTTTAGAAGGAAGGTTTGAACGGAGTTGTTGAGAAAATCAACAATGAAGAGAATAAGCTTGTTGTGGTCTTATAGGTAACATCTCAAGATCATAAGGTGATAACCGGCCACAAACGGAAACGATTGGATAGCTGAGAAGAACGAAGAAATGCAAAACTCCACTTCAAAAGAATACGGAGATTTAATTGCACTACGAGACGCAAGAAGAAAAGATACTTGAACTCCACCAACAAAATCCTGATGAACACTTGAAGAATGAATTAAATCATGAAGAACCACCATGAAGAACTCCGGTGACAAAAGGATGACGAGATAAAATTAAAGGATGAAAAGAATAAATGAGCGTTGCGATGATTTAGATGGAGGTTCCGACGAGATGGCTGAGGAAGTTTGAACTCCGGAAAAGAAAAGATGAAAACACTTGGAACTAGAATTTATTCATCAAGAACAAACTCCGAAGGAAGGGATTACTCACTTGGATGAAATGAAAATAAGATTTATTGTATGCTTATCCTTCATCAAAATGAATTGATGACTAGCAATGGATTTTTCATACTACTTATTCTTCTTGAAAAGGATTAAGGGGTATAGCACAAAACTTGAGAAAGTCTTCATGCATCACCGGTAGGATTGAAAAGAACGAATGAATTAAATGATAATCAAGGAAAAGAATCTTGAACGAACCACCGTAAGAATTTGGAAATGACTGATGAAAGAGAATGAATCACCGGGAAGAATTAGAAGAACAATTAAGCTAGAGGGGACTTAGATGCAAACGAGCAAAGAGATCATGAGCTGATTAAAGAACACTTGAACGAAGCACCGGGATAAATAGAGACGATAACTGGAATGATGGTCTCCGGTGAAAGAAATGGAAAAACAACTCCTGACATACTCCGGGTGGTTAAGAAAAGAATATCTGACAAATGGAATAATTTGAGAGGATAACAAGAGACTAGAACCATGAATCTCCGGGGAACGGACAAGATTTAGAGGAAAAACTCTTCTTCAATCTTCAAATGATGACGAGAAACACCACCAAAATTACTGAGGTACTCCGAAAAACTGAAAAGTGAAGAGGTTGAGCCAACAATGAAAAGAATTTGAAAGCGATCTTGGAGGAGGCATGTGACTGATGGGATCCATTCTTACGTCACACTTCAAAGGAATTTGAGAATAACTCCGGGAGAATAAGAAGAGTCAGGTAAGATCCTGGGAAAAGACCTGTGGGTTAGGGCCCACTAAAGAGAAAACATCGTTGGAAAGGATTGTTGAAGAGATAGATGATGCACCGAAATGATTGAAATATTTGAATGAGGTGACACCCTCGAATTAATTCGAACACAGACGAATCTCTTGAGATGTCTTCCGAACTCCGGAATGATTGAACGGCGAGAGGCAAACGAGCAAGGAGAACACTTGAGCCGAGGAAAAAAATATGATCACATCGAATACTTGAATTGGGTCCACCGGAGAAGAGATGAAGAATGATGAACGAGACGAGAATTCACCGGTTGAAATAATTGAGAGAAGACTGAAGGGTTCCACACGAATGAAATAGATAGTCCAGAGAGACTCAGACTCCGGGAAGAAAAGGGTGGGAGGGCGGGAAAACAAGGGTAACTTGGAAGGGGAAAAACAACAAATATCTTGAAGAGAAGAGAAAACACCAGTTGAAAACAATGAGGATAGAAAGCAAAGACTTCGCACGAGTAGGAAGGATACTCGATTACGAACTCTGGATTCAAGAAGAAAAAGGGGTGGGCGGGTGGGAAAATAAAACAACTGAGGATTGAACTTGGCAAAGAAGAAGAGGCTCGAGTCAACTTGACAAGAAATGCACCGGATAAAAAGAGCTAAGAACCAACGAACAAAAAAACTAACCACGTGATCCTAAAGAAAAATTTGAACGGGAAGAGGAGTAATTCAGAACACCTACGTCAAGATTCCTTACCAGAGCGACGAAGGGGGCTGAGGAGTAAAAAGAATTCCTACTCTCCGATATAACTAGACTCCAAAAATAGTTTTCTTCTAGACTCAACAACGGCCAACAATCAAGGGGGCTCCTATGGTCGGTCGAGGCTCTGATACCAACTTGTCACGCCCAATATGTGACCCTATCCAAAAGGAACTCGAAGGTCCCACCAAGGATAGACCCGCATATTGGAACGCTTTTGCAAGGTGGATATCATTACATCAACATTACATAAATAGATGGGGATACATACAAGAGGCATACAATGCCACACGAATACAACATCATATTACATAAGAGCAACATCCGACTACGGATGAAACACAAACAGAAGCTCAAACGACATCCACCCTGCTAGCCCAAGCTGCCGACCTGGAACCTATCCCCTGATCGAAGAAGAAGCAGAAGAAGAACTCAATGCAAGCAAGCATCGCTCTCGCGTCATGATCATCGCATAAACCTGTACCTGCAACTGCTGTTGTAGTAATCTGTGAGCCACGAGGACTCGGCAATCCCATTACCATGGGTATCAAGACTAGCAAAGCTTAATGGGAAAGGAAGGGGTAAAGTGGTGAGGTTGCAGCAGCGGCTAAGCAATATATGGTGGCTAACATACGTAAATGAGAGCGAGAAGAGAAACAAAGGAACGGTCGTGAAGCTAGCAATGATCAAGAGGTGATCCTGAACACCTACTTACGTCAAACATAACCCAGAAACCGTGTTCACTTCCCGGACTCCGCCGAGAAGAGACCATCACAGCTACACACGCGGTTGATGCGTTTTAATTCGGATCTGGTGTCAAGTTATCTACAACCGGACATTAACAAATTCCCATCTGCCACATAACCGCGGGCACGGCTCTCGAAAGTTTATAACCCTGCAGGGGTGTCCCAACTTAGCCCATGATAAGCTCTCGCGATCAACGAAGGATATTCCTTCTCCCAGGAAGACCCGGTCAGTCTCGGAATCCCGGTTTACAAGACATTTCGACAATGGTAAAACAAGACCAGCAAAGCCGCCCGATGCGCCGACAATCCCAATAGGAGCTGCACATATCTCGTTCTCAGGGCAACACGGGATGAGACATCCTACGAGTAAAACCAGACCTCGAGTTTCCCCGAGGGGGGCCCGCAGTCTACTCGGTTCGGACCAGCACTTAGACAAGCACTGGCCCGGGGGGGCTAAAATAAAGATGACCCTTGGGTTGGCCGACCCAAGGGAAGGGTATAGGTGGT
Organism: Triticum dicoccoides; assembly: GCF_002162155.2. NCBI lineage: Eukaryota > Viridiplantae > Streptophyta > Magnoliopsida > Poales > Poaceae > Triticum > Triticum dicoccoides. The sequence continues at coordinate 221,212,141 of NC_041383.1, forward strand.
GGTGAGGCAAATAGTAAAACCAAGGTTGGGCCTTGCTGGACAAGTTTTATTCAAAGTGAACTGTCAGGGGGGTCCCATAAACCACCCGACCGCGTAAGGAACGCAAAATCCGGGAACATAACACCGGTATGACGGAAACTAGGGCGGCAAGAGTGGAACAAAACACCAGGCATAAGGCCGAGCCTTCCACCCTTTACCAAATATATAGATGCATTAATAATATAAGAGATATTGTGATATTCCAACATAACCCTGTCCACCATGGAGCAATCTTCATCTTCACCTGCAGCTAGCAACGCTATAAGAGGGGCTAAGCAAAGCGGTAACATAGCCAAACAACGGTTTGCTAGGAAGGGTGTCAAAGGTTAAAGGTTCATGGCAACTTGGGAGGCTTGATAGAACAAAATGATAGGTAACGCAGCATAGCGATAGAACGAAGCAACTAGCATGGCAATGATAGTAATGAGATCCAGGGTAGCGGTCATCTTGCCTGAAATCCCGCAAGGAGGAAGAACGAGTCCATGAAGAAGATGAAGCCACGAAGACGAACCACACGTAGACGAACGCATCCTCACGATTGCAACGAAACGGGAACTATCGAGAAGAAGCACACAACATGGTAAACACATCACACATAGACAAGGCATGATGCACAACAAGCATGATGCATGACAAAGCTACATGAAGCTACTCATGGCAAGAGATGATGCAAACAAGAACAACACATCAAAGCAAGTTTAAATGAGGCCGGAAACAACATATAACAACTTCGGTAAGTCCTCATATGCAAATTTCGAAATTGGTCCAGATCTGAATAAACCTTATGTTCAAGTTGTTAAACGGCAAGTTAAGATGCACCAAGATGATCTACACGAGATTCTAGTCAAGTTACGTATAAAGTTTATTTAATTCGGAGCTACGGCCTAGAAGATATGAGCAAAACAAGTCAAACATGGCATTGATGCAAAATGCATACAAACATCAAGCAAACACACCAAAACAAGGATGCAACATGATAATATGAACCTACATGCAAACATAAGTTATATTACAGATTCATACATGGCAGAAACAACAATAAGTAGGCATGTTGGTGAGCTTGAACCACTCACTACAGAGCAATACATGGCATGGCAAGGCAACCAACAGTAAGAAGACATGTTTTTGAAGCTATACATGGCCAGAGCAAGGTCATAGGGTGCATGGATCACTAGCAAACAATCATGGAAACATTGAACTTAATGTTAACAGGCTGACAACAACATTATTTAGCAACTTTGGAGCAAGATATGAACAATCTACAGCAAGCTATAAATGCAACAAGGGGCATGTATGGATAGAGCAAGACATGTATAACAACTCATCCTTAGTAAACATCACCAGATTATGCACGAAATGACTAGTAGAAGAATGTTTACATAGCAACAAAATATAACAGAATCTGTCAAGAAAACATCAACAGCAAGTACCCTACTTAACAAGCTCGATGCACTCAGCACACAACTCACAAAAATACATGGATGGAACCCCTGGAAATATGGCATATCATAGATCAAAACACATGTAGACATCAACCTCATAGGATGCACACATCAAACATGGCAAAAATGACAAATGAGCAAGTTATAACAGTTTCAGCAGATTAACATCAACATGCACTCTTACAACATCATTTCGGGCATCAAGATGAGCTCAAATGAAAATGATGCAATGGAATGAAATGAAGTACTCGTCGAGGCGAACAATTTGATATATTACACGTGCAAAACGGAGCAGTATGCACGGAGTTATGATGCATTGAACAGGGCACGAAAATAACATAGATCTGGGACTTGGCAGAAATCAACCTCGCGAAATGGGTTTTGGGCCACTTTGGAAGGGTGTTGGGCTGCAAGACAAAAGAGGCTTTTGCGGTTACCCGGTTAACCGTTGGAGTATCAAACGACCTTCAAATGGCACGAAACTTGACAGGCGGTCTACCGGTGCTATACCAAGGCCGCTTGGCAAACCTTGTTCCATTCCGAGAATGTTTAACACCCGCTCACAACAAGAGACAAGAGGGGAACACCGGAGGACATAGGAGTGCCGGATTGCAAAACGGACAACGGGGAAAATGCTCGGATGCATGAGACGAACACGAATGCGAAATGAGATGCACATGATGACATGATAAAATGCAACACGCAAGCAAATGACATGGCAACGACGGAGAAAAACTGGCGGACACCTGGCGCAATGAATCCGGGGCGTTACAATCACCTCTCTAGCTAAGCCGGCGTGTATCAATGAGTCCTTGCTGCTCCCATTGATAAAGAGCCATTATTGTTATATGTGGCTGCTAACACACGTGCCGTCAGTGTGGCCATTATGGTGGAGCACAAGGAGGCTAGCAAGGAACATCCGGTTCAACGGTCGGTTTACTACATCAGTGAGGTGCTTATTGAGTCCAAGCAAAGGTATCCACATTGGCAGAAGCTCGTTTATGGGGTGTTCATGGCAAGCCGGAAGCTTAAGCAATATTTCTTGGGTCATCCCATCACTATGGTCTGTTCTGCTCCTTTAGGAGATATCATTCAAAACAGAGAAGCCACGGGACGAGTCGCCAAGTGGTCCATTGAGCTTGGGCCTCATGGTTTAAAGTATGTGCCACGCACTGCTATCAAGTCTCAAGCACTGGTGGACTTCATCAACGATTGGACGGAGCTGCAGATTCCTAAAGAGAAGCCGGACAACACATATTGGACTATTCACTTTGATGGGTCTAGGCAATTGGAGGGCTCGGGGGCTGGAGTTGTTTTAGCTTCCCCTCGAGGAGACAAATTTTGTTATGTGCTACGGTTGATGTTTCCCTGTACTAACAATGCAGCTGAGTATGAGGCCTTGCTCCATGGTCTTCGGATGGCTAAGGAGATGAGCTTAAGCCGGGTAAGGTGCTTTGGCGACTCAGATTTGGTGGCTCAACAAGTATCGGGCAAGTGGGATTCCAAGGATCCTCTAATTGCAGCTTATCACCGTGAAATTGATGCCATTGTTGGACACTTCAAGGGTTACCAAGTCGAGCACATTGACCGCAGAAAGAATGAGGCGGCTGATGCTTTAAGCCGGCTGGGTTCTCAGTGTAAGTCAGTGCCACCTAATACCTTCTTGGATATTCTGCATAACCCTTCTGTCAAGTTGCCTACAGAGGAGGACTTGGTTGTTCCTGACCCGGAGGCACAATTGGTGGCAGCTCTTCACGTCATCCCAGATTGGACAGTGCCATATTTGGCTTACATGACCCAGGGCGAGTTTCCTAACGATGAAACCTTGGCTAGGCAGATAACCCGGCGGTCTAAGTCAATGACAATTGCCAATGGCGAGTTGCATCATCGCAGTGTCACTGGGGCGTTTCAGCGTTGTGTTTCTCCTGAGGAAGGTCAAGAAATTCTTCATGAGATTCATGAAGGAGATTGTGGGCATCATGCCGGTTCAAAGTCCCTGGTGGCCAAGGCTTTTCGTCATGGATTTTATTGGCTGACGGCTCACGCTGATGCGGAGGACCTGGTTAGTAAATGTGACGGTTGTCAGAAGTTCTCTAGATGTGCTCACGTGTCGGCTCAAGAGTTGAGGATGATTCCAATTGCTTGGCCATTTGCAGTCTGGGGGCTCGGCATGGTTGGGCCTTTCAAAAGGTACAAAGATAAAAAAGACCAACCTCTTGGTGGCGGTTAACAAATTCACAAAGTGGGTTGAGGTAGAGCCAGTTAGTAAGTGTGATGCAGCCACAGGGGTTCAATCCATGAAAAAGGTGGTCTTTCGTTTTGGCTTTCCACACAGCATTATAACTAACAATGGTACTAATCTGTCCAAAGGCACCATGGAGGAGTTTTGTCAACGTGATCATATCCGGCTTGATGTTTCATCAGTAGCTCACCCCCAATCCAATGGTCAAGCTGAAAGAGCCAATCAGGAAATCTTGAAAGGCGTCAAGCCCTGGCTTTTGGTTCCTTTGCAACAAACGCTGGGCTGTTGGGTCGAGGAGTTACCCTCTGTGATATGGAGCATCAATACTACCCCCAACAGGTCTACGGGTTACACATCTTTCTTCATGGTTTACGGAGCCGAGGTGGTTCTCCCTAGTGACATCCGTCATGACTCGCCCCTGCGTGGCGGCTTATGTTGAGGCTGATAATGAACAAGTGCGTCAGGATGCACTTGACCTGTTAGATGAAAAGCGTGATTTGGCGGCAGCCCGCTCGGCGATTTACCAACAGGACCTGCGCCGCTATCACAGCCGCCGGGTTAAGTCCAGAACCTTTCAAGAAGGTGACTTGGTGCTCCGGCTCATCCAGGATCACACTGATGCACACAAGTTGTCCCCACCTTGGGAAGGGCCCTTTGTGGTCAGCAAGAACTTGAACAACGGGTCATACTACCTTATCGATGTTCGAGAGCACAAAGACTCACGTAGGTCGGAGGAGGAGACCCGTCGGCCGTGGAATATCGCTCATCTGCGGCCTTACTACACTTGAGCCATCGGCTCTCATGATGTACATATTTTGATGATGTATATATTATGATAACTAATAAAGAAGGACCTCTGTCCTTTTCATCGCCAATGATCATATGTCTTCATCATTATCATTTCAAACGACCAATTGGGAGCTGATCGTATTCGAATCTAGCTTAACCCTCTTGGTCCAGCTCATGATCGTATTCGAATCTAGCCGTTAAACCTCATGATCATTAAGGGTCTTCCTGTTCAAACATAGGCCGTATTCGAACCAAAGAGAACATAGATGTCGGTACCCTCTTGATCGGCACAATGCCAAACTCACTAGGGGGCTTCTTGATTGTATTCGAATCATAGCTTAACCCCTTTTGGGTCCGACTTTGATCATATTCGAATCAGAGTCGTTAAAAAACTCTCAAGGTCATTTAGGGGCTTCCTGTTCAAACATAGGTTGTATTCGAACCAAAGAGAACATAGCTATCGGTACCCTCTTGATCGGCGCAGCGCCAAAGCCACTAGGGGCTACATGATCGTATTCGAATCCTAGCTTAACCCCTTTGGAACGGTTTACTGATCGTATTTGAATCAGAAGCCTCAATTTTTTCTTTCTATTTGGTTTAAGTTTTTGCAAACAATCTTTGGTTTTATCTTGAGACTTTTTTGTTCAGATCTAAGTATAAGTGTGGTTTAAATTTAACCCGGCTTGGCTTTGGACGATAAGTCGCCAGCATGTGACAATCATCATATATTTGGAAGTGTTGGCTTCTAAGGATTGGGTTATCACCCTTACTATTCAGGTCACATAAACCGGCAGTACAAATCCAAAATTATAGGTATGATATTATAGTCGTATTTCAAAGCTATAATTCATAACAGGCTTATCTGTGATGCTTTTTTCCATATTAGTGGTTATATGAAAGATCTTATGACCCGCCCTGCGGTAAACCGCCAAGGGTTCTGGTGATCTACTTCTGTGTGCAGGACGGTTCAAAGACTTTCTTATGCATAAGGAAAACAGATGATAAGTATAAAAAGGGGCGAATATAAGACGGTGGCTTAACAACATTGAGCACCAAAACGTGCACGATGGCACAACAAAGCAAATTCATTTCTACCCTGTTACATGACTCCCTGAGTCCAAATGATTAAATTGTTTTTCAGCGGGATATAAATATGAGCCGTCCGGCGGATCAATTCTCTTGTTGGCCTGAAGCTTCCAGGTCAACCCTTTCCGCTCCTCCGTCCTGTTTTCCCTATCCTGGAAGGTTGACGATGACCAGTCAATGCGATTCAAAGCTTCAAATTCAGCTTCATCATCAATTAGTCCGGCCGGGCAACTTCAGGGGCAAAGGTATGCTTACGGATTGGTGGAATCTGGCTGGTCACTTTGTAATGCGGCGTTGGAATCCTCCGATTCTCCGCGTCATAACCCGGCTGGTACCTGGTGAGATCCGCTTCATCAGCAATCAGGGTGGCCACAGGGCATATCTCCTTCACACAAGCGGCAAAGTTTTCCTGTTCAAAGGGAGTATCATCCTCCTTAAGGCTTGGATACCCAATGGTGACGTCGGCCGGGTCTAATTATGGTAGCCAAGCTTTGGCCCGGCTTAAGGCAACCACGGCTCCGACTCTCGCAGATGATCGCCTAAGTTCATTGAACCGCTGGGGCAGCACAGAAAGCTTCTTTAGCACATCCGCCACAAGTGTGGGGACTTCATTTGAGAGGGCAACCGTGGCTAAAGCACGCTAAGATCCGGTGTAAAGTTGTTCCACAAGCGTATAAACCGCCTTCAGTTTCACCAGCATGTCTTGATTGAGATTTGAGCTCCTGGGGCCTGCATAGCAATGTCAGGTGAGTTAATGACAATTTATATGATCACTAGAAAGATCCAAATATTTGACACTTGCAGGGCGACTTACCAAAGATTGCTGAGACCATCTGAGATACATGGCGTTTTAAACCGAATAATTCGACGGTCGCCTCTTCAAGAGTCGCCTCTGCCTTCTTAGCTCGATTGGTCAAAGTGATCTTTTCTTCAGCCCAGGCCTTTTTCTCCACTTCAAAGTATTTTTTCAGTTTCTCTTGTTCAGATACACTGAATTTAAATTTGGAGTTGGCTCTTTGGGTTTCAGTCTCCTATGCTTCTAGGCGGTTCTTCAAGTCAAACACTTCTGATTGAAGTTGAGTGGTGGTGGCTTGTGCAAATACCGAGTCAAAATCATGACTATTGGCATACAATATTAAGTCCCAAGAATTTTGCAAGCAACAACACTTGGCACTTGCGGGGCTAATGCATATTGTTGTTCAAATTTTATAAGTATTTTATTCTATACAAGCATATGAAGGAACGGCTCATTCATACTGATTAAACTGGCCCTTGGGGACTACGAATCTACAACATATTCATCATAAGCAATAGACTTGGGGGCTGGCATAAGTAAGGATAATTCAGTGAAGGGAAGAATTTATACCTCAAATTTCTGGTGCATTTGCTTCACCATGTCAACTTCGATGTCACGGCTGATGTGCACTTGGCTAAGATAGCGAGAAAAAACTTCCCTAATGCTCATGTGAGAATAATCAGCAATGTCAAATCTGACCTTATGGGGTTCCAGGTGTTCCTCCTTGGCAGAACACTTGGCCAGCACGGTAGGTCTTCCCGGCTCAGCATAGCCAGTCTTGGTAATCTCAACGTCAGCATTTTGTGGGTCGTCTTTCTTGGCCGGGTTAGAGACTTCAGGGTTTTCAGAGCCGTCAACGGCTTGTTCAGCAGGTGGGTCAGTAGTTGATGTGGGTGTATCATGCGCCGATTCAAGTGGCGGCTCAGGAATAGAGTCATCAGGCGCGGCCATCTGGAGTTCCGGTTCTTTGAAGATTGGTTCTTCGGTCGGCTTGTTCTTCTTCATCCTCTTGCTAGGCTTTGCTTTGCCACTGCATAAGATCAAAAGGATCAGTACAAATATGAAGAATGAAATGAGTACAGGATAAGTAGATCATCATTACCCTGGAGCGGTCTTAAAAGCTCGCAAGTTGGACTGGATTGAGTCGCCAGAGGAAGGTGAAGTTTCCTGATAGTTTGAGTCAGAAGAATTGAGTGGTTGACGAGTGAGACCCGCCAAGGGGTAAAAAGAATTTAAGTCGGAGGTGACCTTGTTCCGGCGCTTCCTTGGTGTATTAGGTAAGCCGGTGGAGAGTTCCGCGTCCTTGCTGGTCCGGGTCTGCCTCCGGCTCTCATGGATATGTCGCTCCAAAAGAAATTGAGGATCTTGATAAGCTAAGGGATGCAAAAATCTTACTTTTCGGGTTACTCTTCGGATTTTCTGTCTTGGCAAAGGCTTGGAGTCGGAGGAAATAATAGTTACCTCTTCATCCACTCCATGACTCGTTCCCGTGTCCTCCTAATGATAATCAGTGTCAATAAGGCGGTTAAAAAAGGAGCCAAGAGAGTCAAGAGCTACCTCCGACTCAGAGGAATCTTCTAATCGAAGCAAGTCAGAGGCGCTGGCCTTCTTTCCCTTCTTCTTGGCGGCGGCTTTCCTAGCGGCTCTCTTGGCCTTCCTTGCTTTCTTTGCAGCCTCATCATCATACTTCTTCTTCCAAAATTCATTGTCAGCCTGTAAAAATCAGAAAAAGTTTGAGTAAAGACAAAACATCAAGGATGAAGGTAAAGTTATTTAGTTTGGCGACTTACCGCTGGAGCCGGGTTAGCTTGCAGAAGGGGCTTAAGGCCACATTACCACAATCTGCTAGGCTTTCATTCAAGAGTGACTTTGTCATGTCATCAACGACGTGGTCAGGTAAATCGTCAGAGTTGTGCCATAGAGGGTCATTCTTCTTGCCCGTGTAGGTGCACATCAGACCGGAGCGGCGGCTCAACGGAATGATCCGCCAGGCAAGCCAAACCCGGACCAAGTCGATACCATTTAGCCTCCTACCCAAAAGAGACTTGATTTTAGCCATGGTGGGGGCGAGCATTTGGCGTTCGGCGGTTGTCACCTTATCAGGAAGCGGATGATTGGAGTCAAGACGCAGAGCACGAAAGTTGGGCAGCGGGTTCTCATCAGCAGGAGAAGTGTCTTGGCAATAGAACCATGTCTGGTTCCAGTCTTTGGTGTGACTTGGTGTATTCGCATAAGGAAAAATGACGTCTCTCCATCGTTGAATTGAGACCCCGCCAAGCTCCAAGCTAGGTCCATTGGCACATTCATTCTGGCGGTTCAAATAAAATAACTCTCTGAAGAGTAGTAAGATGGGCTCTTCTCCAAGATACACCTCACTGAACACTTGAAAGTTGCAAATATTAGACACAAAGTTGGGTCCGATGTCTTGAGGATGGAGGTCAAAAAAGTGCAGGATGTCTCTGAAGAACTTTGAGCCGGGTGGTGAAAACCGCCAGTTCATATGGTCAGTGAAGACGATGACCTCCCCCTCTTTGGGTTGAGGTTTTTCTTCTGTTGGGTCAGGAGCACGATATGACATGACTTCCTTCTTTGGCAGATAGCCAGTCTTCACAAAGTCATCGAGTGTACTATCTGTGACGATGGATTTGACCAAATTGCAGGAAGTGGGTTGTTTGGGCGGCATTGTGAAGGAAGCCTAACAAAGAATAAAATTTCCGGTTGGAGAGAAAGTGTTACAGTACATATTCAGAATGTCGGCTTATAAAGGGGCCTAATGGTATATGACAATTAGTCAGGTGATGTAAACCACCATGAGCAGTGCAAATTATTTAAGCAGCCATGATAAGTTGGATAATGTCTATTGAGCATTGCAATCTAAGTCAGCGGTTTGAGCCGCCATGGCTAGATGGATCTAACAAAATGCAGCTTTGGCTAAGTGCTATACAAACAAGTTTCACAGGCTGCAGCTATTATTTTGGATCAACGGCTGTTCAGGAAAAGGAAATAAATCTAGATCTAAAAACCAGTACAGATGAGTTCATGAGCTCGTACAAGATCTTCTCTTCAAGAAAGGGGATCTACTAGTATCAAAAGTGGAAACAAAACATCTACCGCATTGGTTATACACCGTCTTGAGATCAAAGAGGTTGCGGTATGAGCATTCATGATGAACTACGATGAACAGCGAAGAACACAGCGAAACTTGGAAACCCTAATGCGGATCTGAGGTGCGCAAAGGTGAAAACTTACAGCTGCAGATCTGCTGCAGAGGATCGCCGCCGTTCTCTGGACCGACTCAGGTTGATGCAGCAGCCGAGGTTGAGGAAGGCGAGGTGCTCGGCGGCGGCGGCGGAGCTCGAGCGGCAGAAGGGTTGCGAGAGGAAGAAGATGCTGGAAAGGGGGAGAATGAGAAAAGACTAGGTCGTGGCTATTTATAAGGGAAAGACTGATAAGTGGGCGTGAAAACGAGGAGGCCGAAAAATGGTTATCCAGCTAGTACGATGCCTCGATTCTCAGGATGGTCATTAAGATAAGGATCAGTTGAGATATGTTGGACAAAGTGCGAATTAAAGACAGATGACGTCAGGGCAGGTTACCCCAGATCCAGAGGATGACGTCATGGCGGGTTACAAAATTTTTGTACAAACGAAGAGCAGAAGATTTTTTCTAAGTGTTGAAGATTGACATGAACCAGTTCAAATCAATCTGGGGCCTAATGTTGGGGATATAACTATTAGGTATGACCCGCCTAGGAGGGGCCGGGTTATACCTATGATGATTCATGAAGCCCACGACAAAGCTTGAAGATGGCGGTTCAGTTAAGGGCCCAAAGCCCAAAGGCGACTTAAGGCCCGTAGGGATAAATCGCCATATGTACATAACTTGTATTGTAAGGCAAGAATAGTTAGAGACCAAGCCGGGCACTGTTTATGAGCCGGCCGGGACTCTGTGAGCCGCTAGGCGTCGACCTTTGTATATAAAGGGATGACCTGGCGGCGGTTCAGAAAAAAGGAACATCAGATCGAGGGCTAGGTCAAGCGATTTCGCTCCCTGGTAATCGAGACATAAGCAATCCCACTCAAAACTGGATCGTAGGCTTTTACCTTCACCGTAAGGGGCCGGACCAGTATAAACCTCGTGTCCTTTGTCCCGATTAACCCCTTTAAGCTTCCTAGTTGCGATGGCTCCACGACTAAGTCCTTTCACTAGGACATCTGACGTGACAATTCCACGACAACATTTATGAAAAATTATGAAGAGTGGCTTTGCCACAAATACGATGTCAACTACATGGTCATGCAAAGCAATATGACAATGATGGAGCGTGTCATAATAAACGGAATGGTGGAAAGTTGCATGGAAATATATCTCAGAATGGCTATGGAAATGCCATAATAGGTAGGTATGGTGGCTGTTTTGAGGAATGTATATGGTGGGTGTATGGTACCGGCAAAAGTTGTGTGGTATTAGAGAGGCTAGCAATGGTGGAAGGGTGAGAGTGCGTATAATCTATGGACTCAACATTAGTCATAAAAAACTCACATACTTATTGCAAAAATCTATTAGTTATCAAAACGAAGTACTACGCTCCTAGGGGGATAGATTGGTAGGAAAAGACATCGCTCGTCCCCGACCGCCACTCATAAGGAAGACAATCAATAAATAAATCATGCTCCAACTTCATCACATAACGGTTCACCATACGTGCATGCTACGGGAATCACAAACTTTAACACAAGTATCTCTCAAATTCACAACTACTCTACTAGCATGACTCTAATATCACCATCTTCATATCTCAAAACAATCATAAGGAATCAAACTTCTCATAGAATTCAATGCACTTTATATGAAAGTTTTTATTATACCCATCTTGGATGCCCATCATATTAGGACTAATTTTATAACCAAAGCAAATTACCATGCTGTTCTAAAAGACTCTCAAAATAATATAAGTGAAGCATGAGAGATCAACAATTTCTATAAAATAAAGCCACCGATGTGCTCTAAAAAGATATAAGTGAAGCACTAGAGCAATATTGTCTAGCTCAAAAGATATAAGTGAAGCACATAGAGTATTCTAGTAAATCACGATTCATGTGTGTCTCTCCCAAAGGGTGTGTACAGAAAGTATGATTGTGGTAAACTAAAAAGCAAAGACTCAAATCATACAAGACGCTCCAAGCAAAACACATATCATGTGGTGAATAAAAATATATCCTCAAGTAAAGTTACCGATAGACGAAGACGAAAGAGGGGATGCCTTCCGGGGCATCCCCAAGCTTAGGCTTTTGGTTGTCCTTGAATTTTACCTTGGGGTGCCTTGTTCATCCCCAATCTTAGGCTCTTGCCACTCCTTATTCCAAAATCCATCAAATTCTTACCCAAAACTTGAAAACTTCACAACACAAAACTTCAACAGAAAATCTCATGAGCTTCGTTAGTATAAGAAAATAAACCACCACTTTAAGGTACTGTAATGAACTCATATTTATTTATATTGGTGTTAAACCTACTGTATTCCAACTTCTGTATGGTTCATACCCCCCGATACTACCCATAGATTCATCAAAATAAGCAAACAACACACGAAAAACAGAATCTGTCAAAAACAGAATAGTCTGTAGTAATCTGTAACTTTCCAGTACTTTTGTAACTCAAAAAATTCTGAAATAAATTGGTGGACGTGAGGAATTTTTCTATTAATCTTGTTCAAAAAGAATGAACCTAAAATCACTCTTCTGTAAAAAATTACAGCTATTCTCGTGAGCGCAAAAGTTTCTGTTTTTTACAGAAAGATCGCAAAGACTTCACCCAAGTCTTCCCAAAGGTTCTACTTGGCACAAATATTAATTAAAGGGACAAATGCATTTTTGCCCCTAGTTGGAACCTACCCACGCGTTTTGCCCTTACTTTTCGACTTTGCTCAGTTTTGCCCTTAGATTTTCCTCCGAGGTCGCCTGGATGCCCTTTGACCATTTGATCAATACTTTAAAAATTCATAACAAAATGATATGAACTCGGTAAAATGGAAATAAGATATCAAAATTTTCAAATAAACATTACCTTCATGTGTATGTCATTTGCATTCAGAGAAAAAGTACCATTTACACAACCTAAGGTTATTAATGTTATTAACGTTATTAAAAATAAAAAGGTATCAACAATACTTTTTTCAGGAATAAGAATTACATGCAAATGTAGGTGACATTTTCTGAACATCCTGACATCTTATTTGCATTTTCTGAGTTCATATCAACTTGTTATGAAGTATAAAAATAATGCTCAAAGTTGTTTGAACATTCATAACAAGTTGATATGAACTCACAAAAATGCAAAAAAAGATATCAGGATGTTCAAAGAACATCACCTACATTTGCATTTAATTTTTATTCATGAAAAAAGTATTTTTATACATTTTATTTTTGATAATGTTAATAACATTAACAAACTCAGGTAGTTTAAATGGTACTTTTGTCCTTAATGCAAATGATATTTACATAAAGGTAATGTTTGTGTGAACATTTTGATATCTTATTTGCATTTTTTTGAGTTCATATGAATTTGTTATGAATTTTCAAAGTATTGGTCAAACGGTCAAAGGGCATATGGGTGACCTCAGGGGCAAATCTAAGGGCAAAACCGAGCAGAGTCAAAAAGTAAGGGCAAACCCAGTGGGTAGGTTCCAACTAGGGGCAAAAATGCAATTGTCCCTTAATTAAAACATAAAACCACATCTAACCAGAGGCTAGATGAATTATTTATTACTAAACAGGAGCAAAAAGCAAAGACCAAAAAATATAATTGGGTTGCCACCCAACAAGCCCTATCGTTTAACGCCCCTAGCTAGGCATAAAAACAAGAATAGATCTAGGTATTGCCATAATAATGATAAGGGAAATCACGAAAGCTCATCTCATACTCCCTACGTTCAGCAGCAAGTTTTCTTTGTGGCAAGCAAAAGTAATCAAAAGGGCTAAATTTAATAGGACAAAAGTCCCCAAGGTCAAGCTCGGGAGGAATTGGTTCCTCCTTTGGCCCTTCATATTGTACAACCAATTCATCATTATAAGCGTTCTTTTGGCAAAAATTCATGAGCCTTTGTTCAAGAGGAAATACCAACCCGTTGTTCTAAATAGAAAAATTATCATTGAGTTCCGAAATCCTATCAACTAGAACAATGGTAGGAACCATCTTTCTAAGATTTTCATTATAAGCAACATGATCTAAAGATCGTAAACGCATTATGTCTTCTTGATTAAAAAGAATTGCCTCTATGGGAGGACGGCCGGCGTCCACCTATAATGCGCAAAAATTTCATTAGCCTCTTTCATTATAAATCTAAACTCATGTGCTAGAAAGATGGTAGCCGCTCGCTTAACAGAAGAATGCTCAACATTAGAAAACTCTAGAAAAATCCTTTGTATGCAAGGATGCATGTGGATAAATTGTATTTCAAGTTCAACTACAAGCAAAGAAATAGCATCCTCAAGACTACTAGTTTTATGAAGAATAGACCCACCCATAGTGGGCAAAGCACCGGCGCAAGTAAAGAAATATTGAATAACCCCTTTTCCAATAATATTACCACTACCAATCCAAAACTTTTTAGTGTGCAAAATAGTAGGTTCTTCATGAGGATTATCAAAAGCATCAAAGTTTCCCCCATCGTTACTACTATCTTTTTCAACGATAACCTCCCCAGTTTCAGACGTGATGGCAACAAACCGCACTAACAAACGAGCACACAAGAAGCAAGCAAAAAGAGACGAACGAAGAGGGCGAAGAAAAGTCAAAGGTTTTCAAAAATCATTTTAGAAGTAGGGGAGAGGAAAACGAGAGGAGAATGGCGAATAATGTAATGCAAGGGAGAAGAGTTTATGATGGGTACTTGGTATGGCTTGACTTGACGAAGATCTCCCCGGCAACGGCGCTAGAAATCCTTCTTGCTACCTCTTGAGCTTGCGTTGGTTTTCCCTTGAAGAGGAAAGGGTGATGCAGCAAAGTAGTGTAAGTATTTCCCTCAGTTTTTGAGAACCAAGGTATCAATCCAGTAGCAGACGACGCACAAGTCACTGAATACCTACACAAACAATCAAGAACTTGCAACCAACGCGATAAAGGGGCTGTCAATCCCTTCACGGTCACTCGCAAAAGTGAGATCTTATAGAGATAATAAAGTAAATATTTTTGGTATTTTTGGTTGTATATATTGGAAAGTAAAGATTGCAAAATAATAGATCGAAAACTAGAAAGATGTAAACGAGATTCAATAATATGGAAAAGAGACCCGGGGGCCATAGGTTTCACTAGTGGCTTCTCTCGAGATAGCATGTATTACGGTGGGTGAACAAATTACTGCCCAGCAATTGATAGAAAAGCGCATAATTATGATGACATCTAAGGCAATGATCATGAACATAGGCATCACGTCCGTGTCAAGTAGACCGACTCCTGCCTGCATCTACTACTATTACTCCACATATTGACCGCTATCCAACATGCATCTAGAGTATTAAGTTCATAAAGAACGGAGTAACGCATCAAGCAAGATGACATGATGTAGAGGAATTAACTCAAGCAATATGATGAAAACACCATCTTTTTATCCTCGATGGCAACAATACAATACGTGCCTTGCTGCCCCTACTATCACTCAGAAAGGACACCGCAAGATTGAACCCAAAGCTAAGCACTTCTCTCATGGCAAGAAAGATCAATCTAGTAGGCCAAACTAAATCGATAATTTGAAGAGACTTGCAAAGATATCAAATCATGCATATAAGAATTCAGAGAAGAACCAAATAATATTCATAGATAATCTTGATCATAAATCCACAATTCATCAGATCTCGGCAAACACACCGCAAAAGAATATTACATCGAATAGATCTCCAATAACATCGAGGAGAACTTTGTATTGAGAATCAAAGAGAGAGAAGAAGCCATCTAGCTAATAACTATGGACCCGAAGGTCTATTATAAACTACGCACGCTTCATCGGAGAGGTAATGGTGTTGATGTAGAAGCCCTCCGTGACTGAATCCCCCTCCGGCAGATCGCCGGGAAAGGCCCCAAGATATCACGGGTACAAAAGATTGCGGCGGTGGAAAAGTGGTTTCGTGGATCCCCCTGATGTTTTTAGGGTATAAGAGTATATATAGGCGAAAGAACTAGGTCAGTGGAGCTACGAGGGGCGCATGAGGGTGGGGGCATGCCTACCTCCTGGGCGCGCCCTCCTGCCTCGTGGCCTCCTTGTTACATCTCTGACTTCATCTTCAAGTCTTCTGGTTTGCTTTCGGTCCAAGAAAGATCATCGCGAAGGTTTCATTCCATTTGGTATTCCTTTTCTGCAAAACACTAAAATAGGCAAAAAAAATTAGAATCTGGCACTAGGCCTTCGGTTAATAGGTTAGTCCAAAAAATAATATAAAAGAGCATATTAAAGCCCATTAAACATCCAAAACAGATAATATAATAGCATGGAACAATCAAAAAGTATAAATACGTTGGAGACGTATCTGGCACCTGGGTGGGCACAACCCACCAGGGCGCGCCAGCCCCCCCCCCAGGCGCGCCCTGGTGGGTGCTGCCCACCTGGTGGCCCTGCTGACCCTCAAACCGACGCTATTAAATCCCATATTTCCAGAAAAAATCAGGGAGAAAGAATTATCATGTTTCACGAGATGGAGCCGACGCCGTCTCCTGTTCTTCATTGGGAGGCCAGATCTGGAGTCCGTTTGGGGCTCCGGAGAGGGGGATCTTCGATCTTCGTCATCACCAACACATCTCCATCGCCAATTCCATGATGCTCCCCGTCGGGAGTGAGTAATTCCTTCATAGGATCGCTAGTCGGTGAGGAGTTGGATGAGATTCATCATGTAATCGAGTTAGTTTTGTTAGGGCTTGATCCCTAGTATCCACTATGTTTTGAGATTGATGTTTCTATGACTTTGCCATGCTTAATGCTTGTCACTTTGGGCCCGGGTGCCATGATTTCAGATCTGAACCGTTTATGTTATCACCATTATATCCACGTTCTAGATCGATCTTGCAAGTTATAGTCACCTACTACGTGATATGATCCGGCAACCCCAGAGTGACAATAGTCGAGACCACTCCCGGTGATGACCGTAGTTTGAGGAGTTCATGTATTCACCATGTGTTAATGCTTTGTTCCGGTTCTCTATTAAGAGGAGTGTTGGTGTCAAAACCGGCGGATCTCGGGTAGGGGGTCCCGATCTGTGCGTCTAGGCTGATGGTAACAGGAAGCAAGGGACACAATGTTTACCCAGGTTCGGGCCCTCTCGATGGAGGTAAAACCCTACTTTCTGCTTGATTAATATTGAAGATATGGGTAGTACAAGAGTAGATCTACCACGAGATTGTAGAGGCTAAACCCTAAGAGCTAGCCTATGATGATATGATTGTAATTGTGATCGACCTTCTAAGGACCAACCTCTCCGGTTTATATAGACACCGGAGAGGGCTAGGGTTTACATGGAGTTGGTTACAAGGAAGAAAATACAACATACGGATCACCAAGCTTGCCTTCCATGCCAAGGAGAGTTCCATCTGGACATAGGACGGAGTCTTGAGTCTTGTGTCTTCACGCTTCAATAGTCCGGACAATGTATATAGTCCGGCTGTCCGGATACCCCCTAATCCAGGACTCCCTCAGTAGCCCCTGAACCAGGCTTCAATGACGATGAGTCCGGCGCGCAGTCTTGTCTTCGGCATTGCAGGGCGGGTTCCATCTCCGAATACTCCAAAGTACCTGTTACGATGAACAGTGTCTGGCACTCCGTCAATGTTGTACCCCTCGGCTTCAGTGCCTCAATAATGACCATCTCCACATGTCGAGCGAATGCGAGGAGCCAAGGCATTTTTTGCATTTTCCGCCCTCAATCCTTCGGGCTAACCGTCTATTTGAAGAGACGGGGATTCTCAGATCCAAACCTCACTCTCCCCTCTCGAGCAAGCATCCAACAGAGCGCTCCGGAAAACCATCCCAACATGGCCGGTCGTCGCAACTCCTCTGCTCGCTCTCCTTACTCCAAGCCGGGGGACTGGGAAGAGTGCTCAGTTCCCCATAGCCGTTTGATTGAGTTACAAACCCAAGGGTTTCTCCCACCAGCGTTCATGGTTCCCGTTCGAGCCGGGATAGCCACCTATAATGGAGGGGAGCAAGCAGAGAGATCTCCCAATCCATCTCCAGAGGAGCGAATATGCCTTATCCCGCATCTGCTAAGGGGCGTCGGATTTCCCATCCACCCATTCCTTCGCGGACTCCTGGAGTTCTACGGCCTCCAGTTACACAACTTTACCCCTGCCTCTATACTACACATAGCAGGGTACGTTGCCCTTTGCGAGCTATTTTTAGGCTGCGAGCCTCACTTCGGGTTATGGAAGAAACTGTTCTGCCTCGTCCCCCGCAACCAGGGAGAATCCCTATGTCAGGTGGGCGGGGCCGAAGTATGGCGCATTGCCGAGACCGGATACCTATCCGGCACTCCTAGGAAGGCACCAGAGAACTGGCCTTCAGAGTGGTTTTATATTGATGACATTCCCCTTCCAGATCCAGTCCGGACAGGTCTCCCCGAGTTCAGTAACGCCCCGTCGAGGGCGCGTCTAAACTGGCGCCCCTGGGGCCCCCAAGAAGGGGATACCAGGGAAATATATTTCCTGATGAGCAGGATAAAGTTACTGGCCAAATCCGGACTGACGATAGTCGAGGTCATGGCAATATGCATAATGCAGGGAGTGCAACCGCTTCAATATCGGGGGAAGCCCATGTGGCACTTCAACGGGGACGACGACGCCACCCGCTACGGTCGTAAGGGTCCGGACTCCGCCACTGCTCTGGAAAGGATGTTATCCGATTTATACAAGGGGGAAGAGGAAGAATTCCTTCGCATTAAACCGCGGGACGGATTCTCCATGTACAACCCCCAGAGTGGGTAAGTCGTCATTCCTTTTCCTACTTCACTTACTTTAGCATTCTCTGCTAAGATTACCTGCATCGATGTTTCTGAGCAGGAACTAAGGAGGGTCGTAGAAGGAATCTTCCGCCCCTCCTCGCAGCCCGAGGACCCCGGAAGGGCCCTAGATCGAGGACTCAAAGAAGATCCGGATATTACTGTGGAGCTCGTCAACGGGGTATTTTATCAAGCGAGTTGTGATGGTGCCTTAGTGGCCATCATTGCCAACTATTCCGGACTGCTCCCTGTGTCGCATGTAAGCCAAACTAAAAACCCTATCCTCCGAAGAGGACTTCCCTCAGGTATAATGCCTTACCCTTGAGGCGTCGTGCTGTTTGCAGAGACGACGGTCGGAGCGCAGGGCCGAGCCCCTAGGGACTCGTCGAACACGGGCATCCGGATCGAGCAGGCTCAAGAGGAAGGCGGTGAGGGTCGACACACCGTTGCAGAGGTAAATCAAAAACATGTCCTGCGATTATGGTATATGACATATAACCGTGCCCTTCGTGTCCTGGCAGGAAAAGGAGCAGCCGGACTATATCCGGGGATCCCGCCAATCACGCGTCCACCAGCCGGGTTCCAGAACCGGTTTCAAGAGTGGAGGCGGACACGGGGCCAGTGCCGCATAGTTCTCCGACAGAGGATGCGGATATGCTATCGGCCACAAACTCCGAAGTAGAGAGCGCCATGCATCACCGGCGCCGGAGGGCCGTGCTTCGGAACAACATCTTCTCCGAAGAGGCTTTTAATGCCTTCAATTTGGGGGACGCATACATCCGAGCAGCTCAAGGCGGGCTTGCCCGAGCGACGGACCAGTATACCAAAGATATATGGGTAAGAAATTTTGATAAGCATGTATGACAGTAGCCCCTGAGACTTGAAACGGTTGGAACAACTGTTTTAAGGATCAATTTATGCACATGTCCTTGTAGATAAGAATGAACAATTAGCTCGGGAGCTGGAGGAATGCAAGGCCTAGCTGAGGGACACGGTTGCCAAGTTAGAGGAATCCTAGAAGGCCTCGTCTGGTAACATTTGTCTCAATTGTACGAAGATGCACCAGTTAGTAAACGGCTGGTATGACTAGTCTAACTGAAAATTCTGCAGACAACCCCGGGGTGAATCCGGAGGGCGTAACACATGACGACTCGTATCTCAAAAGGCAGCTAAAGGCTGGCGAGCGCATCCTTATGCAAGTTAGGCAAGAGAAGAACAATCTTCAAGATGCCAATATTCGGCTGGACGTGGAATTAAAAGACCTCCGCTCTCAACTGGCGGACTCCGTGAAGGAGAATAAAAGGCTTCAACGCGGCATTTATGGTGAGTGCCTAGATGAACTGTATGATAGTTCGGCGAGGAAGTATATTGACAGAATTTTCTTGCAGGAATGTTAATGGGCCGCCCTGAGGAGGAGATGCCCTTGTCTGCAAGTGATTTACTACAAGACCTCTCGCAACTGCACGAGCGAGCTCGGCAAGTGATGCAGGGTGTTGCTCAGGCCTTGTGTCCATCAAGCTTACTGCCGAATGGCATGGGGGAGCTTGTGGATATGCTTCAAGGAGCATGGCGGCGCTTCCGACTATGGAAGATGTCCGCTTGCCGGCAAGGTGCAAGAGAAGCCTGGGCTATGGTGAAGACGCGTTACACCAAGCTGGACCCGAACCATATGGCCGAAGTAGGACCGGCGGGGCCTGATGGGCAAGAAATTCCCGTGAGTCTGGTATATGACCAGGTAGCGTTAGCCGCTAAGTATTCTCAACAGGATTGTAAGCTAGATAGCCTGTTGGATGGTATAGAGGAGGAATATAGTCAGTCCAAGTGACTGTGTAATTCAATGGACATAATTGGTCCCTAGCCGGATTAAAATCATTTGTCATGGCGAACCTTGTCGCTTCAGCCCCCAGATCCTATAGTCCGGGGTGTGTTTGAATACCCACTCAGTTATACAAAACCGGGGTATGCATGGAAACAAGGCGTAGGGGTCATAAGTGCTTGAACAGACAAGTACCCAACTAGTTATGTTATATTACATGGATGGTAAGAAACATCTTCCAGGGAGAATAGTTCCGCTAGGGGTTCCTTTCCCTGGGTACGCATGCGACAATGCACATGTCCGGACTGCGAACGGTAGCGCAGGATACAAGATTTCTGGGGGTTTACGTTGTAATAAACGAATACATCTTTTGTTCACCGATCGAATATTCTCTTAAGGAAACTAGCTTTCGGCTTCACCCAGTTTGAGGTACACATCCGGCTGAACCGGCAGTAACAATCGCAGAGGTGCTCCCCTTATGCCCTAGCCGAATTAACGGGAACATAGGGCATAAACACAAGAGCTAGGCAACCCAGCTTGGCCACATCTTAAGTCATATTGATGCATATAATGGTGAAGAAAAGGCACATATGAAAAAAGGAAACGCATATGTGATGGGCGAAAAGCCATTTGAGTAATTATTTTTAGCTTCCGTATAGGAAGCCCCCAGGTATTGCTTACACACATAGTGCGGCCGGGGTGATCCGGGAGTTCGCACTGTATTAAATACTTTGTGTGAAGAGGAAAAAGGTCGAGAAAGGAAAAGGGGTGGAGCATAATTAAAAAGGAGGGGTAAGGAGACGAACACTGAGTTCGGCGTTAGGCGTAGAATCTCCGGAGTCTCACCGCGTTCCATGGGTTCGGCTCGAGTCTGTTATCGGATGCATTACGTAAGCGGTACGCTCCTCCGGTGAGTACTTTGTCAATGCGAAAGGACCTTCCCACTTGGGTTTGAGCTTGTCCTTCTTCTTCTCCGGTAGGCGTAGAACGAGCTCGCCAATATTGTAAGTTTTGGCCCACACTTCTCTACTTTGATATCGTCGAGCCTGCTGCTGATAGAATGCGGAGCAGGCTTTTGCGACATCGCGCTCCTCCTCCAGGGCATCCAGGTTATCCTGTCGATCTAACTCGGCTTCCTTCTCTTCTTACATGCGTACGCGTGGTGAATCATGTATTATATCGCAGGGTAGTACTACCTCCGCGTCGTATACCATAAAAAATGGTGCATATCCGGTGGTGCGATTCAGCGTGGTCCACAGCCCCCAGAGTTCGGAGTCGAGTTCTTCGACCCAGTGCGTATCCGACTCTGTCAAGGATCGCACTAGTCTGGGTTTGATGCCTCTCATGATGAGACCATTTACCCGCTCTACCTGGCCGTTTGTTTGGGGATGGTAGACGGAAGCGTAATCAAGCTTAATGCCCATTTTGACGCACCAAGTTTTCACTTCATCGGCTGTGAAATTTGAGCCATTATCAGCGATGATGCTGTGGGGGACACCGTATCAGTGTACGACCCCGGATATGAAGTCTATTACTGGTCTAGATTCGGCCGTTTTGACTGGTTTGGCTTCTATCCATTTGGTGAACTTGTCAACCATGACCAGTAAGTATTTTTTCTTATGGCTTCCCCCTTTAAGAGGTCCGACCATATCCAGCCCCCAGACCGTGAAGGGCCAGGTTATAGGGATTGTTTGGAGAGCGGTAGGGGGCATATGACTCTGATTGGCGAAGAGCTGGCAACTGATGCAGTGTTGGACAAGGTCATGTGCGTCTGCTCAGGTCGTCGGCAAATAGAAGCCTGTACGGAAATCCTTGCTGACTAGTGCCCGAGCCGCGGCGTGGTGCCCGCCCAGTCCGGCATGGATTTCAGCCAAGAGCTGCCGCCCTTCCTCCTCGGAGATGCATCTTTGGAGAACTCCGGTGGCACTTTTCTTGTAGAGTTCCCCTTCGTGGACTTTGTAAGCTTTAGAACACCGGACAATGCAGCATGCTTTGTTTTGGTCTTCTGGGAGCTCCTTCCTATTTAGGTAGGCCAAGAAAGGCTCGGTCCATGGGGCGACTATGGCCATGCTTTCGTGGGCTGAAGATATTGTTTTGGTGGCAGAGCCTCCGATTGTGTCTGATGGTTCGGAATCTGGGATTGTGTTTGGATCCGTGCTAGTATGGCCGGACTCCCCTTCCCATACTACGGATGGCTTGAACAACCTTTCCAGGAATATGTTAGGTGGGACAGGGTCGCGTTTAGCGCCGATGCGAGCGAGAACATCCGCCGCTTGATTGTTTTCTCAAGCCACATGGTGGAATTCGAGCCCCTCGAACTGAGCTGACATTTTGAGGACGGCATTACGGTAGGCCGCCATTTTCGGATCCTTGGCATCAAAGTCTCCGTTTATTTGTGATATTGCGAGGTTCGAATCCCCGCGCACTTCCAGGCGTTGGATGCCCATAGAGACTGCCATCCGAAGACCGTGCAACAGAGCCTTGTATTCGGCTGCATTGTTGTAGTGAGAGGGATCGAGAAGAGGTGTCTAGAGGGGGGTGATTAGACACTAAGTACCAAAAGTTGTAGTTTTAAACTTCTTTAAGTTGGAGTGGAGTTTAGGCACAAGTTTATCAATTGCAACACATATCAAGCAAGCATGCAAAGACTATATGAGCAGCGGAAAGTAAAGCATGCAACTTGCAAGAATTTAAAGGGAAGGGATTGGAGGATTCAAACGCAATTTGGAGACACGGTGATTTTTGACTCGTGGTTCCGATAGGTGGTGCTATCGTACATCCACGTTGATGGAGACTTCAACCCACGAAGGGTAATGGTTGCGCGAGTCCACGGAGGGCTCCACCCCCGAAGGGTCCACGAAGAAGCAACCTTGTCTATCCCACCATGGTCGTCGCCCACGAAGGACTTGCCTCACTAGCGGTAGATCTTCACGAAGTAGGCGATCTCCTTGCCCTTACAAACTCCTTGGTTCAACTCCACAATCTTGTCGGAGGCTCCCAAGTGACACCTAGCCAATCTAGGAGACACCACTCTCCAAGAAGTAACAAATGGTGCGTTGATGATGAACTCCTTGCTCTTGTGCTTCAAATGATAGTCTCCCCAACACTCAACTCTTTCTCATAGGATTTGGATCTGGTGGAAAGAAGATTTGAGTGAAAAGCAACTTGGGGAAGGCTAGAGATCAAGATTCATATGGTAGGAATGGAATATCTTGGCCTCAACACATGAGTAGGTAGTTCTCTCTCAGAAAATGTATGCTGGAAGTGTAGGTTCAGGCTGATGGCTCTCTCCACGAATGAAGAGGAGGTGGAGGGGTATATATAGCCTCCACACAAAATCTAAACATTACACACAACTTGCCAAACTCGGTGGGACCGAATTGAGAAACTCGGTCGGACCGATTCAGCAAATCTAGTGACCGTTAGGATTTTCGGTGGGACCGACATGCAACTCGGTAGGACCGATATGGTTAGGGTTAGGGCATAACGTAATCTCGGTGAGACCGATTACACAAACTTGGTAGGACCAATTTTGGTAATAAGCTAACCAGAGAGTTGGTCAGGCAAACTCGATTTGACCGATTACGCAAACTCGGTAGGACCGATTTTGGTAATAAGTTGACCAGGAAGTTTGCATTGTAATCTTGGTAGTACCGATTGCTCAAACTTGGTGGAACCGATTTTGGTAATGGACATACACAGAGAGATTACAATCCCATCTCAGTGAGACCGAGATCCCTATCGGTGAGACCGATTTGCCTAGGGTTTGTGGCAGTGGCTAACATATCTGAACTCGGTGGCGCCAGATGGAAAGAATCGGTGGGGCCGAGTTAGACTTTTGGTTTAGGACATATGTGGATGTGAGAAAGTAGTTGATGGCTTTGGAGCATATCACTAAGCATTTTGAGCAAGTAAGCCATTAAGCAACACCTCATCCCCTCTTGATAGTATTGGCTTTTCCTATAGACTCAATGTGATCTTGGATCAGTAAAATAGAAAATGTAGAGTCTTGATCTTGGAGCTTGAGCCAATCCTTTGTCCTTAGCATCTTGAAGGGGTTCCACATCCTTTAGTCCATGCCACTCCATTGTTGAACTTGTCTGAAACATACTAGGTAGAAGTGTTAGTCCAACAAGAGATATGTTGACATTAATTACCAAAACCACCTAGGGAGCACTTGTGCTTTCAATCTCCCCCTTTTTGGTAATTGATGACAACATACATCAAAGCTTTAGATAAAGATATAGAGAATAACAAGTAAACTTTGGAAAGACATGTAACGAGCATAGGCCCCCCCTACATCTATGCAATCATGTGAATATGGAATATAGAAGCATGTGACTGCATAAGCATGACAGAGAAGGCAATGTGTTACAAGTATCTTGGCTATATGCATCAGAGCAAAAGATAGCAAAAGATGTGAATGTGGGAAATGTACCTTCATGCTCATGAGTCCTTTTTGCAAACAATATGTACATCAGCAAGAATTCCTCATACACATGACTGTGATGCATATACTTACCTTGTGGTCTTGAGTTGGCTTAGGATGGAATGAACCTGTGAAAATAAGGTTAGATAACACAGATGCACCTACTAGCCAGAGCAAACAGAAGGAAACCACAAGAGTACCAAGACTGGGATGACATGTAGAGAGTGAGTACTGAGTACCACATTTGATATAGACATGTCCCCAAAGGTAAAGATGTGCAATGAATTTAAAGAGTTTCTTTCCCTTAGATGTCTTGCTCCCCTTGAATCTAGCATGGGATACTGGAAGAAGATAGGGAACAGAAAATCAGAGCAAAAAGAAACAAATGAACGGAGCTAATGCAAATAAGCACATATGAACATGTCTTTCCCCTCAAGAAGACATGTGGCATCTCTCCTCTTGAACACCAAACATCTGGGATCCTTGAGGATTACTCTCTTTTTGAGTATTCTCTCCCCCTCTCTCCCTGTTGAAGTATATCTCTCTCCCCCTATTGAAGTGATTAAGTTTTGATGTGATCTCTCTCTCCCCCTTTGACATCAATTTCCAAGAAGGGCCTTTTGGAATTTGTCGTGAAAGGGTTTGGTCCTTGAGTCACAGCACAAAGCAATGATAAAAATGTGATGCTTGCAGAGGACAAGATTCATCGAGTGGAGCTGGATCAAGAGTAGTGCGGGAATAAATGGCAAAATGTTTTTCCTGTAGTGAAATCGATGGCACCGAGTTGTAAGCTTCGGTTGCACCGAATGATTTCGGTTAGACCGAGAACAAGAAACTGGTGTGATCGAGCTCATCACAGAGAAAACACTTGTCACCTCAGCTCACTAGACAAGTAAGATCTCACAAGGATTTGCAAGGAATTAACCGAAAGATTTGCAAGGAATTGGATGCAGGGAATGCAGAACAGAATAGAAAGAAAAGAAATTTAGATGAAGTTTTTTTTGAAAGGGGAAACAAATATGCATGAAACAAATGCAAGAGCACGAAAAAGAACATAAGAGAACTTCATTTAGAATTGGTCGGCGACAAAGTCACCTATGTTAGAGTATATTGACTTAGGAGTCAAGTGAGATCACTTGATCATAGGTCATACTCATTGTTTAAGCTCAAAATGGGGTTACCATTTTTCGTTTAAGCATCTTGATGTATTCACATCTTGTCGAGTTGCTTTGACTCATGACTTGGAGTAAAGCTTCTCTAAGATGGAATGACATACCTTGGGTGGTGGTGTTGATCATGATCATGTAGTTGAACTTGTGTGGGTTGCTCAAGGTTGGTGTAGCTCATCAAGAGTTGGGAGCACCACTTGGAATTTGAGTTCATCTTCCTACATGGGTTAGTTTTTGCAAGGAAGAGCACTTGTGCATCCAAAATGACAATCATGAAACTCAACATAGAATTTGTCAAAGGATGTGTTTGAATGGTTCCGTGCTTCCTTGTCTTCAACCACCATTGTGTAGAGACTTGGTGATGTAGAGATTGCTCAAGATGTGAGTGAGTTGCAATCTAATAGATTTTGATTCATCCAAGTACCTAGAAGGGTTAGATAACATGCAAGGTGCAAATATATCCAAGACATAAGATTATCAATCATAAGAGAAATATCAAGGATTAGTCATAAGCTCATGTCTTGCATGTATCCAATGGAGTTCCTACTCCAAGTTTGAAGCATCAATGATGTTCAATTCTCCTCTTAACCTGCAAAACTCTCTCTCATCAAGTGGTTTAGTGAATATATCTGCTAATTGCTTTTCGGTGCGAACATACTTAAGATTAATGTCACCCTTAGCAACATTATCTCGAATGAAATGATGACGAACTTCAATATGCTTAGTTCGAGAGTGTTGCACGGGATTATGAGCAATCTTGATAGCACTCTCATTGTCACAAAGTAATGGAACATGTTTCACATAAATCCCATAATCTTTAAGAGTTTGGTTCATCCAATGTAATTGAGCACAACATGAACCAGCGGCAATGTATTTTGCTTTGGCGGTGGATAAGGATACCGAGTTTTGTTTCTTGGAAGACCACGACACAAGAGATCTACTAAGAAATTGACAAGTACCCGAAGTGGACTTTCTATCAACCTTGTCACCGGCATAGTCCAAGTCGGAGTAGCCAACAAGATCGAAAGAGGCCCTCTTAGGATACCAAATGCCAAAATTTGGTGTATGGATTAAGTATCTCACTATCCTTTTCACGGCCTTAAGATGACATTCTTTAGGAGCAGCTTGATATCGTGCACACATGCACACACTTAGCATGATATCGGGACGTGAAGCACATAGATATAACAATGAACCAATCATAGAGCGATAAACCTTTTGATCGACCGGTTCACCATCTTTGGTCAAATCAAGATGTCCACTAGTAGGCATGGGTGTAGTCATACCTTTGCATTCTTGCATACTGAACTTCTTGAATAAGTCCTTGGTGTACTTCGTTTGAGAGACAAATGTACCTTCCTTAGTTTGCTTGATTTGCAAACCAAGAAAGAACTTGAGTTCACTCATCATAGACATCTCAAACTTCTCCGACATTAGCTTTCCAAACTTTTCACTAAAATGAGGGTTAGTAGAACCAAATATAATATCATCAACATAGATTTGGCACACAAATAGTTCTCCATTAACCCTTTTAGTAAAAAGAGTAGAATCTATTTTTCTAATTTCAAAGCCTTTTTCAATAAGGAACTTGGTCAAGCATTTATACCACGCTCTAGGAGCTTGTTTAAGACCATAAAGAGCTTTGTGAAGTTTGTAAACATGATTAGGTTTCTTAGGATTAACAAAGCTGGGAGGTTGTTTAACATAAACTTCCTCCTCTATCTCACCATTTAGAAAAGCACTTTTAATGTCCATTTGGTACAAGGTGATATCATGGTGATTAGCATAGGCAAGTAAGATGCGAATGGACTCAAGTCTAGCAACGGGAGCATAAGTCTCACCATAGTCCATACCTTCGACTTGTGTGTAGCCTTGGGCGACGAGACGTGCTTTGTTGCGAACTATTTGTCCATCTTCATCTTGCTTGTTGCGAAACACCCATTTGGTACCGATGATGTTGTGGTTGTTGTCGGGCTTCTCAACCAATGTCCAAACTTGATTTCTCTCAAAGTTGTGTAGCTCTTCATGCATGGCATTTATCCAATCCGGATCTTCCAATGCTTCTTCAACCTTCATAGGTTCAATGCTAGAGATGAATGAATAGTGTTCACAAAAGTTAGCCAAACGAGTTTTAGAGCGAGTGATTCTCCCGGTTTGGATGTCGTTGTAGATTTGCTCGACGGGATGATCTTTAGCAATTCTTGCTCGAACTCGTGAAAGCTTTTGCTTGGGTCTTCGTTGAACATCTTCTTCATCTTGTTCTTCTTCTTGGCCTTCTTCATTGTTGGCGTTGTCGTTCTCTTGTCGTGGTGGAGAAGGAGGTTGTTGACGTTCGTCTTGGCGCACTTCCTCGTTTTCTTCATCTTGGTGTGTCCCACTTGTGGATGCTTCCATATCAACTCTTGCTTCACCTTGTCGTGAGGTAGAAGCTTCCGCTTGGACGGACGAGGTACTCTCCTTCACCTCCGTTGGATGAATCTTGCCAATAGAGAAGTCTTGGATTGCTTCTGAGGGATCTTTGTCTCCTACATCAATTGGCAATTTCTCTACTTGCGAGCCGTTAGATTCATCAAACTTCACATCTACCGTTTCTTCAACCTTCCGGGTGAAATTTTTGTAGACACGGTATGTGTGAGAGTTTGAGCCATAACCAAGTAGGAAACCCTCATGAGACTTAGGAGCAAATTTAGAACGACGATGCTTATCAAGAATGTAGCACTTTGAACCAAATACTCAAAAGTATCCAACTTGGGGTTTGTTACCGGTGAGAAGCTCATATGCCGTCATGCCGAGTAGCTTGTGAAGACACAAGCGATTTGTTGCATGACAAGCTGTCTCAACCGCTTCTGCCCAAAAGTGCTTCGGCGTCTTGTACTCATCAAGCATCGTTCTCGCCATTTCGATGAGCGTCCGGTTCTTCCTCTCAACAACTCCATTTTGTTGAGGTGTGTACGTAGCCAAGAACTCATGTGAAATCCCTTCTTCGTCAAGAAAGGTGTCCACATTTGCGTTCTTGAACTCCGTTCCATTGTCACTGCGAACCTTCTTGATCTTCACTTCAAATTGATTTTGGGCCTTCCTAACGAAGTTTTTGAAGATCTTCTGAACCTGCAATTTATCATCGAGAAAGAACACCCACCTAAATCTTGAAAAATCATCAAGTATAACTGGACCAAAAGAATTTCCACCGAGATTCTTGTAGGCATTGGGACCAAAGAGATCCATGTGAAGTAGCTCGAGTGGCCTCCTTGTGGTCATGATGTTCTTCACGGGATGCCTTCCTCCAACCTGTTTACCTGCATGACAAGCGCTGCAAAGTCTATCATTATCAAATATGACATCGTTAACACCAAGGATATGATTTCCTTTAATAAGCTTGTCAAGGTTTCGCATGCCCATATGACCTAACCGTCTATGCCATAACCAACCTTTAGAGGATTTAGCAACAAGGCAAGTTCTAGGTTGAGCCTTTTTAGTGAAACCAACAATGTATAGATCATCTCTACACACACTGGTAAAGACCATTTTATGATTATCTCTACGAAACACTTGGCAGTCTACTTTAGTAAATAGGACATTGAAACCAAAATCAGCAAGTCTAGATACTGAAAGTAAGTTGTAGCCAAGAGATTCAACGAGCATGACATTTTGTATGGAGCTATCATGTGATATGGCCACCTTAACGAGTGAGGGAGTCCTGGATTAGGGGGTATCCGGACTGTCGGACTGTGTACAACGTCCGGACTATTGAAGCATGAAGATACAAGACTCAAGACTTCGGCCCGTGTCCGGATGGGACTTTCCTTGGCGTGGAAGGCAAGCTTGGCGATCTAGATATTATATTTCCTTCCTTGTAACCGACTCCATGTAAACCCTAGCCCTCTCCAGTGTCTATATAAACCGGAGAGGTTGGTCCTTAGAAGGCCGATCACAATTACAATCATACCATCATAGGCTAGCTCTTAGGGTTTAGCCTCTACGATCTCGTGGTAGATCTACTCTTGTACTACCCATATCATCAATATTAATCAAGCAGGAAGTAGGGTTTTACCTCCATCGAGAGGGCCCGAACCTGGGTAAACATCTGTGTCCCTTACTTCTTGTTACCATCAGCCTTGACGCACAGATAAGGACCCCCTACCCGAGATCCGCCAGTTTTGACACCGACATTGGTGCTTTCATTGAGAGTTCCTCTGTGTCGTCACTATCAGGCTAGATGGCTCCTTCAATCATCGTCAACGACATTGTCCAGGGTGAGGCTTTCCTCCCCAGACAGATCTTCGTGTTCGGCGGCTTCGTGCTGCGGGCCAATTCGCCTGGCCGCCTGGAGCAGATCGATAGCTACCCCCCGGCCATCAAATCAGGTTCGGAAACCTGAACTAGACGGCGGATATCCGCGGAGACTTGATCTTCGATGGATTCGGGCCAGCGCTAGAAGCACCGAGCAGTCATGATGAGCACGGCTTAGACCTGCTGTCAGACATCGCTCGGGATATCACCCCGGCAGAAGCCTCGGATCTAAATCCGGGGCATGTTGCTTCGCCTAAGGACGGAGGGCTGGACCCCGCCCTGCAGGCCGTACCCTCTTCGGCGATGGAGCCGAACACAGGTCTCACCTCTAAGGGAGCCTGCGGCTCCGGACCCCCGGATTCATATCCGGATGTAGGTCCCAGTCCGCGCGCCCCCGAGCCTGCCGATCCTGGTTGGGCTCCGGTGATGGAGTTCACTGCGACGGACGTCTTTCAGCGCTCGCCCTTCGGTGACATGCTGGACCTATTGAAGTCTCTATCCTTGTCAGGAGACTCTGGGCCAAACTATGTCCGGCTCGAGTGGGAGGTAGACAACGACGGAATTCATTCCCCACCCACCACCCACTTCATTGCCACGATCGATGATCTAACCGACATGCTTGACTTTGACTCTGAAGACATCGACGGTATGGACGACGATGTAGGAGAATTACAGGAGCCACCGCTCACCAAGCGATAGACGGCCACCTCCTCATACAATATATATATGGTGGACACCCCAACGGAAACCAGTGGCGGTGAGGCAACGGAGGATAACCCCTCAGGGAGAAAAGCAAAACATGTGCATTATCGGCACCACTCCAAGCCCCGCCACATAAAAAATGAGAGCAGTCCGGACGGTGCCAAAGAGGAATACAACCCTAGTCAGCCTACACTTAAGCAGGCTGGACCAATGACGATGGGATGCTTGGAGAGGGACAATCACACACACCCCTCCGACGACGAGGCAAGCCTCGGCAATGACGAATTCGGCATACCGGAAGACCCAGTGGAACAAGTTCGCTTCAAGCGACGGCTCATGGCCACCGCAAGGAGCCTGCAAAGGAAGCAAGAGCAGCTTACAGCTGACCAAGACATGCTAGAGGATAGGTGGACCAAGATACTGGCCACCGAAAAGTATGAACTCGACAGCCCCAATAAAGGGCAAACATGGCACAACTGGCTACCTCAACTCGAGCGGGAAAACCACGGGCACGCACACAGACGCCCACGCATCAATACGGTCCAAGGCGGCAAGAAGCAGACACGGATATACACCCTCAGGCCTCGACACAAAGGTCATAAACATCAGGACAATGAAGCTGGCGCCAAATCCGGCAACGCTCAGTCTACTAAACGGACAAAGAACAGCACAAGCCTACTTGACCGTATCCACACGCTGGATCAACCATGTGAAATTCACGGTACCCCCAGAAGGATGGCAAAGCATACCAATAGAGAATGCAGGATCCTCAAAACAAAGCAGCTGGTCGCGCGCCAGAAGCAATAAGGGGAGATGCCTCATCAAGACACCCTACCCAAAGCGTAACAGTATGGCCGACCGCCCAGGACCACATAAACCACAGCAAGTCAATTGCAGTGCCTCTAGACCTAGTAGTCCAGGGGCTCCATAACACACAAATCCCACAAGGGTATGACGCCACGGAAAACATCTCCTAAAAGATGTAAGGTGCAAAGGCCAAGTTTTATTGGCCCACCACTCTAAACGGTTGTCTTCGGATCACCAAAAAAATGCTATGCCAAAGAAAAAATCCTCGACACCTTCCCACCATACGATAGTTTACCGTATGCTAACGGGAAAAACCACGTCGACTAGATTCCACGTGGTAAATTACCCAGGCCAATCATCTGGACATCCATTGCGGAGTCCGCACTACCTCACGGCCTAACGGCTGGGCACACCAGGGCCCGATTAGGGACCCTGGGAGCAACAACAAGAGGACACCTAGCTGCCTTCAAACATTTCGCATTTGCAAACTAACGATTGACGCAGAACAGGACTGGCGGCTTGGAATTATCCTGGACACACAAAGGAAGGAACATGCAGGTAGAAGGCAGTTCGGATTCATCCTCGATCCACTCACAACCCCCTCTAGTCCGGCCACAACAGGTTCCGCCAAATAACACCTCTTTCCATACATCATACTCATATGCATAGACATATCATCCTACTACAATGTGTAGACTTAAATAGCAATTACCGGCTGTCGTTTATCGCCGATGCCTCTTTGCCAAAAATGACAGCCACGCTTCGCGTACGCCTGGTTGTACCAGGGGCTCCACAGTACGGCAGTAAAGTCCGACCACCTTTTCGGTCGTTCGGCACCCCGAACTTATAGCACTATATGCATCGGCTCTGAATCATGTCTTGGGTCATTGGTTGGGTTTGCCCGGCTCCCATGTTTTGGTACCTTACGTTCCGTTCTATCGGCTAAGGTAGCGCTGGGAGAACTACTGCGATTGTGTCCCGGTTCAGCCGGACAAGCACCTCAGTAGAGAAAGCCGAAAACCGACTGTCATGATAAAGCGAGAGCCGGCCCGCTGTTCGAGAGGTTATAAAATCCTTAAAGATTTATTCCGCACAACGCCATTATAAATGCTAAGTGCGACGGATCGGTCTTCTGATCAGGCGCCAATAGAGCCCCTAGTTTGGCCTTTCGAACACTAGGGGTTGCGCCGACCATACTCGAATTCCTATGGCTAAGTGAGAGTAATAAAGCCTTATAGTCTGATTGCCTGGTTCGCGGAAAGATACACCTCCTTAAAAGGACCCAACTATGGGATAAAGAGCGTTCAGATATATCTCGAACACCCCCGTATCCTTTTTTACGAGGGGGCAGAAGCCAAAGACTGGCCAACTCCCAGAATTTGCATACAATAAACAGCCGCACAGGAATAACATATGTTCAAATAAAACAGGCAATATATAATAAACATGCCATTATCCCATATTACAACAAGCGGCACAAATGCCCTCAGGGAAATATGATGTCTTTAGCACACTTGTCCGCCACAAGGCGGGCCCCTTTCATCACACCTTCATAATACAGCTCGGGCTTGTGGTGCTCCTTACCCTCCGGCGGCCCCTCAGTCATCAGCTTTTCCGCGTCAAGCCTCCCCCAATGCACTTTCGCGTGGGCAAACGCCATACGCGCGCCTTCTATGCAGTCTGATCGCTTGATAGCATCAAGCCGAGGACAGGCGCCCACAATCCGCTTGACGAGTGTGAAGTAGCTGCTTGGAATCGGCTTCGTAGGCCACAGACGGACAACTAAGTCCTTCATGGTTAGTTCGGCTGCCTGGTGCAGTTCGACCAGCTGTTTCATCTGATCGATAAATGGCACCGGATAGTTTGGCGCCAGATACTGCGACCAGAAATCCCTCTCCGCAGTCTTCTTCTCCTCGGTGCGGTAGAATTGAGCGGCATCTGATATGCTGCGAGGAAGATCCGTAAAAGCCCCTAGAAAAATAAGAATTCAGCTTGCTGCCTGGATTCTTCACATTCTAACATATACAAAGATAAGAATACAGAAGGCCTTACCAGCTGCCACTTTCCGGGCCTCCTGAATGTCCCGCGCAGCACCTCGTGCTTCTTCGCGAGCACCTTCTGCATCCTCGAGAGCTTGGGCGAGCTCGGATTCTTTCCCTTCTAGACTCTGCTCCAAGCCCTCGGTTTTCTCACAGCTTCCTAGAGCTCTCTCTCAGCTGTGATAACCCTGGCCTCGTGTTTTTCACGAAGCGCCTGTTCGACCTCAGCCTTCTTGTTGGCATCAGCCAAAGCTTTCTTTAGTGCCTCGTATTCGGCACCCGCTCCTAGAGCATGCAATACTAAAACTTTTTATGCCGCACAACCATTCGTTCGTGCCAACTCCAAGACAAATGTTTTCAACATACCTTGCTTGTCTTCCAGTTGCTTTCTCACACGGCCGAGTTCTTCCTCGGCCCGCGCAAGGCTCTGCTTCAGTTTGGATACTTACGCATTGAAAGCGGTCGTCCTCTCTGCGGATGCCTGTTTACACACCAAATGGTATACGTTATTTACATAGGCTCCTGTGACGGCAGGGGGTTTGATCCCCTGCCCGGCTCCGTCTCCTTCGCCGGGCAGTGCATCAGGGGCTACTACTCATATTATGACAAATTCCGCAAGGGTTTCCTAGGAAACATACCTCAAAAGCCTTTATAAGGCTAAGGCAGGACGCGTTTAGCCCGCTCTCGGCGGACTGAATCCTTTCAACCACCTCGCCCATAAGGGCCCGATGCTCATCGACAATAGACGCGATCTTCAACGCTGTCTATAGACTGCTAGGCAGCTCTGCTTGAACAGAGGACGCCGGCATCATAGGCAGGCCCCCCGCCATCAGGGGTGGCTGCTCGCTCGATCCCGGAACCCTAGAGGTCCCGGGGGTCGTATCCATCCCTGCGTGTTCGGCACCAGGGATATGTCCTCCCTGGTCCGGGTCTTGTCGAGATGACACCTCAGTGTCGCGCCCAGACTTGGGGGAAGGGGCCCGCGGAGGCGTCTCGCTCGCCATAGCGTCCGAGTCCACTGAATCCTCCGACGAGGACTGGTCGGCGCAGGACCTTGCCGGACTGTGCAATATATAGACAACAGTCAAAACTACTACACCCAAAAACGATCCCGGACTCATATGCATGTTCGGATACTTACGATTTCTCCAGGGGCTGGGCCCTGGGATCCCATTCCGGGCTGCTATCGGCAGCCATGGGGGATGCCCCTAGGAGGAATTTTTTCCCCCTCTTGGGCCATCCGGCCTCCAGAGAGGTGGAGGCCATCCTCTTCCTCCCACCGTCAGAGTGAGGCTCATCCTCCTCTGCTTCCTCCTCCTCGCCCTCGGACGAAGGATCATCGCTGGAGTCTTCGGATTTGGCATCCGAAGCCTCGCGAAGGCGAAGGCTACCCCGGGTCTTCTTGACCTTCTTAGAGGCCTCTTTCTTTGGCGCCTTGTAAGGCGCGGGGACCTGCATCTTTGTCAGAAGAGGTCCGGCCGGTTCCTCCGGCAGGGGGGCTGGACAATGTATCCGCTCCACCTTCTTTATCCATCCCTGAGGTCGCAATGAAACACGATTAAGGTGTCTCCCGCATAACGTGCCAGCTGAGGCATGAATAGATGGAGTGCGGCTGTGACTTACCGAGCTTGGAGAATGGGATGATTGATACCCATGGTCCTCGGCGGGGCCCGGCCACGATTTGCCGGACTTAAAGAGCACCTTCTAGATATGCTTGTGGGAGGAATCATAAAGCTCCCGAAGGGTTTGGTGCTCAGTCGGGTCGAATTCCCATAGGGTACAAGCTCGACGCTGACAAGGGAGAACCAGGCGAACTAGCATCACCTGGACAACGTCGACGAGTTTGACGTCCCTATCGACCACACCATGGATGCGCATCTGGAGCAGTAACCGCTCATCGTACGAGCACCAGTTCGGGCCCTTCTCGGGCCAGGACATGAGCCGCAGTGGAGCTCCGGATCTGAACTCTGGAGCTGCCGCCCACTTCTTGCCGCGTGGTTCAGTGACATAGAACCACTGCTGCTGCCACTCCTTAACGGAGTTGTTGAAAGCGCCTTTCGGCCAAACGGTCTTGGGCATCTTGCTTACCATGGCGCCGCCATACTCGGCGTGTTCGCCACTCACCACCTTGGGATTCACATTGATGATCTTCAGCCATAGGCCGAAGTGAGGTGGGATCCGGAGAAAAGCCTCGCACATGACGATGAACGTCGAGATGTTGAGGAAGGAGTTGGGGGAAAGATTGTGAAAATCGATCCCATAGTAATACATGACTCCCCGAACAAACGGGTGAAGGGGAAACCCGAGCCCACAGACGAAATGGGGAAGGAACACGACTCTCTCATGAGATCCCGGAGTAGGGACGACCTGTCCCGCCGGTGGAAGACGGTGACCGATCTTCTGGGCCAGATACCCGGCTCCCCGGAGCTTCTTGATGTCCTTGTCCTGGACAGTTGAGGCCATCCATCTACCTCCTGCTCCGGATCCGAACATCTTCGGGAAACTTCCCATCAATGGGGAAGGAGAGTGCTTGGGCGTTAGGGCTCGCACAGAGGGGAATGGGCTAGCGGAAGGAGAAGGCGTGGGTAAAAGAGAAAGGAAACTGACCTCCTTATAAAGGCGATAGTCCCCACTTGCCCGGTGGAACCCGTCTGCCTCCCACTCGCCGCGGTTAGCGGAACGGTTAGATTACCCATACCCGTATTGATGAGAATCCCGTGATAAGGGGACACGATCTCTGCTTTGACGAGACGTGTCAAAGAAACCACCTCACAATATGCGTTGTAGCTGGTTGTGGGAAAATAGATCGAATAATGATCCGGTCGTAATAACATATCACATCATCAGATCCGGACACGGTCTACGTGTTCGATAACCACTTTGGAGTATTCGGAGGAGGAACCCGCCTTGCAATGCCAAAGACAATATTGTGTGCCGGACTCATCGTCATTGAAGCCTGGTTCAGGGGCTACTGAGGGAGTCCTGGATTAGGGGGTATTCGGACTGCCGGACTATGTACAACGTCCGGACTATTGAAGCATGAAGATACAAGACTCAAGACTTCGGCCCGTGACCGGATGGGACTTTCCTTGGCGCGAAAGGCAAGCTTGGCGATGCGGATATTATATTTCCTTCCTTGTAACCGACTCCATGTAAACACTAGCCCTCTCCGGTGTCTATATAAACCGGAGAGGTTGGTCCTTAGAAGGCCGATCACAATTACAATCATACCATCATAGGCTAGCTCTTAGGGTTTAGCCTCTACGATCTCGTGGTAGATCTACTCCTGTACTACCCATATCATCAATATTAATCAAGCAGGAAGTAGGGTTTTACCTCCATCGAGAGGGCCCGAACCTAGGTAAACATTTGTGTCCCTTACTTCTTGTTACCATCAGCCTTGACGCACAGATCAGGACCCCCTACCAGAGATCCGCCGGTTTTGACACCGACACCGAGGCCAACCACCTTACCCTTTGAATTGTCACCGAAAGTGACATACTTTCGAGGACCATCGTTTTCAGCAAGCTCCCTAAACATGTCTTTATCTCCGGTCATGTGATTGGTACATCCACTATCAAGAACTCATTCCTTTCCACCTGCCATATATCCCCGAAGATTTGCCATAAGACTAAAGTGTCTCATTGCATCATCAAGATCAAAGTCACTATCATCATCCTCATCATAGTATCCATGTTCAACATCGTCATGTGGTGGATCATATACTAGAGAGGGTAATTCGTTAGAGTGATTTTGACAATGATCTTGTTTATGAATTTTTATAGCTTCGGAAATAATATCACTAATAATTCCAACATCTCCTTTGGCACGCATAAGGTTTGTAAGCTCAGATAGACAATCACCAAACATAGAATCACTAGAATTCATCTTACTCAAGGCAATAGACCTATGGAGAATTTCATCAAGATTTTTCAAGGAATAATTTGGAAAGCATTCCTCAAGAAATTTCCATATAGTGTAGGCACACTTAAGAGTAGGCAAACATCCTATCAAGTTTCTAGGCAAGCCTCTAATGATAAGTTCGGCAGTTCTAAGATTGCGAATCATGTCAATTGACTCATCAAGGGTAGGATGCATAGAATCAACATGAGGTGCACAAGGGCTAGCAATGTACTTGTTCAAATGATATTGATTGAAAATCACAAGTATCTCATTTTTCCACTCATGAAAGTACTCTCCATCAAGAATAGGCACTCTATGTCCAAGACTCCCAATAGTAGACTCATCCATCTTCCTCCAAAGGTGTTTAAACCAAAGCAATGGAGACCAAAGCTCTGATACCA
The DNA here is from genome assembly GCF_002162155.2 of Triticum dicoccoides. Taxonomy (NCBI): domain Eukaryota; kingdom Viridiplantae; phylum Streptophyta; class Magnoliopsida; order Poales; family Poaceae; genus Triticum; species Triticum dicoccoides. The sequence goes on from NC_041383.1 coordinate 221,250,069, forward strand.
ATTAAGAGGGATCGAGAAGAGGTGTCTAGAGGGAGGGTCATTAGACACTAAGTACCAAAAGTTGCAGTTTTTAACTTCTTTAAGTTGGAGTGGAGTTTAGGCACAAGTTTATCAATTGCAACACATATCAAGCAAGCATGCAAAGAGTATATGAGCAGCGGAAAGTAAAGCATGCAACTTGCAAGAATGTAAAGGGGAGGGATTGGAGGATTCAAACGCAATTTGGAGACACGGTGATTTTTGAGCCGTGGTTCCGATAGGTGGTGCTATCGTACATCCACATTGATGGAGACTTCAACCCACGAAGGGTAACGGTTGCATGACTCCACGGAGGGCTCCACCCATCAAGGGTCCATGAAGAAGCAACCTTGTCTATCCCACCATGGCCGTCGCCCATGAAGGACTTGCCACACTAGCAGTAGATCTTCACGAAGTAGGCAATCTCCTTGCCCTTACAAACTCCTTGGTTCAACTCCACAATCTTGTCGGAGGCTCCCAAGTGACACCTAGCCAATATAGGAGACACCACTCTCCAAGAAGTAACAAATGGTGTGCTGATGATGAACTCCTTGCTCTTGTGCTTAAAATGATAGTCTCCCCAACACTCAACTCTCTCTCACAGGATTTGGATTTGGTGGAAAGAAAGTTTGAGTGGAAAGCAACTTGGGGCAGGCTAGAAATCAAGATTCATATGGTAGGAATGGAATATCTTGGCCTCAACACATGAGTAGGTGGTTCTCTCTGAGAAAATGGATGCTGGAAGTGTAGGTTTGTTCTGATGGCCCTCTCCACGAATGAAGAGGAGGTGGAGGGGTATATATAGCCTCCACAAAAAATCTAACCGTTACACACAACTTGCCAAACTCGGTGGGACTGAATTGAGAAACTCGGTCGGACCGATTCAGCAAATCTAGTGACAGTTAGGATTTTTGGTGGGACCGACATGCAACTCGGTAGGACCGATATGTTTAGGGTTAGGGCATAACGTAATCTCGGTGAGACCGATTACACAAACTCGGTAGGACCAAGTTTGGTAATAAGCTAACCAGAAAGTTGGTCAGGCAAACTCGGTTTGACCGATTACGCAAACTCGGTAGGACCGATTTTGGTAATAAGTTAACCAGGAAGTTTGCATTGTAATCTCGGTAGTACCGATTGCTCAAACTCGGTGGAACCGATTTTGGTAATGGACATACATAGAGAGATTACAATCCCAACTCAGTGAGACCGAAATCCCTATTGGTGAGACCAATTTGTCTAGGGTTTGTGGCAGTGGCTAAGATATCTGAACTCGGTGGCGCCGGATGGAAAGAATCGGTGGGGCCAAGTTAGACTTTTGGTTTAGGACATATGTGGATGTGAGAAAGTAGTTGATGGCTTTGGAGCATATCACTAAGCATTTTGAGCAAGTAAGCCATTAAGCAACACCTCATCCCCTCTTGATAGTATTGGCTTTTCCTATAGACTCAATGTGATCTTGGATCACTAAAATAGAAAATGTAGAGTCTTGATCTTGGATCTTGAGCCAATCCTTTGTCCTTAGCATCTTGAAGGGGTTCCACATCCTTTAGTCCATGTCACTCCATTGTTGAACTTGTCTGAAACATACTATGTAGAAGAGTTAGTCCAACAAGAGATATGTTGACATTAATTACCAAAACCACCCAGGGAGCACTTGTGCTTTCATGGAGTCTGTGTATAATATTTGAAGGACGTACTAGACCATGTCTCCAGTGGGAGACGTCAGGACTACACCTGCTCCCAATCCGGCCAACATTTTAGAGCCGTCGAAGTGCATGATCCAGTTTGAGTATGCGCCGTACTCTTTAGGGAGTTCGGCTTCTGTCCATTCGGCGACAAAGTCAGCCAATACTTGTGATTTAATGGCCCGCCGTGGTTTGTATGTTATGTCGAACGGGAGGAGATCGATGGCCCATTTGGCAATCCGGCCCGTAGCGTCACGGTTGTTTATTATGTCGTTGAGTGGTACTTTGGAGGCAACCGTGATCGAACACTCTTGAAAGTAGTGTCGTTGCTTCCGGGATGCCATGAAGACCGCGTATGCTATTTTTTGATAGTGTGGGTATCAGGATTTGCATGGGGTTAGGACCGTGGATACGTAATAAACCGGCTTCTGGAGCGGGAATTTGTATCCATCAGCCCCTCGTTCCACGACGAGTACTGCACTTACAACTTGATGTGTTGCAGCTATGTACGGCAGCATAGGTTCGCCAATATTTGGCGCTGTTAGTACTGGATTACTGGCCAATAAGGTCTTTATTTCATCTAGTCCGGCCGCGGCTGCATCCGTCCACACGAAGTGTTCGGTGTGCGAAAAAAGGCGGTAAAGAGGTAATGCCTTTTCTCCTAACCTGGAGATAAAGCGGCTTAGAGCAGCCACGCATCCGGCTAGTTTCTGGATGTGCTTGAGGTCTGTTGGTATAGCCAACTGTTACAGAGCTCAGATCTTAGCCGGATTTGCTTCAATTCCTCTATTGGAAATAATGAAGCCGAGTAGTTTCCCTGAGAGGACGCCAAAAACGCATTTTTCCGGGTTCAGCTTGATGTCGTATGTCCGGAGGTTGTCAAATGTAAGCCTCAAGTCGTCTATTAGGGTTTCGACGTGTCTTGTTTTTATGACCACGTCATCCACATATGCCTCCACTATTTTGCCAATTTGCTTTTCCAGGCATGTTTGAATCATGCGTTGGTAGGTTGCTCTTGCGTTCTTAAGCCCGAAAGGCATAGTGTTGAAGCAAAAAGGGCCATATGGCGTTATGAAAGCTGTTGCAGCTTGGTCAGACTCTGCCATCTTTATTTGATGGTATCCAGAGTATGCATCGAGGAAACACAGCGAATCGTGTCCTTCTGTGGCATCGATGATTTGATCGATGCAGGGAGGGGAAAGGGATCCTTGGGGCAAGCCTTGTTGAGATCTTTAAAGTCGACACATAGGCGCCAGGATTTGTCCTTCTTTGGTACCATTACTAGATTTGCCAGCCAATCCAGATGCTTGATATCTCTGATGAATCCGGCCTCGAGTAGTTTGGCTAGCTCTTCCCCCATGGCTTGCCTTTTTGGATCTGAAAACCGTCTTAGAGTCTGTTTGACCGGATTGTATCCTTTTAGTATATTGAGGCTGTGTTTGGCCAATCTGCGTGAGATGCCCGGCATGTCCGACGGTTGCCAGGCGAAAATGTCCCAATTCTCGCGTAAGAAATCTCGCAGTGCGGCGTACATCGCGGGGCTCAACTGTGTCCCGATGGAAGCTGTTTTCGTGGGGTCCGTTGGATGGACTTGGAATTTGACTATCTCGTCTGCAGGTTTAAATGCGGTGGACTTGGGTCGCTTGTCGAGTATCACGTCGTCCCTGTCCATGGTGGCCCGCAGTGTTGTTAACTCCTCGGCTGCTAGGGCTTCGGATAATGCTTCCAGGGCTAGCGCTACGGTTTTATTTTCGGTGCGAAGTGCGACGTCCGGATCACTGGCTAGAGTGATGATTCCGTTGGGTCCGGGCATTTTAAGCTTCATGTACCCTTAATGGGGTACAGCTTGAAAGCTTGTAATGATTTCTTCGGACCTATAATTCTCCGGGGTGCCGAAGTACCACATCGAGTGTGATTTTTCCCGCACACCGTGCTTCCCGAGTAGGGATGATTCCCCTGAAGATTGTGCCGCTTTGTTCAATGTGGCCTTTATCAATTTCCATCTTGTTGAGTGTTTCTTCATAGATCAAATTTAATCTGCTTCTGTCGTCCATGAGTACTTTAGTGAGCCGAAAGCCGTCCACGATCGGGCTAAGGACCAGAGCGGCTGGTGCCCGGACAGTCTGGAATCGAGGTTCATCACTGGCATTGAAAGTTATAGCAGTGTTGTTCTAGGGGTTTATTTTTGCCACTTGGCAAATGTCAGCGGAGCTTCGATAAGCTCGCTTGCGCCTATTGTTTGAGGTAAAAGTCTCGAAGACTGTTAGTACCGTATTGTGTTTGTTGGCGGGATGTTGTTCTGCTTTATGGCTTGAAAGAAGATCCTCGCCACTTTTTGCAACCTTCCGGAGTATCCAACATGCCCTAAGGCTATGAGTTGGTGTTGTGTCCGGAGTGCTGTGGAGTCTACATGGCCCATCGAGCCATCCTTCCAATACAATTCCCCGCCCTAGGGTGGGCTTTGGTTTCTTGGGAACTGGATCGGCCGACTTACGAGAGTTCGCCCGTTTAGTTCGGACAAAGGTCTTGGTGAGAGCCGTACTGTCCCAAAATTTTGTTTGGGTTTTCCAGGCGCTTTCCATTGCACAGTACGTCTGTACTATGATTGCCAAGTATGCGAAGTGTACTATGTCACGGCGGCTTATAGCATTAAGGAGTCCTTTGTCCGTGCAGTTTTTGCAGAAGAGTGAGACTACGTCCTCCTCGCGGTAGTCCTTGACCTTGTTCAGCACAAGGAGGAATCTGGCCCAGTAGCGATGTACTGTCTCCTGGGGCTCTTGCCTGATATGGGAGAGACGGTTTAACTCCGGGTGCGTGGCAGTTGCTGAGTCCGAATTCTGATCCGATCTAACACCCAGGGGCGTGGGAGGTTTCGAGCCTGACAGCTCGGGATCCGGAGTGCCGCCCAATTTCTTTGGCCCAATGCCCGATTCTAAGTCCGGGACCTGGGTCATGTCTTCCTTTGAGCAGGTGTTCGGCTCAAGGAGTTCGGTGATCCAAACATAATTTGTCCTCAAAGTTGAGGGGCAATCCGCGTGTGGTTCCTCCATGACCGCTATCTCATGGGTGGACGGCGGGGATCTGATGTCCCTTTGATCAGGTTTAAGCCTGATCTAGTCATAGTCTGTAGCGACTCCAAGAGCGGCGATGCGATCCAAGAGCTCATTAAGGGAGGAGAGCTCCATCGGATCTGAACTCTATAGCTACCGCCCACTTCTTGCCGCGTGGTTCGGTGACATAGAACCACTGCTGCTGCCACTCCTTGACGGATTCGTTGAAAGCGCCTTTCGGCCAAACAGCCTTGGGCATCTTGCTTACATGGCGCCGCCACACTCGGCGTGTTCGCCACTCACCACCTTGGGCTTCACATTGAAGATCTTCAGCCATAGGCTGAAGTGAGGTGGGATCCGGAGAAAAGCCTCGCACACGACGATGAACGTCGAGATGTTGAGGAAGGAGTTGGGGGAAAGATCGTGAAAATTGATCCCATAGTAATACATGACTCCCCGAACGAACGGGTGAAGGGGAAACCTGAGCCCACGGACGAAATGGGGAAGGAACACGACTCTCTCATGAGATTCCGGAGTAGGGACGACCTGTCCCGCCGGTGGAAGACGGTGACCGATCTTCTGGGCCAGAAACCCGGCTCCTCGAAGGTTCTTGATGTCCTTCTACTGGACAGTTGAGGCCATCCATCTACCTCCTGCTCCGGATCCGGACATCTTCAGGAAAGTTCCCTTCAATGGGGAAGGAGAGTGCTTGGGCGTTAGGGCTCGCACAGAGGGGAATGGGCTAGCGGAAGGAGAAGGCGTGGGTAAAAGAGAAAGGAACCTGACCTCCTTATAAAGACGATAGTCCCCACTTGCCCAGTGGAACCCGTCTGCCTCCCACTCGCCGCGGTTAGCGGCACGGTTAGATTACCCATACCCGTATTGATGAGAATCCCGTGATAAGGGGACACAATCTCTGCTTTGACGAGACGTGTCAAAGAAACCACCTCACAATACGCGTTGTAGCTGGTTGTGGGAAAATAGATCGAATAATGATCCGATCGTAATAACATATCACATCATCAGATCCGGACATGGTCTACGTGTTCGATAACCACTTTGGAATATTCAGAGGAGGAACCCGCCTTGCAATGCCGAAGACAATACTGCACGCCGTACTCATCGTCATTGAAGCCTGGTTCAGGGGCTACTGAGGGAGTCCTGGATTAGGGGGTATTCGGACTGCCGGACTGTGTACAACGTCCGAACTATTGAAGCATGAAGATACAAGACTCAAGACTTCGGCCCATGTCCGGATGGGACTTTCCTTGGCGTGGAAGGCAAGCTTGGCGATCCGGATATTATATTTCCTTCCTTGTAACCGACTCCATGTAAACCCTAGCCCTCTCCGGTGTCTATATAAACTGGAGAGGTTGGTCCTAAGAAGGCCGATCACAATTAGAATCATACCATCATAGGCTAGCTCTTAGGGTTTAGCCTCTACGATCTCGTGGTAGATCTACTCTTGTACTACCCATATAATCAATATTATTCAAGCAGGAAGTAGGGTTTTACCTCCATCGAGAGGGCCCAAACCTGGGTAAACATCTGTGTCCCTTACTTCTTGTTACCATCAGCCTTTACGCACAGATCGGGACCCACTACCCGAGATCCGCCGGTTTTGACACCGACACCGAGGCCAACCACCTTACCCTTTGAGTTGTCACCGAAAGTGACATACTTTCGAGGACCATCGTTTTCAGCAAGCTCCCGAAACATGTCTTTATCTCCGGTCATGTGATCGGTACATCCACTATCAAGAACCCATTCCTTTCCTCCTGCCATATATCCCCGAAGATTTGCCATAAGACCAAAGTGTCTCATTGCATCATCAAGATTGAAGTCACTATCATCATGCTCATCATAGTATCCATGTTCAACATCGTCATGTGGTGGATCATATCCTAGAGAGGGTAATTCGTTAGAGTGATTTTGACAATGATCTTGTTTATGAATTTTTATAGCTTCAAAAATAATATCACTAATAATTCCAACATCTCCTTTGGCAGGCATAAGGTTTGTAAGCTCAAATAGACAATCACCAAACATAGAATCACTAGAATTCATCTTACTCAAGGCAATAGACTTATGGAGAATTTCATCAAGATTATTCAAGGAATAATTTGGAAAACGTTCCTCAAGAAATTTCCATATAGTGTAGGCACACTTAAGAGTAGGCAAACATCCTATCAAGTTTCTAGGCAAGCCTCTAATGATAAGTTCGGCAGTTCTAAGATTGTGAATCATGTCAATTGACTCATCAAGGGTAGGATGCATAGAATCAACATGAGGTGCACAAGGGCTAGCAATGTACTTGTTCAAATGATATTGATTGAAAATCACAAGCATCTCATTTTTCCACTCATGAAAGTACTCTCCATCAAGAATAGGCACTCTATGTCTAAGACTCCCAATAGTAGACTCATCCATCTTCCTCCAAAGGTGTTTAAACCAAAGTAATGGAGACCAAAGCTCTGATACCAATTGAGAGGGATCGAGAAGAGGTGTCTAGAGGGAGGGTGATTAGACACTAAGTACCAAAAGTTGCAGTTTTTAACTTCTTTAAGTTGGAGTGGAGTTTAGGCACAAGTTTATCAATTGCAACACATATCAAGCAAGCATGCAAAGAGTATATGAGCAGCAGAAAGTAAAGCATGCAACTTGCAAGAATATAAAGGGAAGGGATTGTAGGATTCAAACGCAATTTGGAGACACAGTGATTTTTGAACTGTGGTTCCGATAGGTGGTGCTATCGTACATCCACGTTGATGGGGACTTCAACCCACGAATGGTAACGGTTGCGCGAGTCCACAAAGGGCTCCACCCACAAAGGGTCCATGAAGAAGCAACCTTGTCTATCCCACCATGGTCGTCGCCCACAAAGGACTTGCCTCACTAGCGGTAGATCTTCACGAAGTAGGCGATCTCCTTGCCCTTTCAAACTCCTTGGTTCAACTCCACAATCTTGTCGGAGGCTCCCAGGTGACACCTAGCCAATCTAGGAGACACCACTCTCCAAGAAGTAACAAATGGTGTGTTGATGATAAACTCCTAGCTCTTGTGCTTCAAATGATAGTCTCCCCAACACTCAACTCTCTCTCACATGATTTGGATTTGGTGGAAAGAAAGTTTGAGTGGAAAGCAACTTGGGGAAGGCTAGGGATCAAGATTCATATGGTAGGAATGGAATATCTTGGCTTCAACACATGAGTAGGTGGTTCTCTCTCAAAAAATGGATGCTGGAAGTGTAGGTTTGTTTTGATGGCCCTCTCTACAAATGAAGAGGAGGTGGAGGGGTATATATAGCCTCCACACAAAATCTAACCGTTACACACAACTTGCCAAACTCGGTGGGACCGAATTGAGAAACTCAGTCAGACCGATTCAGCAAATCTAGTGACCATTAGGATTTTCGGTGGGGCCGACATGCAACTCGGTAGGACCGATATGGTTAGGGTTAGGGCATAACGTAATCTTGGTGAGACCGATTACACAAACTCGGTAGGACCGATTTTGGTAATAAGCTAACCAGAAAGTTGGTCAGGCAAACTCGGTTTGACCGATTACGCAAACTCGGTAGGACCGATTTTGGTAATAAGTTAACCATGAAGTTTGCATTGTAATGTCGGTAGTACCGATTGCTCAAACTCGGTGGAACCGATTTTGGTAATGGACATGCACACAGAGATTACAATCCCATCTCGGTGAGACCGAGATCCCTATTGGTGAGACCGATTTGCCTAGGGTTTGTGGCAGTGGCTAAGATATCTGAACTCGGTGGCGCCGGATGGAAAGAATTGGTGGGGCCAAGTTAGACTTTTGGTTTAGGACATATGTGGATGTGAGAAAGAAGTTGATGGCTTTGGAGCATATCACTAAGCATTTTGAGCAAGTAAGCCATTAAGCAACACCTCATACCCTCTTGATAGTATTGGCTTTTCCTATAGACTCAATGTGATCTTGGATCACTAAAATAGATGTAGAGTCTTGATCTTGGAGCTTGAGCCAATCCTTTGTCCTTAGCATCTTGAAGGGGTTCCACATCCTTTAGTCCATGCCACTCCATTGTTGAACTTGTCTGAAACATACTAGGTAGAAGTGTTTGTCCAACAAGAGATATGTTGACATTAATTACCAAAACCACCCAGGGAGCACTTGTGCTTTCATGCAGTCTGTGTATAATATGTGAAGGACGTACTGGACCGTGTCTCCGGTGGGAGACGTCAGGACTACACCTGCTCCTAGTCCGGCCAGCATTTTAGAGCCGTCGAAGTGCATGATCCAGTTTGAGTATGCGCCGTACTTTTTAGGGAGTTCGGCTTCTGTCCATTCGGTGACAAAGTCAGCCAATACTTGTGATTTAATGGCCCGCCGTGGTTTGTATGTTATGTCGAACGGGAGGAGCTCGATGGCCCATTTGGTAATCCGGCCCGTAGCGTCGCGGTTGTTTATTATGTCATTGAGTGGTACTTCGGAGGCCACCATGATCAAACACTCTTGAAAGTAGTGTCGTAGCTTCCGGGATGCCATGAAGACTGCGTATGCTATTTTTTGATAGTGTGGGTATCGGGATTAGCATGGGGTTAGGACCGTGGATACGTAATAAACCGGCTTCTGGAGCGGGAATTTGTACCCATCAGCCCCTCGTTCCATGACGAGTACTGCACTTACAACTTGATGTGTTGCAGCTATGTACAGCAGCATAGGTTCGCCAATATTTGGCACTGTTAGTACTGAATTACTGGCCAATAAGGTCTTTATTTCATCCAGTCCGGCCGTGGCTGCATCCGTCCACACGAAGTGTTCGATGTGCCGAAGAAGGCGGTAAAGAGGTAATGTCTTTTCTCCTAACCTGGAGATAAAGCGGCTTAGAGCAGCCACGCATCCGGCTAGTTTCTGGATGTGCTTGAGGTCTGTTGGTATAGCCAACTGTGACAGAGCTCAGATCTTAGCCGGATTTGCTTCAATTCCTCTATTGGAAACAATGAAGCCGAGTAGTTTCCCTGAGGGTACGCCGAAAACGCATTTTTCCGGGTTCAGCTTCATGTCCTATGTCCGGAGGTTGTCAAATGTAAGCCTCAAGTCATCTATTAGGGTTTTGACGTGTCTTGTTTTTATGACCACGTCATTCACATATGCCTCCACTATTTTGCCAATTTGCTTTTCCAGGCATGTTTGAATCATGCATTGGTAGGTTGCTCCGGCGTTCTTAAGCCCGAAAGGCATAGTGTTGAAGCAAAAAGAGCCATATGGCGTTATGAAACCTGTTGCAGCTTGGCCAGACTCTGCCATCTCTATTTGATGGTATCCAGAGTATGCGTCGAGGAAACACAGCGAATCGTGTCCTGCTGTGGCATCGATGATTTGATCGATGCAAGGGAGGGGAAAGGGATCCTTGGGGAAAGCCTTGTTGAGGTCTTTAAAGTCGACACACATGCGCCAGGATGTGTCCTTCTTTGGTACCATTACTAGATTTGCCAGCCAATCCAGATGCTTGATATCTCTGATGAATCCGGCCTCGAGTAGTTTGGCTAGCTCTTCCCCCATGGCTTGCCTTTTGGGCTCTGAAAACCGTCTTAGAGTCTGTTTGACCGGTTTGTATCCTTTTAGTATATTGAGGGTGTGTTCAGCCAATCTGCGTGAGATGCCCGGCATGTCCAACGGTTGCCAGGCGAAAATGTCCCAATTCTCTCGTAAGAAATCTCGCAGTGCGGCATCCATCGCGGGGCTCAACTGTGTCCCAATGGAAGCTGTCTTCGTGGGGTTCGTTGGATGGACTTGGAATTTGACTATCTCGTCTACAGTTTTAAATGAGGTGGACTTGGGTCGCTTGTCGAGTATCACGTCGTCCCTGTCCATGGTGGCCCGCAGTGTTGTTAACTCTTCGCCTGCTAGGGCTTCGGATAATGCTTCCAGGGCTAGCGCTGCGGTTTTATTTTCGGCGCGAAGTGCGACGTCCGGATCACTGGCTAGAGTGATGATTCCGTTGGGTCCGGGCATTTTAAGCTTCATGTACCTGTAATGCGGTACAGCTTGAAAGCTTGTAATGATTTCTTCGGACCTATAATTCTCTGGGGTGTCGAATACCACATCGAGTGTGATTTTTCCCGCACACCGCGCTTCCCGAGTAGGGATGATTCCCCTGAAGGTTGTGCCGCTTTGTTCAATGCGGCCTTTATCAATTTTCATCTTGTTGAGTGTTTCTTCATAGATCAAATTTAATCTGCTTCCGCCGTCCATGAGTACTTTAATGAGCCGAAAGCCGTCCACGATCGGGCTAAAGACCAGAGCGGCTGGTGCCCGGACAGTCTGGAATCGAGGTTCATCACTGGCATTGGAAGTTATAGCAGTGTCGTTCCAGGGGTTTATTTTTGCCACTTGGCAAATGTCAGCGGAGCTTCGATGAGCTCGCTTGCGCCTATTATTTGGGGCAAAAGTCTCGAAGACTGTTAGTACCATATTGTGTTTGTTGGCGGGATGTTGTTCTGCTTTATGGCTTGAAAGAAGATCCTCGCCACTTTTTGCAACCTGCCAGAGTATCCAACACGCCCTAAGGCTATGAGTTGGTGTTGTGTTCGGAGTGCTGTGGAGTCTACATGGCCCATCGAGCCATCCTTCCAATACGGTTCCCCGCCCTAGGGTGGGCTTTGGTTTCTTGGGAACTGGATTGGCGACTTACGAGAGTTCGCCCGTTTAGTTCGGACAAAGGTCTTGGTGAGAGCCGTACTGTCCCAAAATTCTGTTTGGGTTTTCCAGGCACTTTCCATCGCACAGTACTTCTGTACTATGATTGCCAAGTCTGCGAAGTGTACTATGTCACGGCGGCTTATAGCATTAAGGAGTCCTTTGTCCGTGCAGTTTTTGCAGAAGAGTGAGACTACGTCCTCCTCGCGACAGTCCTTGACCTTGTTCAGCACAAGGAGGAATCTGGCCCAGTAGCGATGTACTGTCTCCTGGGGCTCTTGCCTGATATGGGAGAGACGGTTTAAGTCCGGGTGCACGGCTGTTGCTGAGTCCGAATTCTGACCCGATCTAACACCCAGGGGCGTGGGAGGTTCCGAGCCTGACAGCTCGGGATCCGGAGTGCTGCCCAATTTCTTTGGCCCAATGCCCGATTCTAAGTCCGGGACCCGGGTCATGTCTTCCTTTGAGCAGGTGTTCGGCTCAAGGAGTTCAGTGATCCGAACATAATTTGTCCTCAAAGTTGAGTGGCAATCCGCGTGTGGTTCCTGCACGACCGCTATCTCATGGGTGGCCGGCGGGGATCTGATGTCCCTTTGGTCGGGTTTAAGCCTGATCCGGTCATAGTCTGTAGCGACTCCCAGAGCGGCGATGCGATCCAAGAGCTCATTAAGGGAGGAGAGCTCCATCGAATCCATCTATTCGGCGAGTTCCGAACTAACGCGAAGGTTATGCTTGATGACCCGAGAGGCAATTGTCGGCGCAACCGCCGATGGGGCAGCCATGGTAAAGCCACCAAGTCGGAGAGTTTGGCCTACAGCCAGAGCTCCCCCCGAGGTAATGTCTTCCTTGACGACGAGACGAGCCACCAAGCCTTGCGGCGACGACACAAAGGAACTCTCAATGAAAGCACCAATGTCGGTGTCAAAACCGGCGGATCTCGGGTAGGGGGTCCCGATCTGTGCGTCTAGGCTGACACAATGTTTACCCAGGTTCAGGCCCTCTCGATGGAGGTAAAACCCTACTTCCTGCTTGATTAATATTGAAGATATGGGTAGTACAATAGTAGATCTACCACGAGATCGTAGAGGCTAAACCCTAAGAGCTAGCCTATGATGGTATGATTGTAATTGTGATCAGCCTTCTAAGGACCAACCTCTCCGGTTTATATAGACACCAGAGAGGGCTAGGGTTTACATGGAGTCGGTTACAAGGAAGGAAATACAACATCCGGATCGCCAAGCTTGCCTTCCACGCCAAGGAGAGTTCCATCCGGACACAGGACGGAGTCTTGAGTCTTGTGTCTTCACGCTTCAATAGTCCGGATGATGTATATAGTCCGGCTGTCCGGATACCCCCTAATCCAGGACTCCCTCAAGGAGGCCTTAATATCCCTTAGTTTCCAATAGGACCCCGCTGCCACAGGAGGGTAGGACAAAAGATGTCATGCAAGTTCTTTCCATAAGCACGTATGACTATTTACGGAATACATGCCTACATTATATTTATGAAGTGGAGCTAGTGTCGTATCACCCTAGGTTATAACTATCTCATGATGAATATCATCCAACGAGTCACCGATCCAATACCTACGAATTTATCTTATATTGTTCTTGCTAAGTTACTACTATTGCTACTGCTATCGTTACTGCTACAATATCACTGCTATCACTATTACTATTACCGTTACTACTGCTGCTATCATCAAAACTATCATACTAATGTGCTACTAATCACTTTGCTATAGATAATTAATCTCTAGGTGTGGTTGAATTGACAACTCAGCTGCTAATACCTTCAAATATTCTTTGGCTCCCCTTGTATCGAATCTATAAATTTGGATTGAATACTCTACCCTCGAAAACTGTTACGATCCCCTATACTTGTGGGTTATCACTAACGCACACTCCATAGCACAGCATGGCACCACCTCTATAATGAATCATTGTCCTGCACATAAAAATATACAGACCAAATGAATTGTTCTTTGATTAAACAATATATACTAAAATTAGATAGAAACAATAGCACTTGGTATATTTTGCCAGATGAACGTAGACGCTGGCATTGGATAATGCTGGACAGTGTTAGATGACCATTTAAATGTAGGTAAGAAGTAGCACCCACGTGGCCTTCTAGCACATTCGGCAAACTCACGTGAGGAATCTTTGGTGCATACGTCTTTGTCCTTCCCATGTAGGAGTAAGTAGAGTATTAGCTTTTAATTCTCACGTAGACGCTGGTCCTTGGTCCTTCACGTGGGTGGCGAGGCTGTAGCTCCAGAGATATGACAACGGTACTGCTGGTATATCAGCTAGATGGATTTCAGTCAGATCCCTTGATGGTCGTGTCTGAACAACAGTAACCAAATTTTCCTTGCTCCGCGAGAATCTTTGATGGGATCGCTTGCTACTTGTCCCTTTTGTAGATCCTTATGAGAACAAAATGAAAAAACCTGTGACTCGGACAGTGGGATGCATGATCGAGCGGCGCCTGGCAATGCGGGTCTATTGATACAACAAATGATGACAATGATGGCCAACACCGGCGCTGCAGCACGGACTGCCAGCTACTCGCAAAGGTTCTACTGACCGGGCCTCAGCTGGATTTTGCAACTTGGAGAAGTAGCTGACAGCGGATTCCAGGTGACTCAGTCAAGCGGAGGACACAACAGCAGTTGTACACCGTAGATGTACTGAACTACGAGTGGGTTGAATCAACCTGTCTCTCTCGACTGAACATCTCATCAGAACAGAACAAAGGCAGCGATGCGCAGTGAGGGCTGAGGCGGCTAGCGACTCGACGAGGCGTAGTGGCCATGCGAGCCGGCGGAGGCCAGCGGCCCAACGCGGCGGCGACAGAGGCGAAGACGGTGAGGAGAGCCAGAAATGTGATCAGCGAAGTCGGCCACGGCAACGACAGCGACTGTTCTGGGCGGCTCTTGGCGGAGGCAGTGCTTGAGCGGCGACTCAGAAACAGCAGGCGATCCAGCGGCGGCGATTCATGATAACATGGCTAGTTCAAACCGGCGGGAGAGACCACCGGATGCGGTCACTTGGATGGGGCAGTGGTGATGGCTGTTTAGAGGCAAAATCCAGGCATGGCTCAGCGCGGAGATGATCGAGGATTCCGGTGACTCGCCAGAAGCGGAAACCAAGGCATGCGGTGTTCGTTCATGGAGAACCGTTGCAGCTACTTACCGCGGAGGTCGGTGGCTCAGGGAGGTGCGAAGCCAAGGCAACTGACGGCTCAGAGCTCCTGACGGAGGCGGGTTGGAAACGCGCCGGTAGGCCCGGAGTGGCAAGGCGAGTCGGAGTTAGGGCCCCGTAGGCTTGCAGCAACTTGAAGCGATGAATGCAAGGCCGTGGCCGACTCCGAGACGCTCTGGCAGTGGGTCACAACAAGCTCAAAGTGACAAACTTTGGTGAGGAGGAGGCGATCCACGGTGAGAAGAGCAGCCGAGGCTGGTCAAGCGTCTGGCGGCTCAGCGATGGCAATCGGAGGAGGCGACGAGCGATCTGTGGTGGCTGAGGAGTCCGGGGCGGTTGACTTTGTTTTTACACCCACGACCACATCTCCTCTAGGTCGTAACCACACCTGATTTTTGTTTCCTTATTAATGTGGTGGAGATAACAATGCCCAGCAACGCTTTTTGGCAAGAAGTAACAACAGCAATTTCGTGTTTCATCCGCACTTGATGCACCGAGAAACAGGTAGCAACCGAAGACAACGTTCTTGGCGATTTGTGGTTTGACCGCTCGTTCAGGCGAACGGAGGTTAACTCCTGCTTGAACTCAAATATCATGATCCCAGATCCATAGCTGACCAGCAAATTTAACTAAGCCAGCCAAGACTCAGATCTGACTTAAACTGCCAACGAAACCTTTTTGATCTTCAGCTCTCGATCCCTCAGATAGATCCCTCCAAGAACTCATCACCACCGTGCGCGTGCCCCACGGTGGGCGCCAACTGTCGTGGAATTGTCATGGCAGATGTCCTTAGTGTGAGGACTTAATCGCGAGGCCAACACATCTATGTGGTAGCTTGAGAGGGGTTGAGTGGGATGAGAGACGCGAGGTTTTTTACCCAGGTTCGCCCCCTCACGGTGGAGGTAAAAGCCTACATCCTGCTTGATTGACATTGATGATGATGATCACGATTACAAGGGTGCTCTATCTCGAGAGCTATAGACTTGTTTGTCTAACCCTAACTTGTCAAAACCTCTCCCACTTTGGGGTGCCCTGCCCCTCCTTATGTAAGTTGAAGGGGCAGGTTACATGACTAGTCCTAGTAGGATTAGGATTACACTATTACAAGTAGAGTCCTAGTCTTGCTTCCTTTGTAAGGAAAATATTCCTTATGCCTTTCCTCTTAAGCCGACCCACCAGAACATAAGCCGACCTCCACGAGTCGCCTTCTGGGCCGTTGGGTCTTGTCGATCGTCTGACCCGCCCGCCGGGTCACTAATGGGTCACCGAGGTTCGGGCGGGTCTCCAGTGAATCGTCAAGTCCGGCCGGGTCATATTTCTGATCGGCTCATACCGCGGGGTATATCCCCGACAGGGTCCATTTACTTACCGTATCATATACCTCCTCTTTTTCATGGTTCTAGAGTCTTCTGGAAGGTTTCTTTTATGTGTTCCTCCGGCGTCATAGTTTGGATAATATTTCTTTCAACATTAATAGGCTTACCTGAGATATAGTGTTTAATTCTTTGTCCATAGATTACCTTCGGGTTAGTACCTTCGGCATTATTAATCTTAATAGCTCTAGAGCGATAAACTTCTTCGACATATGGTCCATCCGATTGGAAAGAAGCTTTCCTGCAAAAAATCTAAAATGTGAGTTGTACAAAAGAACATATTCTCCAACTTTGAATTCCCGCTTTTGGATTCTTTTGTCATGTCATCTTTTAATTTTTTTTTCTTTAAATAATTTGGCATTTTCATAAGCTTGGGTTCTCCATTCATCTAGTGAGCTAATATCAAATAACCTCTTTTCACCGGCAAATTTGAAGTCATAGGTGAGTTCTTTATTGCCCAATATGCTTTATGTTATAACTCAAGAGGCAAATGACAAGCTTTTCCATAAACCATTTTATAAGGAGACATACCCATAGGATTTTTATAAGTTGTTCTATAGGCCCAAAGTGCATCATCCAGTTTTTTAGACCAATTCTTCCGGGACCTATTGACAATTTTTTGTAATATTAATTCATTTCTCTATTGCTAAGTATGGTTAACATCATGATAAGATGATGCAATTCTATGGTTAACATCATATTTAGCAAGTATTTAATGAAAAGCACCATGAATAAAGTGTGAACGACCATCAGTCATTAAATATCTAGGGACTCCAAACCTTGGGAAAATAACTTCTTTAAGCATTTTAATGGAAGTGTTATGGTCAGCACTACTAGTTGAAATAGCTTCTATCCACTTAGTTACATAATCAACAACAACCAAAATATGAGTATACCCACTAGAGGAAGGAAAAGGTCCCATGTAATCAAAACCCCAAACATCAAATGGTTCAACAACAAGTGAATTGTTCATAGGCATTTCCTAACGCTTGCCGATATTACCAACCCTTTGACATTCATCACAAGACAAGACAAACTTACACGCATCCTTGGAAAGAGTAGGCCAATAAAAACCAGATTGTAATACCTTCACTATTGCAGGGTGCTGCTAACGCGACACTACGATCAGAGACCCTTTGAGAAACTATGTGCGATGCAATAATCGCGAACGATGGTGTAAGAAAACCGTAAAAAATGTGCAAAACATTTGCGATGATGGATGCATCAAACACGGGTCAGATTTTAGTTGCGTGTGTGATGCAGGGCATACGGTTGATCCAGCAGAACTGTTTGCGACGAGGAAGAACAACAGAAACGGGCAGCCATATCAATGTGTGTGTGATATACAGCATACAGTTCCCTTCGATGAATTGTGTGCTATTAGGGAATGCAACAGAAACAATAGCCAGATCAACGTGTGTGTGATATACGGCATATGGTTCACTCGGACAAACAGTTTTCGATTAGGCAAGAGAACGGAAACGGTTCATCTTAACAAGATGTGTGTGATATGCGGCATTTGCGATCAGCCAAAAGAACACAAATGATTCGTGTAAACCAGATGTGTGTGATACGCAGCAAACAACCCACTCGGATGAACTATTTGGGATGAGAAATTATAACACAGACGGTTAGTATAGTAAGTTCTTGTATGATTTTGTTCGTACAAAAAACTTGGAAAAATGCAAACTAGTTGCTTGCAGTGGCTAGGAGTATCATACACGATGCTTCTGCGAGTACTCGTGTGCGATGATCAGTAAGTTACACATAATGAACGGCCGCAAGGGTGATATGCTGATCATGGAGTCCGAGAAGACCGTCGTCGGAAGGCCGCCGGCTCAACTTTTTAGCCTATATTTTATTATAATTATATGCATAAGTAGGTCGTGAGTGTTTTGTGCCTTGCCGCATGTGGCATTTTAAATTATCCTGAATATGTAAGACAATTATTAACCGTTGCCATTGTAAATTTGCCTCAACAGCGAGCAGAGCGCGCACAGTGACGCCACGGACCCGCAAAAGAAAAAAACAGGGACGCCACAGCGAGCAACCACGTGGTCAACCTTCTGGCACCCTGTGGGAGACGCGACGGCGCATCCATAGCAGACGATGGTGATATCATGACCGTGTGTGATAGTGGGCAGACACGTACACGTACATTCGAGAACAAGGGCCCATGTTTCGGGCTTCCGATGCATGGCATACGGTTGATCCAAAAGAACTGTTTGCAATGAGATAGAACAACAAACACGGGGTTTTGTGGGCCTAGAACCATCAATAAATTTTGACTTTGTTTCTCATCACATTTTTTTGACTGGGAACTGTGAGGCAACAACCCCACAGTATTTTATTAAAACTCAACCAACAAAATACAAAAGGTTCTGGTAAGTAAAGTTAGACTACTTACCTATGGTCCTATGTACATAATTACAAGCTAGGTTACATAATTACAAGGGGACAACTAGGGCAAAGAATTAATCCAAAGCAAGAGCAGATTACAATGCAACAAGTAATTGCAAATCTGTTCACACAGATCAAACTAATATGTGTTCACACCGATCAAACTAATATGTATTCACACTTCACACATAGCACCGGGCTATAAAAACTACCCACTCGAAAATTACTTCACAGTTCCTCTCCTCATCACCTACAAAACTGGTCTTTCCTGTCAAGTCATTCCTTCATGACCGGTAGGATGAGTATCGGGTGGGCATATAACCAGGCAGCAAAGACCAAGGCCGCGGAAGTGTCGGATTTCGGGTTCCGGCAGTCCCTTGAGGTTCGAACACTTGGGTGCGCACGAAGATCTTTCCCCTACCAGCTCACGCGTCGAAGTCTCGCAAGGATCTAAGCAAGAAAGATGAACACACAAGTGACACAAGATTTATACTGGTTCAGGCCACCATTGTGGTGTAATACCCTACTCCAGTGTGTGGTGTGGTGGATTGCCTCAGGGGCTGATGATGAACAATACAAAGGGAGAACAGCCTCGCGAGGGGTTGTTCTTGAGATGGTGCGATGAACTGCTTGGGGAGTTCAGTCGCCTCTCTCTAGTCTATGCGCAATCTGGATCCGATGTCCCTAGGTGCTTCCAGATGCTTCTACACTGTGGGTGGCTAGTCCTATTTATAGAGCGAGGCCCTGGGCCTCTTCCCAAATAATGAGCGGGAAGGGCGCCAACAATTGGCCGTTTTGAAGGGGAACATCTAGTACACTTATCCTGACTAAAGTTGGTCTTCGGCTGCCAAAGGCTCTGACGATAACGCCGTCCTGGGCTTCACGATGACCTCCATCCTGCCGTTCTGCTAGTCTTGGTCTTGTTGCACCAAAACGGTAACCTTTGCCTAATGCCTTGGCCTGTGCTTGCCCCCTTTGCACCGAAAGGGAAACAAGGACACTGCGCAGGCCGGCACCCGCCTGGTCTCGATCGTCATGGCTTGCGTCACGGGCTCCTCGGGAGGTACCCTGCCTTGATCTCTCTGCCTCCTCGCGAGCCTGCCTGAGGAGGCTGCTCCTGAGGAAGCTTCCTGCCATCCGCCGCGCGAGGCTTGGCCCCTCGCGACTTGAGCTTGAGCTGGTGAAGCTGGGCTGCGTTGGGCCCCCACTTGAGCCACGCCACAGGCCGCAGGCAGGCAAGTCTGGGGACCCCCGTTCCCAGAACACCGACAGTAGCCCCCGGGCCCAAGGCGCGTTCGGACTCGGCTTAGCAGAGAAGCGAAGGGGCAAGTGCGAAGCGCCACGGGCCCCAACAGCCTGCGGCCTTGGGCGCCGCGTGGCTATTTATTGGACGTGGGCGTCTCCGCTTCCCCACGATGCCTCGGCAACCACATGACTTGACAAGTCCCTGCATGCAAAAACGGGTCATGATTACCTGCGATCGTGGAGGCTGGCGGTTGGCCTCCTCCGGCTATAAGTACGGTACGACGCAGGCCATTCCAGCCCATCCCTTCCTACTACTCCTTTCTTCTTCCTCCTTGTCCTTGCTCCTCCTCACGCTGATGGCACCAATTCGCTGGTTTTCTGCAGAAGAGAAGGGGAAGGCCCCCCGAGAGGGTCCCGACCCGCTTCGGCCGAAGAAGCGGCTAGTCCTCTGCCGCCGAGACAAGGGCGCGCGGCAGGAGGCATCGAGGCCCTGGTACGAGTGGCCGCCGCCAGGGTTCCCGCTGCCCTTGTACGCCCGCATTGAGGGCTCTGGAGAAGAAGGCGCCGAGCGACACCGTCGATGCCGCCGTCGACGCCGGCAGATTACGACGGTGCGCGTCGTTCCTCCTGGAGTCCACGCCGAGGGCTCCTCTCGCGAGCTCGTGCTCCACGCTGACATGCCTCCTCGATCTTGGATTCACCTTCCTCCCGCCTTCGCCTTCAAGATCCCGCCGAGGGGGCCTCTTGAGCTCTGGCTGCAGCACGCTGACTGCAGCACCCCTGCAACCGGAGCGGAGGTCGAAGTTGTCGCTCCGGGCAAGGTCTACATGACCCGTGGCTGGGGCGAGATCGCCCGGGTCTGCCGGACAGGGGGCACCCTCGTAATCCACCTCGAGTACGATGGCACCTCCCTGATGGTCTTAAAGGTCTTCGACACGGAAGGACGTCGGCTGGAATGCTGCCCCGAGAAAGGCGGCCGGAGCATCATCGTGGCGAGGACCAGGCCTGCCAACCGCTTCCCCGGCAGCTCCTCAGGCAGCAGCGGAGGAGCCGGAGGGTCCAGTGACTCCGGAGACGAGCGACGACAGCTACGAGCCCCCGAGCTCGCGTCGCTCCCGGAGTAGGGCAACTGCATCAGGCCGCCGACGCCACTGATCTAGATGGGGTTGGCGTCGGTGCCCGACGGCCCACTATTGATGATGGCGTCTCTTGCGGAGGCGCGCGTAGTTAGCGCTCCCTAGGATTAGCACCTTTTGTTCCCTGCAAGGAATCGGAGTACCACCCCGCGGGGGTATGTAAGGCGCTGGCCATGTCTTTTGTAAATATAATATCCCTATTATGAATCGATGCGAGATGCTTGTTGTCGGTGTCAAAACTGGCGGATCTCGGGTAGGGGGTCCCGAACTGTGCGTCTAGGCGGATGGTAAGAGGAGACGAGGGACACGATGTTTTTACCCAGGTTCGGGCCCTCTCGATGGAGGTAAAACCCTACTCCTGCTTGATTGATATTGATGATATGGGTAGTACAAGAGTGGATCTACCACGAGATCAAGGAGGCTAAACCCTAGAAGCTAGCCTATGGTATGATTGTTGTAATGGTTGTTGTGTCCTACGGACTAAACCCTCCGGTTTATATAGACACCGGAGAGGGCTAGGGTTACACAGAGTCGGTTACAATGGTAGGAGATCTACATATCCGTATCGCCAAGCTTGCCTTCCATGCCAAGGAAAGTCCCATCCGGACATGGGACGGAGTCTTCAATCTTGTATCTTCGTAGTCTTGGAGTCCGGCGGACGATGATAGTCCGGCTGTCCGGACACCCCCTAGTCCAGGACTCCCTCAGTAGCCCCTGAACCTGGCTTCAATGACGATGAGTCCGGCGTGCATAATGTTCGGCATTGCAAGGCGGGTTCCTCCTCCGAATAATCCATAGAAGATTGTGAACACCAGGATAGTGTCCGGCTCTGCAAAATAAATTCCACGTTCCAACGTAGAGAGAATAATATGTACACAAGTTCAATTTGCTGACATATTTTGTGGCATGACGTCACACCACTACCAAGCCTTTACTTGAATCGTTTTTTATTATACCACCTCAGCGCGTTTAGCGAAGCGGTTTCCTTGGCACGTCTTGTCGAAGCAGAGATCGTGTTCCCCTTATTCCGGGATTCTCATCAATACGGACGTGGGTAACCCGACCGCGCCATTGATGGTGGCGCTTGGGAGATAAGCGAGTTTTACCAGGTCGGTGGGGACGTATAGTCTTCGTCCGCCTATATATAAGGGGATAAGGATCCGCCTTTTTACCTACGCCTTCTTCCTCCTTTGCTTATCCATCTCCGCGCACTCGAGCTCCAGCGTCCAAGTTCGCGCATCTTGTATCAACCTTCTCCGACCATGTCCGGAGCGGGAGGTAAATGGTTGGCCTCCACTGTTAAGGAGGAGCACATTGCCAAACTGCGCAGCGCCGGATACCTTTCCGGCGACATCGGCACCGGCTGCCCGACAAGGGGCAGCTCATCCCCACCCCCAGGCCCCATGAGAGGGTCGTATTTCTCCCCCACTTCCTCCGTGGACTGGGCTTTCCACTTCACCCCTTTGTCTGGGGGCTCATGTTCTACTACGGCCTGGATTTCCATGATCTGGCGCCGAACTTCATCCTCAACATCTCGGCGTTCATCGTCGTGTGCAAGGCCTTCCTCTGCATCCAGCCCCACTTCGGCTTGTGGCTCAAGACCTTCAATGTCAAGCCGAAGGTAGTGAAGGGCACGCAGGCGGAGTGCGGAGGCGCCATGTTGGGCAAGATGCCCAACGTCCTCTGGTTCGAAGGGGCCTTCGTGGAGTCCGTCAAGGGGTGGCAGTCGGGGTGGTTCTACATCATCGAGCCGCGCGACCCTACATGGGAGGCGGCCCTCGAGTTCAGATCTGGTATCCCCGTGCAGCTCACCTCCTAGAAAGAGAAGGGCTTGCTATGGGGTAGTTCGGAGGAGCTGACGGGACTCCAAGCCTGTATCGAGAAGCTGGTGAACAAGAAGCTCAGGCTTGTTAATGTGGTCCAAGTCATGCTCGTCCGCCGGATTCTCCCATGCCAAGAACGGGCATTCAACCTGTGGGAGTTCGATCCGGCACAGCACCAGGCGTTGAGCGGGCTCTTCGACACGACGTACGAAGGTGCCTGGAGGGTGCTGTTTAAGGGCGCCGAAGCCCCCGCATCCGCGACGGAAGATCGTGGATTTCACTCGCAGCATCCAGCTAACGAGGTAAGTGATTCTACCCCTTTACGGGACACTTGTCGTTAATAGTTTGACCCTAAGCGGGTTTCAATCTCCCTTTTCCTTTGACCGGACTGGATGAAGAAGGTGGAGCAGCTCATTTGCCCGGCTCCCATGCCAGAAAACCAAGTAGACGCCCGTCTAGCGGGGCTGCTGGTTCCGGCACCACATGTGGTGCCGGAGAAGAAGGCCAAGAAGGTGGCCACGGGTACTCGAAAGAGTTCCCGTTTTCAGGTGTCCGACGACTCCGAGGCGGATTCCTCCCCCGAAGACAAGGAGGAAACAGAGGACTCTCTCCCAGAGGAGGGAGAGAGGAAGAGGAAGGCTTCCCCAACAAGGGAAGCCGAAGGGTCCAAGAGGGGAAGAACTATACCCCCAGACAGCTCCGC
Organism: Triticum dicoccoides; assembly: GCF_002162155.2. Classification (NCBI taxonomy): domain Eukaryota; kingdom Viridiplantae; phylum Streptophyta; class Magnoliopsida; order Poales; family Poaceae; genus Triticum; species Triticum dicoccoides. The sequence goes on from NC_041383.1 coordinate 221,273,395, forward strand.
CAACACCAACGTTGGCGGCGAAGAGTGGCCTTCAAGGGCCAGGCCTCCGGCAAGATCGTAAGTATCCGGATTCCTGAGTAATTTGTAATTTCTTTTTATGTCACATAGTGTCCTTCTAATGCCGCATACTGCCTGTAGTCCGGCCGACGATGATCTCCCCGCTTCGTCGAGCGGGTCGTTGGCTCCGTCGGATGTAGATTCCATCCCGACTGCCTCCACCCCTCGCGCCGCTGAGGACGCCGAGGTGGGATCCCGGGAAGGGACCCATCAGGAGGAGGCTCCGGAGGCGCCGCAAGGCAGCCTCCCGGACTTTGCGCCGGACTCCACGCCGGGACCCGCAGTGGTTCCGGAGTCCGGCAGGCGGCCCCTTCGCAAGAAGGGCAAGACCGTGACGCCGGTGGCCCCCGTCCAACCGGAGGCGCCTGACAACCTGTTGGAGGCTCTCAAAGGCGCTTCCATCAAGGAAGAACACCGCACTGTCATGAGTGCGGTGATTTAGAAGGTTCAGCTCGCCAAGAGCAGGCTGACCGAAGCCTGCAGTAGCCTTCTAACAGGCTTTGAGGTAAGAAGTTAAAAATATGTAATGTAATACCGCATAGACAGTAGCCCCTGATGCTCGGTTCGGTGTTCGGAAAGAAAAGCCGGACTGAGGATCTAAAAGATATACGCAGGGTTGCTAAAAAATTATGTCAATATGGGTTTGCAGGCTGCGCTGCTGACCTCTGCCGCACTGACTGTGGAGGTCGGTGCATTGAAGCAGGATCTCGAGCGGTCCGAGCAAGAGCTCGGCCGTGCCAAGAAGCAGCTCGAGGACAAAGAAGGTGAGTAGCACCACTTTGAATAGTTACCTTACAGAAAAGGATTTAGGTTGCAATAAAAAATAACAAGGATAACATGGGTATTGCAGGGGCCACGAATGAGGAGGCAACCCTGAAGGAGGTTGTGTCCGCGGCCGAACGCAATGCGGCCGCGGAACGGGCAGAGCGAGAGAAGCAGGAGGCGCGGGTGGCGGAAGTGCGGCAAGAGCTCCAGGCTCTCATGGAGAAGCATGAGAGTTTGGAGCGTGACTCAAAGACTCGAGAGTCCGAGCTTGCCTCGGCTCTCGAAAGTGCCAAATCCGCCAAGGCCGAGGCCCATAAGGCCCTTCAGGAGGTTGAGGATGTGAAGAAAATAGCAGCGAGTAAGGCATTTTTCATGCAAAGCAAGCATGTTAATGTAAACTACCTGACACTTACCCGAATTCGGAGCTCTCCAGGGGCGTTTGCAGATCTGCCTCGCAGTGTATCCGATGCCGCCGCATTGTACCTTGGCGAGGAGGGGAGCTCAATGGAGAAGGTCTTCTGGTCTCAGTATGCTGAGGCCGGCCTTCCGGTGCCCCCTAGCAACCAGCTGAAGCAGCTAGTCGAGCTCCACAAGGTAGCCGAGCAGGCCATGAAGGGCCTCATAGTCCGGCTGTGGCCTGGAGAGGCCATGCCTGGGAGCTACTTCGGCCTTGTGCGGCGGCTGGTGGATGCGTGCCCCTGGGTGGAGGTCATCAAGCGCTCCGCCTGTATTGAAGGCGCTCGTCGGGCCCTTGCCCGCGCAAAGGTGCACTGGGGCAGGCTGGATGCGGAGAGGCTTATCACTGACGCGCCGCCAGCTGGCAAGGAGTATCGTACGCCCGAGATGTACTATAAGACTGTCCTGAAGGGTGCCCGCAAGATTGCGGATGAGTGCCCCAGAGATGTAACTATTGAGTAGACTCGCTATGTATTATCCTGTGCGCTGAAAACTTTGTTCATATGCGCTAAGCAACGCTTCTTTGATTTAAAATATTACCTTCTGTGTGGCCGTTTATAAAATCTGAGAGATGGCAAGTCGTCGGCTTCAGCCCCCAAGCCACGAGTGCTGGGGTGTTCGGGATAAACTTGAGCACTCTTGTTCCCATTTTTGGGTCCATCTAGGGAGGCGCTCAACACAACGAACAAGGCAACCGGACTTATAATGCTTGAACAATCTCACTTAGCCATAGAATTCTATAATTTTAAATTTCGGCGAAGCCCCTAGTATTCGGAAGACCGAGTTCGGGGCGCTATCCACGCCTTGGCCGGACATTATCCGGTTCTTCGCTTGAAGCGGCATAAGTCTTTAAGGACTCGAAATGACCTCTCGAACAGCGACCAGTCTCTCGCCTTATCATGACAGTCAGTTTTAGCTTTCTCCACTGAGGCGCTCGCCCAGCTCAACCGGGGCACAATCGCAGTGGTTCTCCCAGTGCCACCTTAGCCGACAGAACGGAATGTAAGGTACCAAAACGTGGGAGCCGAGCAAACCCAACTATTGACCCAAGACATGATTCGGAGCCGATTCATATAATGCTATAAGTTCGGGGTGCCGCACTTGTGAAAGTGTTCGGACTTATCACACCATAATGCGGGGAACATAAGCCCCTGGTGTATTCGGCCGTACCAAAATATACGGGTGCAAGATGTCATTAGTGAACATATATGTAAAGTAATGCAATTACAGGCAAAAAGTGTTGCATTATTTATTCAAGGAATTCTGCTATGAGTGCGGAATGATACAAATAGTGCGGTAAGCAAGGGATTGGACTAATTAAACGTGTCCCCCTCCAGGGGTGGGCTGCGGACTGGTGTATATAATCAAATTTAATGCTCGTAATGGAGACCACCTGAGTGTTTATCGCAGCCTTTTTCCCTCCCTGGCTGTTGCATCGTGAGTTCGGCGGGTTCGCCGCCGGACAGGGCCTCTGGTGAACGGAGTCCTGTGTATACAAAGAAGGAAAATAGAAAATAAAAAAGAGCGACACACTTGTGAGCCCCTGGTGTGGTCGAGCCGCACTCTAGGTCTGTTGTGGTCGTGCTCCTCCCCCTAGGCCCATGGTATCTCCAAAGCGTAATGATGTACACGGAGGGTTGGTCGTGAAATCATGCGAGGGCTGGGGTTGGGGCCGCATTGCTACGCGTGCTCGGAACGTGCCAGGTGGTCTTGGTTGATGTTGCTCCGGGCGCGTTTGGCCGTGTCCGGCCGTTTAACGGCCGGACTCGAAAATTGCCTTAGAAGGCTGCTTTGTACTTCTGCCGCAAGAGCCGCTGTATGTTCCTCCGTTCGGAGGGAGCGTTCCGTATTTCCGTTGACCGTGATGACTCCACGAGGGCCTAGCATCTTGAGCTTGAGGTATGCGTAATGCAGAACCGCGTTGAACTTTGCGAACGCGGTTCGTCCGAGCAGAGCGTGATAGCCGCTGCGGAACGGGACTATGTCGAAGATTAACTCCTCGCTCCGGAAATTATCCGGGGATCCGAAGACCACTTCCAGTGTGACTGAGCCTGTACAATTGGCCTCAACACCTGGTATGACGCCTTTGAAGGTCGTCTTTGTAGGTTTAATCCTTGAGGGGTCTATGCCCATCTTGTGCACTGTATCCTGATAAAGTAGGTTCAGGCTACTGCCGCCGTCCATCAGGACTCTCGTGAGGTGAAATCCATCGACGATTGGGTCTAAAACCAATGCGGCGAATCCGCCATGGCGGATACTGGTCGGATGGTCTCTTCGATCGAAAGTGATCGGGCAAGAGGACCATGGATTGAACTTAGGGGCGACTGGCTCCATCGCATATATGTCCCTTAGTGCACGCTTCCGCTCCCTCTTGGGTATATGGGTTGCGTATATCATGTTTACCGTCCATACTTGTGGACGGAAACCCTTCTGTCCTCTACTGTTCGGCGGTCGGGTCTCTTCCTTGTCGTCGCTGTGCAGCCCCTTGTCGTTGTTTTCGGCAATTAACTTGCCCGCCTGCTTAAATACCCAACAATCTCTGTTGGTGTGGTTGGCTGACTTTTCGGGGGTGCCATGTATCTGGCATGAGCGGTCGAGTATTCGGTCCAAGTTGGACGGACCCGGAGTGGTTCTTTTGAATGGCTTCTTCCGCTGACCGGGTTTAGGGCCTCGGAATCCGGCGTTGACTGTCGTATCCTCCTTGTCGTCGCCGTTAACGCGGTGTTATTTTTGCTTCGACGCAACCTGCCATTGTGGTCCTTAGTATCCGGACTACCAGCATTTTTCCTGAGGTTGTTGCTGCGAGCTAGCCAGCTATCCTCTCCCGCACAGAAGCGGGTCATTAATGATGTGAGGGCTGCCATGGATTTCGGCTTTTCCTGTCCTAGGTGCCGGGCTAGCCACTCGTCGCGGATGTTATGTTTGAAGGCTGCGAGGGCCTCGGCATCCGGACAGTCGACGATTTGATTTTTCTTTGTTAAGAACCGTGTCCAGAATTGCCTGGCCGATTCGTCTGGCTGCTGGATTATGTGGCTTAGGTCATCGGCGTCTGGTGGTCACACATATGTGCCCTTGAAGTTGTCGAGGAATGCGGCTTCCAGGTCCTCCCAACACCCAATTGACTCTGCGGGCAGGCTGTTAAGCCAATGCCGAGCTGGTCCTTTAAGCTTGAGCGGGAGATATTTGATGGCGTGGAGATCGTCGCCGCGGGCCATATGGATGTGAAGGAGATAATCTTCGATCCAAACCGCGGGGTCTGTCATGCCATCGTAGGATTCAATGTTTACGTGTTTAAACCCTTCAGGGATTTGACGATCCATTACTTCGTCAGTGAAGCATAGCGGGTGTGCGGCGCCTCTGTATTGAGCAATATCACGACGTAGCTCAAGGGAGCGTTGTCTGCTGTGTTCGGGCCGGCCGGAGTTGTTGTATCCGGCTCAACGGTATTCATCGTGGGTCGTGGGGCGCCCACGTGATCCATAGATAGATCTGGATTGTCTTGCCTTTTCCTCCAATACATCCCGCAAGTCCGGCGCGTTCCCCCGTGGTTTCGTACTTTTCGAGCGATGCCGGGGTACGGTCTTGATGGAAGGCCTGGATGCCTCTCTGTCGCGACCACGGGGTGGTCGGTCGGCCGTATTGTGCGCTGGTGATGAAGGTATGTATGCTTCCTCTTCTAATCGGGGGAGCAACTTGCGTTTTGGGTAGCTCTCGGAGGGGCGTTCGAGTTCATACTCTTCGGCCGCGAGGACCTCGGTCCATCTATCGGCCAGCAGGTCTTGATCAGCTTGAAGCTGCTGCTGCTTTTTCTTTAGGCTATTTGCTGTGGCCATTAGCCTGCGTTTGAAACGCTCTTGTTCGACGGGATCCTCGGGCACGATGAATTCATCGTCGTCGAGGCTTGCCTCGTCTCCGGAGGGAGGTATGTAATTATCATCCTCGACCTCTTCGTCTGCCGCTCTCTTGTGAGGGCGTGCTTCTGCATCCCCCTGCGCTGAATCTTGCAGGAGGGCATTGTCTTCGGCACTCTCTGGGGTGTTATTATCCCCTGTGCCGGAATCTCCATTCTTGCTGTGGCGGGATTTAGAGCGGCGCCGCTGACGTCAGCGCTTGGGCTGTTTCTTTACGGAATCTGCCTCCGCTGCTTCTTCGCCGTCCCCATCTTTTGGGGTGTCCACCATGTATATGTCATATGACGAGGTGGTCTTCCAGTGCCCTGTAGGCGCTGGTTCTTGTTCGTCTCCGGCATCGTCGTCCATACCGTCGATGTCCTCGGAGTCGTAGTCTAACATGTCGGTTAGATCGTCGACAGTGGCTACAAAGTGGGTGGTGGGTGGGGTTTGAATTTCTTCGTCGTCCGCATCCCAACCATCCTGGCCATAGTCCGGCCAGGGCTCTCCGGATAGCGAGAGATGCTTTAGCGAATTTAGGATGTCGCCAAAGGGTGAGTGCTGAAAGATGTCCGCGGCGGTGAACTCCATGATCGGCGCCCAATCGGACTCGATTGGCGGGGGCGCAGGAGGTTCGGGGTCCGGCAGGGAGTCCGGCACCTCGGAGTCATGAGATTTATAAGGGACAAGGTCAGTGTTCGGCTCCATCGTCGTGGAAGTCGCAGCTCCCGAGGCGGTGTCCAGCCGCTCGTCCTCGATCTGCGCGATCGGCTCCAAACTATGGGTCGGAGCGGATTCATGTGCGGCCTCCAAGGCACTGTCCGGTGGTAGAGCTAAATCATGCCCATTGTGACAGTGCGGCACGCTCGGCTGTGGCTCGAGTCTGTCGAAGATCAAGTCCCCGCGGACGTCGGCCGTGAAGTTTAGGCTTCCAAACCTAACCTGATGGCCAGGGGCGTAGCTTTCGATCTGCTCCAGATGGCCAAGTGAATTGGCCCGCAGTGCGAAGCCGCCGAATACAAAGATCTGTCCGGGGAGAAAAGTCTCACACTGGACGGCGTTGTTGATTGGAGAAGCCATCAAGCCTATCGGTGACGACACAGAGGAACTCTCAATGAAAGCACCAATGTCGGTGTCAAAACCGGCGGATCTCGGGTAGGGGGTCCCGAACTGTGCGTCTAGGCGGATGGTAACAGGAGACAAGGGACACGATGTTTTTACCCAGGTTCGGGCCCTCTCGATGGAGGTAAAACCCTACTCCTGCTTGATTGATATTGATGATATGGGTAGTACAAGAGTGGATCTACCACGAGATCAAGGAGGCTAAACCCTAGAAGCTAGCCTATGGTATGATTGTTGTAATGGTTGTTGTGTCCTACGGACTAAACCCTCCGGTTTATATAGACACCGGAGAGGGCTAGGGTTACACAGAGTCGGTTACAATGGTAGGAGATCTACATATCTGTATCGCCAAGCTTGCCTTCCACGCCAAGGAAAGTCCCATCCGGACACGGAACGGAGTCTTCAATCTTGTATCTTCGTAGTCTTGGAGTCTGGCGGACGATGATAGTCCGGCTGTCCGGACACCCCCTAGTCCAGGACTCCCTCACTTGTCCTGTCCAGGCTTCGCTCCCCCTTTCTTCCCTCACGAGGGCCTGGTGCTCTACGCTGACAGGTCCCGGTCCCTAGGCAGGCTTCAGCCGTCGCTGGTATGCCAGGTCGCGATGCCGTGGTCAAGGCCAGGAGGTGAGCGGCCCGAGGTCCAATAAGAGCCCCTGAGTCGCGATGCTCAGGAGGTCCCCTTTAGCGCTCAAGCAGCCTCCGCTGGGGAAGAAAGGCAGGCAACATTGCCGTGACAGAGCTGCAGTAGGCGATGGTTCAGTGCTGAGTCGATTCAGTTCTCGCGTGACTTATCTCGCAGGTTTGGAGTGGCCTTCGGCGCAGCGCCGAGCCTGCATGGTGGCAGCTGAGGTATGGCTGGGTTAGGCCCTCGTGAGCTTCTTCCCTCTCCCCCGCACTTTTCTTAATGCTCTACGTCCTCAGGTCCTGGCCCTTGAGCGAGCTCAGCCGCCGCTGGTATGACAGGTCGCGATGCCATGGGTCAAGGCCAGGGGGTGAGGGCTGGAGAGCCAGTAAGAGCCCATGAGTCGCGATGCTCAGGCACCCCCCCTTTTAACGCACGAGCGGATCGTGCTGGGAAGAAGGAAAGAAAGCTCGCGATGCCACCAGCGTTGCTCCTGGAGCAGGTCCTGCACATCAATCACGAGGGGAAACAGGGTCTATCGTTACGGTTGCCAGCCAACCATTGGTCGCTCCGAGGGAGTGAGAGGGGCACTGAGGGCCTGGTGAGGTGGCACCTTGCGAGGCTACCGCGGCCAGGGCTCAGCCACTCAGATTTTTCGGCGTTTGCAGGGACGGACCCATGCGCAAGTGCCGTGCCAGAGCGAGTGGCTCCAAAGGTAGGTGTCAATCGAGCAGGCGATTAAGTCAAGCAGGTCAAGCATGAAGGAGCAAATCCATTTAGATAGACGCGGAAAAAGGTAAATGCCACTGGGTCTGGCCCGAGCAGCTTGGGGATAATGCAGCCCGAGGGGCGCCCCCAACAAGGTAGGTAAAGAGCAAAAGCAAAACGGATACATGCCGCAGGGACGAACCCACGCGACCTGGGAATGATGCAGCCCTGCGGGCGCTCCCAGCTGAAAATGGAACTTGGAAAGACGTCACCTCATACCGTTGCAGAGCGAGTGTCGGAGTAGCAGACGACGCGCGGTGAAGAAGCCACCCCTCACGAGCCTTCGGAGCCCTGAGCCTCGGGAGGCTCTAGGGGCCCGGGCGGCTCCTCAAGGTCCATCTCCATCTCCTCCAGGAACGCGCGGTGCCTGGCCACCTGAGCTTCCAGGATGCTCCTCATCAGGCGCTGGTGGGCAGCAGCAGTGTTCAGCAGGCCGAAGGGCATGCGAACGTAGCTGTGAGGTGGGCCCTCACAACGCCCCATGCGCGAAGGCCAGAGGCACTCCTGAGATGCGGCTCGGTTGAGCCCTGGTACGTCGATGCAGACACGCAGCCCACCATCCTCGCCGGGATGTGGGGCTACAGCGGGTAGGCGGCGGCTGCCGCGCATGACTCTTGACTCCTGCAGCTCCTGAATGTTCCTCGCGATGAACTCTTGAGGGTTTGGCCCTCCTTGCCTCATGCCTTCCTGAGGGAAACGTGCCTTGAAGCACGCCTCCAAGTGGTGCCCGAGTGCCTCCCTCGTGACCTTGGCGAGGTCGGTGGCCCTCTAGGAGAGAGCCCCCGAGCCCTGCCCGAGGAGGGCGCCGGGCGCGCCTTCCTATGCGACAGAGGGTGGCGTCCCTTGAACGGGCGCGGATCCTGACGCAACTCCTCCGGAGGCGCCTGCCTCGTGAGGGTTTGGGCCAGGTGAAGCCTTCTTCTTCTTAGGGACCGCCCCTGGGAGCATCCGGCTCCTGTGATCTGGGTCTTCGATTGACGCGGCCTGGAAGGCACGCTCAAGAGAACACACTGCATCCCTTTCCTCACAAGGCACTTTGATGATTCCACCGCTTCCTGGCATCTTGAGGATATTATAGCCATGCTGAGTCACTGCCATGAACTTGGCCAGAGCTAGGTACCCGAGGATGGCATTGTATGGTAGGCGAATGTGGGCGACGTCGAAGTCAATGAGCTCAGTGCGATAGTTGTTGCGCTGCCCAAAGGTGACAGGAAGGCGAACTTGCCCTATCGGAACAGTGGAACCATCAGTGACTCCTGAGAAAGGCTTGGTCGGCTGAAGCTGATCGTATGACACTTGGAGATTGTTGAACGTCTCGACGGACAGGACATTGAGTCCTGCTCTGCCATCAATGAGGGTCCTGGCGACTTGCACATTGCTGATGACTGGGGAACAAAGCATCGGGAGGACTCCGACCGTTGCTGCGCACTTGAGCTGATCCGCCAAGCTGAACGTGATAGCGCACGCCGACCACCTGAGAGGGCATGTGGCCTCAAGTTTGGGGAGGACCGCATTCACCTCGCGAGCAAACTGCTTGAAGATGCGCTGAGAGGCTGGGGCCTGAGCACCGCCCAGGATGCAAGCGATTGCGCGCGGCTCCTGGAAGCCCCCAGGCCCCTCGTCTTGGTGATGGTCTTCATTCCTTCTTGGCGGTGGTGGCAGAGGAGGGAGGCCTGCGTTGCCTTGAGGGCGGTCCTCACTGTTGGGGAACGTAGTAATTTCAAAAAAATTCCTACGCACACGCAAGATCATGGTGATGACATAGCAACGAGAGGGGAGAGTATTGTCCACGTACCCTCGTAGACCGTAAGCAGAAGCGTTATGACAACGCGGTTGATGTAGTCGTACGTCTTCACGATCCGACCGATCCAAGTACCGAACGTACGGCACCTCCGAGTTCAGCACACGTTCAGCTCGATGACGATCCCCGGGCTCCGATCCAGCAAAGCGTCGGGGATGAGTTCCGTCAGCACGACGGTGTGGTGACGATGATGATGTTCTACCGGCGCAGGGCTTCGCCTAAACTCCGCGACGATATGACCGAGGTGGAATATGGTGGAGGGGGCACCGCACACGGCTAAGGAACGATCCGTAGATCAACTTGTGTGTCATGGGGTGCCCCCTGCCCCCGTATATAAAGGAGCAAGGGAGGGGGTGGCCGGCCTAGGAGGAGGCGCACCAAGGAGGAGTCCTACTCCCACCGGGAGTAGGATTCCCCCCCTTCCAAGTAGTAGGAGTAGGAGTCAAGGAAAGGGGGAAGAGAAGAGAAGGAAGGAGGGGGCGCAGCCCCTCCCCCTAGTCCAATTCGGACTAGGCCTTGGGGGGGCGCCCAACCTCTCCTCTCTCTTTCCCCTAAAGCCCAATAAGGCCCATATACTCCGCGGCGAATTCCCGTAACTCTCCGGTACTCCGAAAAATACCCGAATCACTCGGAACCTTTCCGAACTCCGAATATAGTCGTCCAATATATCGATCTTTACGTCTCGACCATTTCGAGACTCCTCGTCATGTCCCCGATCTCATCCGGGACTCCAAACTCCTTCGGTACATCAAAACTCATAAACTCATAATAAAACTGTCATCGAAACCTTAAGCGTGCGGACCCTACGGGTTCGAGAACTATGTAGACATGACCTAGAACTATTCTCGGTCAATAACCAATAGCGAAACCTGGATGCCCATATTGGCTCCTACATATTCTACGAAGATCTTTATCGGTCAAACCGCATAACAACATACGTTGTTCCCTTTGTCATCGGTATGTTACTTGCCCGAGATTCGATCGTCGGTATCCAATACCTAGTTCAATCTCGTTACCGGCAAGTCTCTTTACTCGTTACGTAATGCATCATTCCGTAACTAACTCATTAGCTACATTGCTTGCAAGGTTTATAGTGATGTGCATTACCGAGAGGGCCCAGAGATACCTCTCCGACGATCGGAGTGACAAAACCTAATCTCGAAATACGCCAACCCAACATGTACCTTTGGAGACACCTGTAGTACTCCTTTATAATCACCCAGTTACGTTGTGACGTTTGGTAGCACCCAAAGTGTTCCTCCGATAAACGGGAGTTGCATAATCTCATAGTTACAGGAACATGTATAAGTCATGAAGAAAGCAATAGCAATATACTAAACGGTCGAGTGCTAAGCTAACGAAATGGGTCATGTCAATCACATCATTCTCCTAATGATGTGATCCCGTTAATCAAATGACAACTCTTTTGTCCATGGCTAGGAAACGTAACCATCTTTGATAAACGAGCTAGTCAAGTAGAGGCATACTAGTGACACTATGTTTGTCTATGTATTCACACATGTATTATGTTTCCGGTTAATACAATTCTAGCATGAATAATAAACATTTATCATGAAATAAGGAAATAAATAATAACTTTATTATTGCCTCTAGGGCATATTTCCTTCACTCACGAGGCTGATCCGTCCAACCTTCCTCGCGAGGCTGGTCCTGCCAGCGGTCCTCGCGAGGTCGGTCACTCCCCCCTTGGCGAGGGCCACGGTCTTCCCATCGTCCTCCACCTCTTCCTCCTCCTCGGCCATAGCCCCGGTCGTTGCGGTCGGGACGCCGGCCGATACACCCATCTCGCATGGCCCTGAGCTCTTGACATTCATTGGTGTCGTGGGTGTGGAGGTCGTGATACATGCAGTACCAGCTGCCCTTGGATGACTCAGGCTGATCCCTGCCTCGCTTGGTGTCTGGCTCTGCTGCGAGCACGGCAGCCCCCTTGCGCTTCACGTCCTTGACCTTGGGCTTCTTCTCTTTTGGGTCAGCAGCCGGAAGCTCGAGGAGGGAGAGACGCCCTTCCTCAGCCCTGGCGCACTTGGTCGCCAAGTTGAACAGCTCTAGTGATGTGCACAGGTCTTCATGGATTGCTAGCTCCTCTTTCATCTTGATGTCACACACGCCGTCGGAGAAGGCTGAGATGATGGCCTCCCCAGTCACCCTGGGGATCTTGAGGCGGGCGTTGTTGAAGCGCTGGATGTACTTCTACAGGGTCTCTCCTGGCTGTTGCTTGATGCGGCGCAGGTCACTCATGGCCGGGGGCCGGTCGCGAGTGCCTTGGAAGTTGGCGATGAAGCGGGTGCGCATCTCGTCCCAGGAGGAGCTCGTGCCAGGGGCCAAGTTCAGGAGCCAGGTGCGGGCACCGTCCTTGAGCGCCATGGGAAATCAATTCGCCATGACCTTTTCGTCCCCGTTGGTGGCTTCGATGCCCAGCTCGTAGAGCTGGAGGAACTCCGCGGGGTCTGCAGTGCCTTCGTAGCGAGGAGGCAGGTCCGGCTTGAACTTGTCGGGCCATGCGACGCTACGCAGCTCGGAGGTGAAGGCGCGGTAGCCTGCAGTGGTGTAACGCCCCAGATATACTTTCCATATTTGTATCCAACTCTTGCCGTCTTCGGCGCTAAGTTATATTTATTTCTCGGGTTCGGGTCTTTGTCTCCGTGTGTTGTTTTTATTTTTCATGCATCTCTTATCATGTCATCACGTGCATTGCATTTGCATACATGTTCATCTCATGCATTCGAGCATTTTCCCCGTTGTCCGTTTTGCATTCCGGCGCTTCGTTCTCCTTCGGTGGCCTTTTCTAGCTTTCTTTCGTGTGTGGGGATTAAACATTTCCGGGTTGTACCGAGACTTGCCATGCGGCCTTGGTTTACTACCGGTAGACCGCCTGTCAAGTTTCGTATCATTTGGACTTCGTTTGATACTCCAACGGTTAACCGAGGGACCGAAAAGGCCTCGTGTGTGTTGCAGCCCAACACCCCTCCAAATTTGGCCCAAAACCCACCAAACTCTGCTCCATGTCCTAGAGCGTTCGATCACGATCGCGTGGACGAAAACCGCACCTCATTTGGACTCTCCTAGCTCCCTCTATGCCTATATATACACCCCTCCTTTCGGATCTCGTCTTCCTCCCCGTCCTCCTCCTTAAAAAAAACAGATCAACCCCCGCCACCGACGGACGTGTCCGGATCCGACCGGACGACGTCCGCCCGCCGCCGC
>NC_041383.1:221286779-221296652 GCF_002162155.2 Triticum dicoccoides
CCCGCGCCCCGCCGCCGTCCTCTTCCCGGCCGGCCGCCGGCGCCGCCGCGCCCCGCCACCGCTCGCTGCTCCGGCCGCCGGCCTCCTCGCCGCCCCGCGCCGCCGAGGGCGCCGCCGAGCGCCGCCGCCCTCGCCCGCCACTTCGGCGACCGACTCCGGTCGGCCCGGCCTCCTCCGACCTCCCCGGCGCCGCCTTGCGTCTCCCTCCGGTGAGCTCCGGCGAGAGCCCGGCGGACCTCGAATCCCGCTCTGGCGTGAACAGTGTTTTGGATCCAGATCTGGATCTCGGGTTGACTTCTCTCCCCCTAACCCTAGTTTTTCGTGCTATGTTTGACTGCTCGTATCTCTGCATCCGTAACTCCGATTTGGGCACATAATATATCAAAATCTTCGCCTCGACATGTGCATCATTTCATTCCATTGCACCATTTGCATTTGAGGTCATCTTGTTGCCCAAAATGCTGTTAGAAGGAGGCTTCATGGGTTAAATTGCAGATCCGTTAGTTCATCATGCACTTTTGTCATTTTTGCCATGTTTAATTCGTGCATGATATGCATGTGCCCCTTTGGGATGAATTGTTAAGCATTTTGTCTTATTTCCAGAGGTGCCACCCATGCATTTTTAGGATGTGTGTGGTGTCTTGTGCAAGCTTGCAAAGAGAGGTACCTGAGATTGCTGATTTCAGGGACTTAGTGATTTTCACTAAGTCTGGGATATTTTAGTTCATGATGCTATATGTCCAGCTTGTTTCCTAGTGATCCGTGCCTCTTTTGAGGATGATCAGTAAGGGAGTTTTGATATTTATGTTATGCTCTATCCATCCATGTCTTTGTTTGCATATGTGGAGTGCTCTAGGTTGACTCAATCGAGCTCAACTTTTGCTTCATTGTTAATCTGGGCAGATCGTCAACTTGTTTGCGATTTTGCCGATGCTATTGTTAGTGATCCGTGCATGCTATGCCATTGTTCTTGCCATGTCTAGCTTGTATTTTGTGTCTTCTTAATGGATGTATGCTTGCCTTGCCATGACTTGCACCGTGGTGAGTGCATCGAGCTCGTTTACATGCCTCCGTGAGTTATATTTCAGCATGTCTCAGTTTTCACTAAGTCTGAAAACTGATTGTGTTTAGCTATGTTCGTGTGCCCGTTAATATATTTTGTGATCCCTTTTGGCCCTAGGTCACTTTGGGTGTTTTGTTAAGCTTGTTGAGTAGCTCCATGCCATGTTCTTACTTGTCATGTTCAGGTCATGTATCATGTTGTTTTGCTGCTCCGAAGAGAGCATCGTGGTCTGAAATTTCAGGCTAGTGTTAATTTCACTAAGTCTGGAATCTGTTTTGCATATTCATTTTTGCCATGCTTGTTTGAACCTCTTAATGGATGAATTTGCCTATGGCTCAGTGCTAGTGTTTTGTTAACCATCTTGTGTACATCCCTGCCATGCCTTTTGTTGTCATGTTTGGTGGCTGTAGCATGTTCATTTCGTTGCATTTAGGAGCCTACTTGCTATATATCGCAGATCGGTTCGTTTCGTAAAACGCTCGCCATTTCCAAACCGTAGCTCCGATTCCTATGATCTTTATATCATTTTCAGATGATTTCTTCCCCTCTATCCAGTGGCCCACTTGGTCATCCAAGTTGAGGCCAGGTTCATGCATTTTCCATAACGTCTTGCATTTTGCATCCCGCATCGCATCCCGCATAGCATACCCTCTTTGCATATTATTTGTTGCCCTTGCACGTGGTTGATTGTATCCTTGTTGCTTGTTTGTGTTGTTGGGTAGAGCCGGGAGACGAGTTTGCTAACGAGGAGCCCGTTGAGTGTGCTTTTGAGGATCCAGTCAACTCTGACAGCTTTGCAGGCAAGATGATCATACCCTCGAAATCACTACTATCTTTGCTATGCTAGTTTGCTCGCTCTTGCTATGCCAATGCTATGATGCCTACCTTTTGCTTGTCAGCCTCCCAATTGCCATGTTGAACCTCTAACCCACCATTGTCCTAGCAAACCGTTGATTGGCTATGTTATCGCTTTGCTCAGCCCTTCTTATAGCGTTGTTAGTTGCAGGTGAAGATTGGAGCCGTTCCTTGTTGGAACATTTATTTACTTGTTGGGATATCTTTATATTGCTATGTTATCTTAATGCATCTATATACTTGGTAAAGGGTGGAAGGCTCGGCCTCTCGCCTAGTGTTTTGTTCCACTCTTGCCGTCCTAGTTTCCGTCATATCGGTGTTATGTTCCCGGATTGTTGCGTCCCTTACACGGTTGGGCTATAATGGGAACCCCTTGATAGTTCACCTTGATTAAAGCTTTTCCAGCAATGCCCAACATTGGTTTTACCATTTGCCACCTAGCCTCTTTTTCCCTTGGGTTTCCGGAGCCCGAGGGTCATCTTATTTTAACCCCCCCGGGCCAGTGCTCCTCTGAGTGTTGGTCCGAACCAGGCAGCCTGCGGGGCCACCTCGGGGAAACTCGAGGGTTGGTTTTACTCGTAGCTTGACCTATCCGAGCGTGCCCTGAGAAAGAGATATGTGCAGCTCCTATCGGGATTTGTCGGCACATTCGGGCGGTGTTGCTGGACTTGTTTTGACCTGTCGAATCATCTTGTTGTACCGGGATACCGAGTCTGATCGGTGTGTCTTGGGTGGAGGTCTATTCCTTCGTTGACCGTGAGAGCTTGTTATGGGCTAAGTTGGGACCCCCCTGCAGGGATTGATCTTTCGAAAGCCGTGCCCGCGGTTATGGGCGGATGGGAATTTGTTAATGTCCGGTTGTAGATTACTTGAACTAAACTTAATTAAAATGAATCAACCGTGTGTGTTACCGTGATGGCCCCTTCTCGGTGGAGTCCGGGAAGTGGACACGGTGTTGGAGTTATGCTTGCGCAGGATGTTCCTTTAGCTTCTCGCTCGTGCTTCGCCTCCTCTTCTCGCTCTCTTTTGCGTATAAGTTAGCCACCACATATGCTAGTCGCTTACTACAGCTCCACATATATTTGCCTTATCCATTCCTATGAGCTTAAATAGTTTTGATCGCGAGGGTGCGAGATTGCTGAGTCCCTGTGGCTCACAGATACTATAACTCCAGATGCAGGTCCAGGTGATTTCGCTCCAGGTGACAAGTACGAGCTCAAGTGGGAGTTCGACGAGGACTCTCAGCGTTATTATGTTTTCTTTCCCGATGATCAGTAGTGGTGCCTAGTTGGGGATCGATTCAGGGCCTTGTCGCATGTTGGGTTCTTTTCTATTTTGGCGCCGTAGTCGGGCCATGAGTGTTTGTTTGATGGATGTTATTTATGTACTCTGATGTGACGTGGCGAGTGCAAGCCAACTATGTTATCTCCCCCTTTTATTATGTATTACATGGGATGTTGTAATGATTGCCTGACTTGCGACATTGCTTTCAATGCGGTTATGTCTCTAAGTCGTGCCTCGACACGTGGGAGCTATAGCCGCATCGAGGGCGTTACAAGTTGGTAATCAGAGCCTTCCCCGACCTTAGGAGCCCCCATTGCTTGATCGTTTTTAGCAGCCGAGTTGTGTCTAGAAAAATGTTTTGAGTCCTTAGGAATTATATATCGGAGAGCTTAGGAATTCTTTTTACTTCCCAGCCTCCTCATCGCTCTGGTAAGGCATCCTGACGTAGAGTTTTGACTCTTCTCTTCTCAAATTTCACAAAAAAAAATTTAGGATCACGCGAGTATTTTGGATTTGTTCCGATGGTTTTGTGACGAGAACATTGTTCTTGGTGCCTCCTGTCTTTAGGGGTTGTGGCAGTGTCCCGGGGAGTTGAGCTCCGAGGTGTTGTCGTCACAATTTTATCGTTGTAATTCTGGTATACTTGAGATATGTGCGCGACATCGGAAATCTCCTTTATGCAGTTCGTTGGTGAGATAACCTCGACGCCACCTAGTACTGGGGCGGGAGTTCGGGAGTATCGCCATAACTTATATAACGGATGCTTTTCGAAGGTTGAGGTAGATGGTTTCCGAAGGTTTCTTGGTTATGTGTTGAAGGATGGATACAGCTGGATGTAGGATTTGCTAGCTTGGGTGAGATATTATGCTTCCCCTGTATCCCCAACACCTGATTGCATAACCGGGGAATTTCGGGAGTTTCATAGGTGGGAATTCAAGTAGCCTTAGGATATCTTTCCCACAGGTGTATGATATGAAATTGGGGTTCGACGTCTAGTGGTTCGCCTATTCACGGTCGATTTTACAGTGGTCTCGTTGTGTCTTAAAGAGTCCTTGGCTATGCTGACTCGGGGACGCTTCGTATGTCATGTGCACTGCCTTGTACATGATGGTGCTGTACGATCGAGCCCGTGTAGGTCCCACCACGAAAACTTCGGACGAAATTTCTATCATATGTGTGTTCCGGCTTATTCCGCAAAGCCAACCCTTGGTTTTATTTCGAGTTGTGGCATTCGTTTTGCTTTGACGTCATATGTTGATTCCATCCCTTGTTGATGTACCCCTTCTACCTGATTCTTCGTGGCTTCGCAATTTAGGAATGTGTGACCACTTCAAGAGAAGTGCATTCGTTCATTTTGTTCGGATGTGAAGACTTTATGTTGCAATTTTCATTCCGTTGGATTCGGCTTCTATATTGTTGTCTATCAATGTGCTAATGGTGGTCAACCTCTTCAGGATGGCTCCTCCAACGCGCACGACTCCGAATCCTGATCCGCCTCCACCTCCGCCTCCTCCGGAAGCATGGCAAGCTGTGATGGCCGCTACTAATGCAAATACACAGTTGATCATGCAAATCCTCCAAGAGCGGAATCAAGGCAGTCAAGGGAATCAAGGCAACAATCAGCACCACTTTGCTACACTGAACCAGTTCCTCGCAAATGGTCCAAAGACGTTCAGCAGTTATGTTGAGGCTACCGATGCTGACGATTGGCTAGTGGATCTGGGCAAGCATTTTGAATGCAGCAACGTCAGGCCTGAAGATTTCGTCAAGTTCGCTTCTTTCCAGCTCAAAGATCAGGCTGCAGAGTGGTTCCAGCAGTACAAGGATTCCAGAGGTGGACGTCTGATCACTTGGGACGATTTCCGTCAAGATTTTCGCGCTCATCACATCCCTCAAAGTGTGGTTGAGAGTAAGCGTCAGGAATTCCGCAATCTGAAGCAAGGCTATTTGTCTGTCTACGACTACAACAAGTTGTTCCAGAAGCTCGCCCGTTTTGCCAAGCAGGATGTTCCTGATGAGAAGAGCATGATCTATCAGTTCAGGGGTGGTCTTCGTGAGGAAATTCAGCTCGCTCTTGTCCTCTTTGAGCCGTTGAGATATGATGAGTTCTACAACATGGCACTAAAACAAGAGGCTGCTCAGTTGAGGTGTGATGCTTCCAGGAAGCGTGCCAGAGATGTTACTCCGTCTTCCTCTACTCAAGTGGCCAAGCAGCAGAAGTATTGGCTTCCTCCTCCTCCGTTCCGTCAGCCGTTTCAGCAGAAGAGCAAAGGTGGCAGTGGTTTCTCCCACCCACCCAACCCAGGTTTTCAGAACAAGTCTTTGTCTCAACCTCCAAGACCGAGTGCTCCGTATCACCGTCCGCTTTCAGAGGTCACGTGCAACAAGTGCCAACAGAAGGGTCACTATGCCAACAAGTGTACCAACCAGAGGCGTCTTCCTCCTCCTCCTCCTGTCAGATCGGCAAGTACAACTGTGGTCAAGCACAATCCCAAGCACGCCAAGGTCAATATGCTGAATGCAGCTCAGGCTGAGGATTCTTCAGATGTCATCATGGGTAACCTTCCTATTAATGATATTCCTGCAAAAGTTCTTTTTGACACGGGTGCATCGCATTGTTTCATGTCAAAGCCATTTTTTACCAAGCATGAGTTCGTTTCTTCTCATTTGGGTAAACATATGGATATCGTTTCTCCTGGCAAACGTTTGAGTGCAAGTCTGGAGGTGCCAGATGTCGCTATCACGATGGGCGATTTCAAGTTTCTTGCTTCTCCTATGGTTCTTGGTAACTCGGATATCGATCTTATTCTCGGGATGGACTGGCTCTCTAAGCATAAAGCTCAGCTTGATTGTGCAGCCAGGCAGATTCAACTGACTCATTCGTCTGAGGATGTCATTGTCTTTGCCACTCGGGATAATACCATCCGGTTGTTTTCTCTCAATGAGAAGGGTGAATTGGATGCTATTTCGCAGATTCCGGTTGTTTGTGAGTATCAAGACGTCTTTCCAGAAGAACTCCCAGGGATGCCTCCAAACCGGCCGGTGGAATTTGTTATTGAACTTGAGCCCGGTACGGAACCTGTGTGCAAACGTCCCTACAAGCTCGGACCTGAAGAGTTGAAGGAGCTGAAGAAGCAACTCGATGAGCAAGAAAGATTGGGTCTCATTCGGCCTAGTTCTTCTCCGTGGGGTTGTGGTGTTCTTTTTGTGAAGAAGAAGGATGGATCGAGTCGACTTTGTGTTGATTACCGTCCAGTGAACAAGAAGACCATCAAGAACAAATACCCACTTCCCAACATCAATGAGCTGTTCGAACAACTCAAAGGTGCTCAAGTATTCTCCAAGCTTGATCTCCGTATGGGTTATCATCAGATTCGTATTCGTGAGCAAGATATTCCCAAGACGGCGTTCAGAACAAGCTTTGGTTCATATGAATACACCGTCATGTCTTTTGGCCTCGCCAATGCTCCTCCGACGTTCTCTCGCATGATGAACTTCATCTTCAGCCCCTACACCAATGACTTCGTTTTGGTCTATCTCGACGACATTCTGGTTTTCTCGAAGAACAAGGAAGATCATGCCAAGCACTTGCGTTTGGTTCTTGACAAGCTCAGGGAACATCAGTTCTACGCCAAGTTCTCCAAGTGTGAGTTTTGGCTCGATGAGGTTCTTTATCTTGGCCATATCATCTCTGCCAAGGGCATTTCCGTGAATCCTGAGAAGGTGTCTGCAATTGTGAATTGGGAACCTCCTCAGAACGTAAAGCAACTCCGCAGTTTCCTCGGTCTCGCAAGCTATTGCAAAAGATTCGTTGAAAACTTTTCTAAGATCGCCAAGCCTCTCTCAAATCTTCTTCAGAAGCACGTCAAGTACGTTTGGTCTCCGGAGTGTGATATTGCTTTCAACACTTTGAAAGAGAAATTGATCACTGCTCCAGTTCTGACTCCGCCTGATGAAACCAAGCCGTACGAGGTCTTTTGTGATGCCTCTCTCCAAGGTCTCGGTGCTGTACTGATGCAAGAGAAGAAATTTGTCGCTTATACCTCTCGCCAGTTGAAGCCTAATGAGAAGAACTACCCCACTCATGATCTCGAGTTGGCGGCAGTTGTGCACACTTTGTTGACTTGGAGACATCTTCTATTGGGAAGGAAAGTGGATATTTTCACTGATCACAAGAGTCTCAAGTACATCTTCACTCAGCCTAATCTCAACCTCAGGCAGACTCGATGGGTCGAAATGATTCAAGAGTACAATCCGAGTATCGAGTATACTCCAGGCAAGGCCAATGTGATTGCTGACGCTTTGAGCAGAAAAGCATATTGCAACAGTCTGATTCTCAAGCCTTATCAACCCGAGCTTTGTGAAGCTTTCCGCAAACTTAATCTGCAAATTGTTCCTCAAGGTTTCCTCGCCAACCTTCAAGTTTCTCCTACCTTGGAAGACCAGATTCACCAAGCCCAGCTTCTTGATGATATGGTGAAGAAGGTGAAGATTGGTATTGCAAAGAGTCAGTCCAAGTACAAGTGCTACCGACTTGATGACAAGGACACTCTCTTCTTCGAGGATCGAATTGTTGTGCCCAAAGGTGAACTTCATAAGGTGATCATGAACGAGGCTCACAACTCTCTCCTCTCCATCCACCCTGGTAGTACGAAGATGTATCAGGATCTCAAGCAAGCTTATTGGTGGACTCGAATGAAGCGCGAGAACGCTCAATTCATGAACGAGTGTGATGTCTGCAGAAGAGTGAAGGCGGAACACCAAAGGCCAGCAGGTCTCCTCCAACCTCTTGCCATTCCAGAATGGAAGTTTGACCACATTGAAATGGACTTCGTGACTGGGTTTCCAAAGTCCAAGCGTGGCAATGATGCTATATTCGTTGTCATCGACAAGCTCACCAAAGTGGCTCACTTTCTGCCTATCAAAGAGTCAATCACTGCAGCTCAATTGGCGGAACTCTATACCTCTCGTATTGTCTCTCTGCACGGTATTCCTCAAGTGATATCTTCAGACCATGGCAGCATCTTTACCTCCAAGTTTTGGGATTCTTTTCAGAAGGCCATGGGCACCAACATCCGCTTCAGCACAGCTTTCCATCCTCAAACAAGCGGTCAAGTCGAGCGTGTCAACCAGATTCTCGAAGACATGCTCAGGGCTTGTGTGATTTCTTTCGGCATGAAGTGGGAGGACTGTCTTCCTTATGCTGAATTCTCATACAACAACAGCTTTCAAGCAAGTTCGGGCAAGGCCCCATTTGAAATTCTGTATGGCAGGAAGTGCCGTACCCCTCTCAACTGGTCTGAAACCGGTGAACGTCAGCTGCTGGGCAATGACCTAATCACAGAGGCAGAAGAAATGTGCAAAGTCATTCGTGATAACCTCAAAGCAGCCCAATCCCGCCAGAAGAGCTACTATGATAGTAAGCACCGTGAATTGACTTTCGAGATCAGAGATCATGTTTACCTCCGTGTCTCTCCTATGAAAGGTACTCGTCGCTTCGGTATCAAAGGGAAGCTTGCCCCCAGATATGTCGGGCCTTTCAAGATTGTCAGCAAGAGAGGCCACCTCGCCTATCAACTTGAGCTTCCTTCAAACTTTGCAAATGTTCATGATGTGTTCCACGTCTCTCAGCTTCGAAAGTGTTTCAAGACTCCTGACCGCACCGTCAACTTCGAGGACATTGAGCTCCAAGAAGATCTCTCTTATCGTGAGCATCCAGTTGCTATTCTTGAAGAGACTGAACGCAAGACTCGCAACAAGTCAATCAAATTTCTCAAAGTCAAGTGGTCTCACCATTCCGACCGTGAAGCTACCTGGGAACGCGAGGATCACCTCCGTTCTGAGTACCCGGAGTTCTTTCAGTCCTAGATCTCGGGACGAGATCTTTTCGTAGTGGTGGAGTGTTGTAACGCCCCAGATATACTTTCCATATTTGTATCCAACTCTTGCCATCTCCGGCGCTAAGTTATATTTATTTCTCGGGTTCGGGTCTTTGTCTCCGTGTGTTGTTTTTCTTTTTCGTGCATCTCTTATCATGTCATCGCGTGCATTGCATTTGCATACATGTTCATCTCATGCATTCGAGCATTTTCCCCGTTGTCCGTTTTGCATTCCGGCGCTTCGTTCTCCTCCGGTGGCCTTTTCTAGCTTTCTTTCGTGTGTGGAGATTAAACATTTCCGGATTCTACCGAGACTTGCCATGCGGCCTTGGTTTACTACCGGTAGACCGCCTGTCAAGTTTCGTATCATTTGGACTTCGTTTGATACTCCAATGGTTAACCGAGGGACCGAAAAGGCCTCGTGTGTGTTGCAGCCCAACACCCCTCCAAATTTGGCCCAAAACCCACCAAACTCTGCTCCATGTCCTAGAGCGTTCGATCACGATCGCGTGGGCGAAAACCGCACCTCATTTGGACTCTCCTAGCTCCCTCTATGCCTATATATACATCCCTCCTTTCGGATCTCGTCTTCCTTCCCGTCCTCCTCCTTAAAAAAACAGATCAACCCCCGCCACCGACGGATGTGTCCGGATCCGACCGGACGACGTCCGCCCGCCGCCGCCATCCAACCCGCCGCCGCCACGTGTCCCCACGGGACCAGTTCGCCGCCGCCACCAACGCGGGCCCGAGGCCCAGCGCCGGCCCCCGAGGCCCGATCCGCCGCCGCCCTTC
>NC_041383.1:221296811-221351849 GCF_002162155.2 Triticum dicoccoides
CATAATATATCAAAATCTTCGCCTCGACATGTGCATCATTTCATTCCATTGCACCATTTGCATTTGAGGTCATCTTGTTGCCCAAAATGCTGTTAGAAGGAGGCTTCATGGGTTAAATTGCAGATCCGTTAGTTCATCATGCACTTTTGTCATTTTTGCCATGTTTAATTCGTGCATGATATGCATGTGCCCCTTTGGGATGAATTGTTAAGCATTTTGTCTTATTTCCAGAGGTGCCACCCATGCATTTTTAGGATGTGTGTGGTGTCTTGTGCAAGCTTGCAAAGAGAGGTACCTGAGATTGCTGATTTCAGGGACTTAGTGATTTTCACTAAGTCTGGGATATTTTAGTTCATGATGCTATATGTCCAGCTTGTTTCCTAGTGATCCGTGCCTCTTTTGAGGATGATCAGTAAGGGAGTTTTGATATTTATGTTATGCTCTATCCATCCATGTCTTTGTTTGTATATGTGGAGTGATCTAGGTTGACTCAATCGAGCTCAACTTTTGCTTCGTTGTTAATCTGGGCAGATCGTCAACTTGTTTGCGATTTTGCCGATGCTATTGTTAGTGATCCGTGCATGCTATGCCATTGTTCTTGCCATGTCTAGCTTGTATTTTGTGTCTTCTTAATGGATGTATGCTTGCCTTGCCATGACTTGCACCGTGGTGAGTGCATCGAGCTCGTTTACATGCCTCCGTGAGTTATATTTCAGCATGTCTCAGTTTTCACTAAGTCTGAAAACTGATTGTGTTTAGTTATGTTCGTGTGCCCATTAATATATTTTGTAATCCCTTTTGGCCCCAGGTCACTTTGGGTGTTTTGTTAAGCTTGTTGAGTAGCTCCATGCCATGTTCTTACTTGTCATGTTCAGGTCATGTATCATGTTGTTTTGCTGCTCCGAAGAGAGCATCGTGGTCTGAAATTTCAGGCTAGTGTTAATTTCACTAAGTCTGGAATCTGTTTTGCATATTCATTTTTGCCATGCTTGTTTGAACCTCTTAATGGATGAATTTGCCTATGGCTCAGTGCTAGTGTTTTGTTAACCATCTTGTGTACATCCCTACCATGCCTTTTGTTGTCATGTTTGGTGGCTGTAGCATGTTCATTTCGTTGCATTTAGGAGCCTACTTGCTGTATATCGCAGATCGGTTCGTTTCGTAAAACACTCGCCATTTCCAAACCGTAGCTCCAATTCCTATGATCTTTATATCGTTTTCAGATGATTTCTTCCCCTCTATCCAGTGGCCCACTTGGTCATCCAAGTTGAGGCCATGTTCATGCATTTTCCGTAACGTCTTGCATTTTGCATCCCACATCGCATCCCGCATAACATACCCTCTTTGCATATTATTTGTTGCCCTTGCATGTGGTTGATTGTATCCTTGTTGCTTGTTTGTGTTGTTGGGTAGAGCCGGGAGACGAGTTTGCTAACGAGGAGCCCGTTGAGTGTGCTTTTGAGGATCCAGTCAACTCTGACAGCTTTGCAGGCAAGATGATCATACCCTCGAAATCACTACTATCTTTGCTATGCTAGTTTGCTCGCTCTTGCTATGCCAATGCTATGATGCCTACCTTTTGCTTGTCAGCCTCCCAATTGCCATGTTGAACCTCTAACCCACCATTGTCCTAGCAAACCGTTGATTGGCTATGTTATCGCTTTGCTCAGCCCTTCTTATAGCGTTGTTAGTTGCAGGTGAAGATTGGAGCCGTTCCTTGTTGGAACATTTATTTACTTGTTGGGATATCTTTATATTGCTATGTTATCTTAATGCATCTATATACTTGGTAAAGGGTGGAAGGCTCGGCCTCTTGCCTAGTGTTTTGTTCCACTCTTGCCGTCCTAGTTTCCGTCATATCGGTGTTATGTTCCCGGATTGTTGCGTCCCTTACACGGTTGGGCTATAATGGGAACCCCTTGATAGTTCACCTTGATTAAAGCTTTTCCAGCAATGCCCAACATTGGTTTTACCATTTGCCACCTAGCCTCTTTTTCCCTTGGGTTTCCGGAGCCCGAGGGTCATCTTATTTTAACCCCCCCGGGCCAGTGCTCCTCTGAGTGTTGGTCCGAACCAGGCAGCCTGCGGGGCCACCTCGGGGAAACTCGAGGGTTGGTTTTACTCGTAGCTTGACCTATCCGAGCGTGCCCTGAGAAAGAGATATGTGCAGCTCCTATCGGGATTTGTCGGCACATTCGGGCGGTGTTGCTGGACTTGTTTTGACCTGTCGAATCATCTTGTTGTACCGGGATACCGAGTCTGATCGGTGTGTCTTGGGTGGAGGTCTATTCCTTCGTTGACCGTGAGAGCTTGTTATGGGCTAAGTTGGGACCCCCCTGCAGGGATTGATCTTTCGAAAGCCGTGCCCGCGGTTATGGGCGGATGGGAATTTGTTAATGTCCGGTTGTAGATTACTTGAACTAAACTTAATTAAAATGAATCAACCGTGTGTGTTACCGTGATGGCCCCTTCTCGGCGGAGTCCGGGAAGTGGACATGGTGTTGGAGTTATGCTTGCGCAGGATGTTCCTTTAGCTTCTCGCTCGTGCTTCGCCTCCTCTTCTCGCTCTCTTTTGCGTATAAGTTAGCCACCACATATTCTAGTCGCTTGCTGCAGCTCCACATATATTTGCCTTATCCATTCCTATGAGCTTAAATAGTTTTGATCGCGAGGGTGCGAGATTGCTGAGTCCCTGTGGCTCACAGATACTATAACTCCAGATGCAGGTCCAGGTGATTTCGCTCCAGGTGACGAGTATGAGCTCAAGTGGGAGTTCGACGAGGACTCTCAGCGTTATTATGTTTTCTTTCCCGATGATCATTAGTGGTGCCTAGTTGGGGATCGATTCAAGGCCTTGTCGCATGTTGGTTCTTTTCTATTTTGGCGCCGTAGTCGGGCCATGAGTGTTTGTTTGATGGATGTTATTTATGTACTCTGATGTGACGTGGCGAGTGTAAGCCAACTATGTTATCTCCCCCTTTTATTATGTATTACATGGGATGTTGTAATGATTGCCTGACTTGCGACATTGCTTTCAATGCGGTTATGTCTCTAAGTCGTGCCTCGACACGTGGGAGCTATAGCCGCATCGAGGGCGTTACAAGTGGCCACCGGAGCTCTCTGCTGATGCGGGGCTTGCTCCTGGGGATTCCCGCGCACCGCTGCCTGGAGCAGCGCGGGGTCTTGACGTGGCGGCGCAGGGGCGCGGTCATGGCGCACCGGTGCCGGAAGCACGCGAGCACCTTCTTGGGGACGAGGGATTTCCTGGCAGCTCCTTTCTTGTCGCGCAGGCGCCGGATACGGAGGGTCTCGTCCTGGGGCCGCGCGCCTTGGAGCCAGGGCGCCTTCTTGGGGAGGAGGTGGTGGAGGCATCTCCTGCTCCTCGCCTCCCGCACGGGATGGAGGGCGAGGCAGCGAGAGGGACGACATGGGAGAGCCCCCTGCGGCGCTGACAAGCTCGGTGATGCGGGCGAGCCAGTCCTCGTAGAGGTCGTCGACGGGACGGTAGTGCAGGAGCTCACGCGCCAGGAGCAGCGCAGCGTGCGCGTCCGTGGGGGCGCGACGGGCGTGGGACGGCGAACCGACTGGAGTCAGCGACGGGGTGGCGGTGCGGCCATCGCGCCGCATTGAAGGATGCAGGGACGAGGCCTGCTGCTCGTTCCCCGCCGGGCCAGTGACGGCGTTGGCGGCAGGCGACGGGGAACGATGGGGGCGACCGCCGACGGTCGCCGTCTGGGCGACGCGGGTGGCGAGAGCAGCCCGACGCTCGGCGCGAGCTCGGCGAGCGTCAGTCATGGACACGACGGAAGATCACACGCGACTAGCGGAAGAAAGATTCCGGCGCACCCCTACCCGGCGCGCCAAATGTCAGATTCCTGCCCCGTGTCTTCCGGACTTTGCCGCATGTGGCATTTAAAATTATTCGAAATATGTAAGACAATTATTATCCCTGCCATTGTAAATTTATCGTTGTACTATCCGTTGTCATTTTATTTGTCGTCGTATTATTAGTTGCCCTATGTGGCAATTTAAATTAGGGCGAAATACGAGTTGAAAACACGAACAAAACAAATGCTGCCATGGGATCACAACCAAACACCCTCCGTCCAGTCACTTTAATTAACCCATTAATGGCGAAGTTTTGAGTGAGGTGGGCGGCGGCTGATGCATGGAGGTCAAAGAGCTCGCTTCCGGGTGAGCATGAGCGGCCTTGCTGCTCGCCCGTGTCCCGTCGAGCCTGCGAGGTGGACAGGATGCACGCGTTCCGTCGAGCCTGCGCGGCGGATTGCTCGCACACGTCCCGTCGAGTCTACACGGCGGACTTCTCGCGCTCGTCCCGTCTAATCAAACAGTTGCACGCACGCCACCGAGTATGATTAAATATTGACACGGTTCATATAATACAACCATTTGTGATATTAATGCGGCAGCTTAGGCCAGGGAAGACAAAGAGAGCACCCGCGTGCGTCCACGACGCCACGTCTTGTCCATTTCGACGCAAACGCGATCCAAATTTAGTTAAAAATGGGTCGACGGCGGACAAAAAAGACATCCGTTCGTAGGGACACGCGGCCGGAGCAAATGGTGTCGCGCGTTGGAGTTGAAGTTGGCCTTAGATAGCCGTGTTTCTCGTTTGTCCCTTTGGTGCATGAATAGCAGATATCCCAATACACAATTGCCTCATCAACGTATCCGCACGTTACACTGTCGCCAGTCGTCCATGCTTTTCTACCCTACGTAGATTTCGTACACAGTGTAGCCAAAAAGAGTCGTTGCAGAACAATAAAACCCATTTAACCGCGGTAGAAACTCCCGGCGACATTTTAAAATCCACGCCTGGATTTACCATGTCGTTCTCATTCAATGCCAAGAGGATCATCATGGGGCACTCTGACAGGCATCCCATGCCGAATTTAAAACACGCATTTACTCTGCCCACCAGTATCCCAGCCTCACCCGCAGCCCCAACCCGCCCCCTCACCCCCTCGCTGACACCGCGACCGGTCCCCCACGGCCCCACCCGACAGCCACACCCAGAAAAGCAGCCCATCGGTGCCTCCAAAGTCCCAACCCCGCAGCCAGCCGCGGTCGCTGTGGCCACCCCCTGCCCCCGGATCCCACCACCGGTTTCGTGCCGCGGTTGCTCACATCACACCACACCACGCACGGCCGCTTCCCTCCCCGCCCTGAGCTCGCGTGCGTACCCAACCGGGGAGATTTCGGGCGCCATCCAGGGGCGGAAGGGTAATTTCCCCTGCCCCCATTAATTAAGTCCACACGAGCCGCAGCCTCACGCCCCACGCCGCCTTCGCTAGCGGACGAGCCCGCCCTCCCCAAACTGCCCCTCTCACCGTCGCCTCCAAAACCACCTCCGCCTTCCTCCTCACTCAGGCCCCTCCGCTCAGCCCCGCACCGCGCCGATGGCCGATTCGCCAAACCCTAGCTCCGGGGACCTCCCCTCAGCCGCCGGGAGCTCGCCCGAGAAGCCGTACCCCGCGGATCGACGCGTCGCGGCGCTCGCCGGCGCGGGCGCGAGGTACAAGGCCATGTCCCCGGCGCGGCTGCCGATCTCGCGCGAGCCCTGCCTCACCATCCCCGCCGGTTTCAGCCCCTCCGCCCTCCTCGACTCCCCCGTGCTCCTCACCAACTTCAAGGTGACTGCCGCCTCCCTGTACTGTACCTATCGCCTCTCGCCTGCTGTTACTTGTTACCGCGGGATCTGCGGGCTGTACGGCGTCCGTGTCATGCTGAGCTGGGGAAAAGGAGGGATTCCGATGCGCATAGCTCTGCGCTCTAGTTTATGAGACAATTGCGCGGGGGAATTGGCTCGTGGCCTCGGAATAACGCGCTTTCTCTGTGCGCTTTCGCATTTCCGGCGGTGCCATGAGGATTCTGGAACTTCCTTTTCTGCGAGGGTTCTTCGTGATATGTTTTGTTTTCCCTCCGTTTCGTCTTTTGGAGCGTCCCCATGCCGTCTACTTGCTGTGGAGTGAGGTGGATGCTGTTGCTTGTGCGTCTGCAGGGAATTATTCTGTTAGTTATGCACA
This sequence comes from Triticum dicoccoides, assembly GCF_002162155.2. Lineage (NCBI taxonomy): Eukaryota > Viridiplantae > Streptophyta > Magnoliopsida > Poales > Poaceae > Triticum > Triticum dicoccoides. The sequence goes on from NC_041383.1 coordinate 221,302,859, forward strand.
CACTTGGTGGCTACGAGAACAAATCATCATTTGACATTCCTTTTACGGGGGCTTCGTAGGGCCTTATTTAAGGAAACGCCCCTTGGGCTCTGGCCGGTATTATACTGGTGGTGTGCTAAGCTATGGTGTTCGTCCAGAAGGAAATCACCAAGTAATTGTGTTCGGGTTGACCGTTTGGTTGTTATTCTTCCTCGGGATTGGTTGTAGAAGTGCTATTTGTTTTCCTGAGTCCTCTTGCTGGCAGCGTACAAACTGAAATAGCCCTTGCTTGCTGGGCCTAGTGCCCTAGTCACTTGCTTGCAGCATCATTGTTACTTTCTTTGTCTTGCTCTGTTGTTCTTGCCGGCCTTCTTCTTCTTCATGTTTCCTCTTTCAAGCATAGGAGAAAATGTTTGGCAAACTTGTTACTTTTGAACAAAAATATTTATTAAGGTGGCATTTATTCAGAGGGCGAGGTACTTCATATATGCAATCTGCAGGCTGTAGTAAAGAAAAATGTTTATTAAGGTGGCATTTATTTCAGAGGGCGATGTACTTCATATATGCAATTTGCAGGCTATAGTGTTGTTGTACTTCCTTTTTTGTGTTTACAAGTATTCAGAGGTCTTAAAGCGTGGTAGACATCGAAAATATTTAACAAAAAATTCTTTCAGGTTGAACCTTCACCAACAACTGGTAGTCTGAGCATGGCTGCAATTATGCACAAGAATGCTCATCCAGACATACTGCCTTCGCCACGGGATAAGTCTATTCGAGCCCATGAAGATGGGGGTTCTAGGGATTTTGAATTCAAGCCTCATCTGAATTCGTCTTCTCAATCACTGGTACACAACCTTTAATTTTCTTTTCTCTGTGTCCCATAGAGATTAATGTACTTTATCTTGCAGAACATCAAAAGAAAATTTAAGCATTTTGTTTCTATATGACCCCACAAATATATCTGGCCTTTATTGTGCATATTATAACCATAATTCGGCTAGGTTCTTGAATTGTTGCATAATTCATAATCTTGCCTATCATTTGTAAATGTTTGTACGAACTTACCTATTTTATTCTGATCTTTTTTGGAGGGTAGGAAGGTAACACTATCCCAGATGCATGGCAAATCTCAGTATAGAACTCATTAACTCAATGTCCATATGTAGCATTACGTCTTTCACATGTAGTGGAGAAGTTTCTTTAAATAATAGAGTTTGAAGAAAGCACTTTGAATGACAGTTTGGGGAGAAACTATGGTGCACATGTAGTAGATCTATCTGTGCTTGCTATGTTAGTCACATTCTTTCTTAATTCCTGTTGACTTGTTTTTGCATATTTTGTTTTGCATCGTGTAACATTTGTAATGCTCATATTTTGTACTGCAGGCTCCTGCTATGAGTGATCTAAAAAAACACGAGCATTCTATGCAAAATCAGAGTATGAATCCCAGCTCATCATCTAGCAATATGGTGAATGAAAACAGACCTCCCTGTTCACGCGAGTCAAGTCTTACAGTTAATGTAAGTGCTCCGAACCAACCTGTTGGAATGGTTGGTTTGACTGACAACATGCCTGCTGAAGTTGGTACATCTGAGCCGCAGCAGATGAATAGTTCTGACAATGCCATGCAAGAGCCGCAGTCTGAAAATGTTGCTGACAAGTCAGCAGATGATGGCTACAACTGGCGCAAATATGGGCAGAAGCATGTCAAGGGAAGTGAAAACCCTAGAAGTTATTACAAGTGCACACATCCTAATTGTGAAGTAAAAAAGCTATTGGAGCGTGCGGTTGATGGTCTGATCACGGAAGTTGTCTATAAGGGGCGCCATAATCATCCTAAGCCCCAGCCTAATAGGAGGTTAGCTGGTGGTGCAGTTCCTTCGAACCAGGGTGAAGAACGATATGATGGTGCGGCAGCTGCTGATGGTGAGATGTTTGTCATGATTTCTTGGAAATACTGCATCAGGTCCCTATAGTTTGGAGCTTGGCATCCTGCATTCTTGTATCTAGTATGGAAGTAAAAATGTATCGACATCTATGGTTGAATTTTATGATCCCATTGCTGCCTTTCCCTCCTCTCGAGTAGCTTCCTATTTTTTATGAACTTAATATAGTACTAGTAGTATTAAAAACCATCAGTTCAAAATAGTAAAATTCTTGGAAATGATTCCCTTAAAGTTACAATGCTCAAATCTAATTCTCACTCCAATCTATATTAATTGTCGCTGATTTAGTACATATGAGTTTCCCTGAGTCGAACGTGGGCATCACAATAGATATATATTGACCAGTCCGTACACAAAAAGAGAGCTTGTGGTAGAAATGCTTTAATTTTCTTGTAGTCATTGTTTTGTCGCTATCTCAGACTTCTATTCTGTTTTACAGATAAATCTTCCAATGCTCTTAGCAACCTTGCTAATCCGGTAAATTCGCCTGGCATGGTTGAGCCTGTTCCAGTTTCAGTTAGTGATGATGACATAGATGCTGGAGGTGGAAGACCCTACCCTGGGGATGATGCTACAGAGGAGGAGGATTTAGAGTCGAAACGCAGGTATGCTTGGTCTGGATTTGGTAAATTTACACTTTAAAGAATCATTCCTGTCAAGTGTCAAGTGCTAATCTTGTCTACAACCATCAAATATGAAAACAGGAAAATGGAGTCTGCAGGTATTGATGCTGCTCTGATGGGTAAACCTAACCGTGAGCCCCGTGTTGTCGTTCAGACTGTAAGTGAGGTTGACATCTTGGATGATGGGTATCGTTGGCGGAAATATGGACAGAAAGTTGTCAAAGGAAACCCCAATCCACGGTAAGTACTTATTTTCTTCATTAGTTGCTTTTTATCCTTTTGTTGTTTGGCTCTTGAGAAGATTGTCATTGTAATGGTAAATATCTATTCTGGCTAAGAACTTGTGCACTCTGTATTTTGCGACATGTCTATGCATAATTGTATTTTATATGCTTTCTCAGTCATGAGTCATGCATGTGTTAGAGTTTTATCCCTAACATAAGAGAGCCTGTGATTAAGATGATACTGGTTAAATGTAATATCTTCAATCATAAATTTGTTGTAGAAGACTGATAGAAATGAAATAAAATGGCCATTGAACAAGTATTCTACTTCACACCCACGCTCAACGTTTTATATGAATGAATAAGTGAACATCTGGTGAAGACATGTGGTAGATGAGGATGAAATATCTGTTACTTCACCTTTATCACTGATTCACTGTTGGTGATCACATGCGGATATGGAAGAATTCCTATTCCGTACTACAATCAGCACATGTGTCTTGAAGGCCGCTCAAAGCTAGACCGCGTTTAGTCTGTCATATAGTTTTTATCATTCAGTTCTACCCCCTCCGTTCCAAAATACTTGTCGTGGCTTTAGTTCAAATTGAACTAAAACCACGACAAGTATTTTGGAACGGAGGGCGTATTATTTATGTGGGCTGGTACAGAGGTCCATTAGTTTTGTTATATGATGACTTTTCCCCCTTCTGGTGAAGATCACATTTAAAGGCACATATGATATTGAGAATCATATAACATATGATATTGAGAATCATATAACATATAATGCAAAAACAAAAACACACCCACTTCATTTATGTCATGACACATAATTATATTGATGTATCATGTATACGCGTGTATACGATGAGCCCTGCAACACTATAATTAGCAGAGATAATAAAACTAGAAAGCAATGCTCCACTGTTAAATTATACTACCTCTGTAACTAAATATAAGACGTTGAACTGCAAAAACGTCTTATATTAGGTAGTACTATATAAAATATTATCCCTAAGCATACAAAGTGAAGTCAATTGATTGGCTGGTGTATGTTTTAGGAAGGGTGATATTTGGCCCGAAGTCCATATGTCCAGCGAGCTTATTTATGCATGGGGTGTAAGGCTTTAGAATAATCCCTTGCAGTTTGAGTTGCTAGCTAGTCAAAGACGCCCTTTTCATGAGGGAGGAAAGACAAGCTACATAAATATTTGGTTTGAAGCTAATGGGTGCGTAAGAATTGCTAGTGTTGAAAATGTATTTGTCATGCATTTGCTTTGCTGCCTAAGTTTTGACTTCCAACTCCTGGTTCTTTTTTGGCCAAATATTCACGGGCATGACCAGAATTTTTGCAAACATTAGCAGTGGAAACTTTGACAACCAAACAGATTATACTGGTGTGCTTGCATGTATTTGTATGCCATGGCCTTTCACTACTCCCTCCGATCCGAATTAATTGACGCGGCCTCTATACAATGTAAAGGACATTGTATAGAGGCTGCGTCAATTAATTCGGATCGGAGGGAGTACTTCATTTTGTAAGTACGCTAAAATGGCAATGTTGTACGGATACACCGTGCCATATGAAATGCCATTCCCATGTATACCAAAGGGAGGCATTTAATTTGTAGTCCAGTTTTTTTAGCCCCTCAAGGGCTATATCCACCCATGCATCACCGTCCGATAGATGTGTTGTGATCTGTATGGCCATTGTGCTTGCAGATTGCTTTAACTTCGCGCATTTATTTATAGTTTGCTAATGAACACACCAATGGGATTTCGTACAGTTTACATGTCAGATCGGAGCCAACGCATCATCGGCTTTCCCTGCACCTCCTCCAAGAGGCAAATGAATTCATGGTCTGGGATAACTTTTGCACTAACTGACAAACAATATTCTTGTCTAATAAATTATTCTGTTTGGATTACATGCACAACTGTCCCAAAACGTAAGCAGAATTAGAGTTAGCATTAATTGGTTGGGTCATGCTGATCACACACGGAAACAAAGTGTAAGAGGTACCCATAATGCAGGTCCAAACTCCAAAAAGCTCACCTTGTAACATACTTGATCAAATGCAAATGGCACCACAACTCCCACTTGTTCCAATAAAAGAATGTGGCTCAACAAGGATTGCTACAAGCGTAGATCTTTCACGAAGGATCGATGTTCTATATATACTCATATACTTTTTTATTCCTATTTTATTTATCTTAACAATTGGAGTTAGTGGTGATGGTGGTGAGTTCACTCCCACCACTCCAGCCCAATTTCTCTCATCCATCCAGGAACCAGGCAAAAAAAAGAAAATGATAAACAAAACAGCAATATAATGCAATTATGGACCCCACACCTCCTGCTACACATAGCTCAGTCAAACTAGCAAGCCAGCGCCTACTAATATTTTTTGAATGAGAAAATACTTTACAAGTGCACGAGCGTACACTTCTTTTTCCACTGCAACACAAGCCAGCCAGTCGCTGGCTGGCGCTCCCTCCTTCCCAATCCGTGTCCTCCGGCCTCCCAGTATCCATTTATAGTTATGGTGTATTACCTTTTATGGTGTTATGCTTAGCAAGTGCATTGGTTGTTGTATACTGCTACTAATCTAATACTCCCTCTGCATAGTGATCTAAACGCTCTATATTTCTTTACAGAGGGAGTACAACTGTAACCATTTTTGTGGTTGCCTAATAACACACAGACATTATGCTAGTCCTCTATAACAAATAAGATGCGATCATTCGAATGCATGTCTTCTTAAAAACAAAGCTATGAGCATTAAATGTTCCAGCCTTTTTCTTTTAGGACAGGTAGGCAGCAATTTTTCTAGTAAAAAAAGCAGTTCAACCACTGTGGTTAATCACACTGCTACACTCATTCAACCTGACCACAGCAGCACCAAGTAATAATGAACCATAACATACAGCACCAAGTAATAATGGACAATAACATACATCACCAAGTAATGAGTCACATGAGCATGAATTTTTTTTGTATGATAATTATGGGAGTTAGGCTTTTAAGGGCTTGATTGATTCTAGTGATTGATGTTTTGAAAAGTCAACCACATGGATCGCACAGCGACCTAAATTTGTATCACCTTGTGAATGGATTTGTATGTAGCCAGTAGCTACTCAGTTTGTTATGTGAGCCATTGCACTCTTATATATTTTTTGTTCTTGGCTGCAGGAGTTACTACAAATGCACAAGCACAGGATGCCCTGTGAGGAAGCATGTTGAGAGAGCATCGCACGATCCTAAATCAGTGATAACAACGTATGAAGGAAAACATAACCATGAAGTCCCTGCTGCGAGGAATGCAACCCATGAGATGTCCGCGCCTCCCATGAAGAATGTCGTGCATCAGATTAACAGCAGTATGCCCAGCAGCATTGGCGGCATGATGAGAGCATGTGAAGCCAGGAACTTCAGCAACCAATATTCTCAAGCCGCTGAAACTGACAATGTCAGTCTTGACCTTGGTGTTGGGATCAGCCCGAACCACAGCGATGCCACAAACCAAATGCAGTCTTCAGGTCCTGATCAGATGCAGTACCAGATGCAATCCATGGCTTCGATGTACGGCAACATGAGACATCCATCATCAATGGCAGTGCCAACGGTACAAGGAAACTCTGCTGGCCGCATGTATGGTTCCAGAGAAGAGAAAGGTAACGAAGGGTTTACTTTCAGAGCCACACCGATGGACCATTCAGCTAACCTATGCTATAGCGGTGCTGGGAACTTGGTCATGGGTCCATGAGAGGAATGATGAGAGTGTCTGCAAATGCTTATAGCTCCATGAATCATATATTACAAACAATGCTTTTGTAACGACAATCTCTTCAGCAAGATTCTTAATTGTGTATCGGTTACAAGTCAGTTCAGCCAGAGGCAAGTAAGCTATAAGCTATACCTGGGGGACTGCAGCAAATGCGCATGTGTCTTTTTAGGCGCGGAAAAGGCCCCTGCTGTATGTAGCGCTGCAGACCTACATTCGTTGTACAGCGAACCTAATATGATTAATTAATTAGATTATGAGAATTTGGTTTTGTGAACTGTCTTATCTTCTGTACTGGAATATTGACATAAATATAGATCATGGTAATTTTCTTTTCCTGTTAAGACAACGGTTATTTATGGATGCTCGTACAACGATAGCTTAGTCTCTGTGCTTACATCTCAGATCATTTTTTATTGGGTTTACTTTGTGCTCACTTCCAACCCTACTCCAAAAAGTGCATGGACAACAAAAAGTGCATCGAGAAGCATGGGTGGTCGAAACCTCCGGAGGGTCATGTTAAACTGAGTATTGATGCTGCCGTCAGCCTTCAGGAGGAGATGGGTGCTACTGGAGCAGTGATCAGGGCCGGCCCTGGGGCATGGGCGGCGGGGCGGCGGCCCAGGGCCCAGGCGGGTGGGGGGCCCATGATGTAGTATATATGCATACTAATGCCCAGCAAAAAAATGTAAAAAAACGAGATGGGCTAGGGCGTGAGGCCCATGCGATCGGTTACGAAGCGTTACGCTAGCGCCAGCGATCGGTACCGACTGCTCATTTTCTTTTCCTTCGTCTGGAGTCTGGACTGTTGGTCTCTAATCTTTTCGTCCTGCCTGCCGCTCGGCGCTCGGCGCCTTGCCATCTCGGCCGCCGCCGGCTTGCCGCTGCGCGCGCCGCATAGCAGTCCGGTAACCCAAAGTCTGCAACGAGCCAATGAGGTAATCCATGATCCATTCCACCCGTCAGTTTTTTCAGCCCGTATATGTATCCATGATCCATTCATGTTCCTGATGACCTAATCCGTCCCACCAGATCCCAATTTGACAATTTCAGTAGTATGTATGTATTCAACTATCCACATGTATGTCTAGGGTTCCAATCATTCGATTATAAATTCTTAATTCTTTGTACCCTTTTTTCTTCATGATTTTAAGACATTATCCTGCCATGTTGCCTAAGAAGAAGATGTTGGTGCTGAAAAAAGGAGTAAAAAAAAGAAAGTATTATTGCATCAAGAAACGTCTGAAGAAACTTTTTTTGAAGCACTGAAGTATTATTGTTGCCGATGGAGTCAGTTGAATTTGGTTCTTATTTGAGGTAATCATGGCATGTTAGTTTTATTTTGCCATCTTTTTAGTATTATTGTTGTCGATGGAGTCGGTTCGAATTTAGTTATTATTGTTGTCGATGGAGTCAGTTGAATTATTATAGTCAAATTTGGTTGAAATTTATATAGGGGCTCATGTCACTGAGTTCGCCTAGGGCCTTCCAAAACACAGGGCGGCCCTGGCAGCGATCAGAGATGACCATGGGCAATTTGTCTTGCGGCATCATGTAAACTTGGCAGCTACTGTGGAAGCTAGAACTTCCAAGGATGGTCTAATCCTTGCATGGAAGTGGTTTAGACGATGCATGATGGTGGCTATTCAAAGGCAGAAGCTTCGGCAATCTACGAAGAGTGTTTTCTTAGTCAGGAATTTTTCTCATGTGACTAGAACACTGTCCCAGAGAGATTAATATCGCAGCCCATTTATTAGCTGCTCACGTCGAGGGAGCATGACGGGAGATCCCCCGACTTTTATTTTGAATCTGCCCGGCGCATGATGTAACCATGTTCGAAAATTAATAAAATCACCATGATGGCTTACCCTCAAAAAGGAAAAAAGAACTACTCCAAAAGCACCAATACCCGACATCTAAATGATTTTAGTTACGCGGCAGTGCTGATTGAGACATAATTAAATGCAATTACATTAAGATTAGACGTCTGAAACTGAAACATATACTGTAGCCCTCGAACTTGTACCACTACATCTCATCAGCCTTATTCAGGCCTAGACCTAAGTTCGGCATTACAACAGCAGGTTACTTGGGAGCTATTCTTCTCCACAGCAGCAGCATCACCCTAGAGTCCAACAAAGCATGCATCTAGATTCGTCTACGAGCAGCGAAGTCACAAAGCAGTAACACCACAACACTAGTGCCATGCGGAGGAGACGACGAGGGGCTTGTTCTTCCAGCCGAGGTAGAGCGCCCCGTCCCTCTCGGCGAGCTTGTAGTTCTCCGAGTAGCTCTGCAGCAGCGTGCTGATGGTGGCGTTCACCAGCGAGCTGAGCGGCGACGGCCTGAAGCCGGCCATGGTGAGGCGCGCCTTCCACTTGCCGAACACCTCGTGCCGCTCCACCCGCTCCGCGCCCTCGCACGCGATCAGGTTCACCACCTCCCTCGCCAGGCAGTGCTGCTCCATGTTCACCCGCTCCTTGTCGTCCCTCGGCAGCGTCAGGTCGATGGACTCGAAGATGGCCGTGTAGTACTCCAGCGTCTCCGCGAACCTCTGCGGGAACGGGGCCGTGTTGGTGTTGGACTCCTGCTCCACCAGGGTCAGCACCTTGGGCCTCAGGCTCTTCACCAGCCGCAGGATCCGGTCCCGGTGGTTCGCTGTGCTCACCGTCTCGTCCGGGATGTGGTGCAGCTCCAGGGTGAAGTTCACCGCCAGAGCCTCCCCGGGGATGACCCCGAGGTGCCCCTCTTCCACCTCTTCGCCGGCCATGGCGACCGAGTGGAACTCAAAGGGAACTTTGCAGAGCCCAGCAATGTGCGACAGCCTCCTCCCAACAAGGTCCAGCCCACCGCCTCGCGCGTAGGCCGACACCGAATCATCAAGCCCTGTGATCCTCACGGTCGGCGGCCCACCGGGCCTGGCTGCAAGGGCCTGGAGGAGGGAGATCCACTGAGCTCCTTGAGCGATATGGAAGTCGATTATGTGGATCCTGTCCTCTCCCTTCACAGCCTCCGCAATGGCGCCGTTGGCCGACATGTAGCCGAACTTGAAGTAGGGGCAGGCCTCATACAGGAAATGCATGTAGGACAGCAGGTCAGAGCTCTTCGGCTCCTTGCACCTCAAGGCTTTGTAGATGGAGTGGCCGGAGGAGGCGAGCCTGGCCACGAGCCCTTCCACCATGTAGGCTCCCAGCCTCTCAAGCGGCGTGCCGGAGACCGAAACCATCTTCCTCAGCTCCGGCACCATCACATCGACCGCGTACATGTTCTTCTCTTCCACAGCTCTGGCACAAGCAAGCAGCAGCTCCTTCAGGTTGCCCCTGGGAAAGTCCATCATCTGCGCCCACTTCTCCGGCTCCAGCGATAGCTGCTTTGCCACGGAGCTCTCCAGGCTGTTAACTATCTCAGCGTCTGGCCCAAGCATTTCAGCCTCAAGGTCCTTGAGCTTTTGCTTCAGATCGTTAGGATCCTCAGTCACAGTGACGCACGAAGCACTCACAGGAGATCCGTTGGTGGAGTCGGAGTGGCTGTCGTCGTGAGACGAAGGGCTGCCACTGCCGCTCCTGATGGACGGAGGAGTGAAGCTATGGCTGGAGGGCGAGTCATGCCTCATGTAGCCGTCTGCCGCCGAGGAGTCCAAAGTGTGCTTCATCTGAGCAACCTGGTTCTCATAGCTAGCATCTGATGAGTGGGACTTGAGGCTGTAGTGATGCTGTGGCACAACATGGGTGTCTGGAGATGGCTGGTAAGGGCGGCAGGGATGCTGTGGGTTGTCGGAGTACTGGAACTGGAACTGTTTCGGGTTCTGCCCCTGCATGTTGCTGAAGGGGTGGATCATCCGGGAAGTTGGAGTATCGGCCATACTTGTTCGGTGAAGAATCTGACACACTAATCACTGCATGGATCTTCTAGCCCAGAAATCCAGATGAAACGAAAATCTGAAACAAGACAGTAATAAGACTGTAAGAACAAAAGCACGCCAAGGTTCTAATTCCAAAGGTAAAACTGGCAGCCAAGCTTACACGTCCAGTAACAGAGATGCTATAATTGGTGTATTGCATACATGGAAACAACATCTCGATCTCAGATACAGGAAATAATAACATACTGTATCTAAAAAAAGACATGCAAAAGTACAAGGGCCTAACAATCACAAGCGATCATACTTTTATAGTGATGAAAAGTAATACTACTAGCATTAGAAGATCACAAACAAGGCATATATAAACAGATGATCAAGTTAGCCTGAAGAAAACACTTTGAGTAGTAGTAGAGAACCAACTAGTAGTAGTAGGCATCCTACAGATAACAAGAAGCAAGTGAAGGGAGGAGCATGGTGTGTAGTAGTGCTGACCGAAGAAGATCGTCACGATTACATCGGCCAAGCCTCCCAGTCCCAGCAAAGAAAAAACAGCCGTACTACTAAAGTAGGAGTATGACCTGACCGCGCGCAAACAAAAGAGAGGCGGCCTGTAGACGACTACAACGGGTCGTAAAGTAATCCCCACCTCATCATAATTTCCCTGCACCAAACCAGCTGCACGGGCAGCAGTTTGACCCGCCCGTCGGCCCAACCAAACCAACCACACTCCCTTTCCCGTCCCGGCACAGGGACAGGATTAATTAACTGACATCCACTGAAATAAATATACAAGATCGCACGAGTCAATGGTCAAAAGCCCCTGGATCTGCTTGTTTTGGCAGGCACAAATAACCATTTGACGCGGTCTGAGAGAAATTCTCCGTAGCTCGCAGGCATGGTCATGCCCTAGTAGGCTAGTACCGAGGCCGTACGGGTGGTGTGCGACTACGCCGACTAGGCTTGCAAGCAAAATACGCCGACTGTCGCAAAAAAGAAAAAAAAAGTAGCCAAAAACAAAACAAAACTACGGAAGCCGCTTCTTTCTCGCTTGTGCGATCCAAATTGCCGATCTCACGAGAAAATTAACGAACTGAGCATCGATTCACCGGGAAAGCACCGGCCGCGACCAAACATCCGGAGCCCCCTAGCTAACCCTAAGCCGGAACAAGGAGGGTCAGCAGCCCAGCACCCATCTCCATTTTCTTCAAGTGCTCGTGAAGCTCAAAACCGACCTGGCTTCCTACCGGCTACGAAGAAGGCAGGCGAGAAGGAAGGGAGGAAGGAAGTACCTCTGCGCGGTAGCTCCGGCCGGTGGCTCGCCGTCGAACCCTTGAGCTGAAGTCGAGGGGAGGAGGATTCGTGCGGCGATGGCGAAGAGCTAGCGCCGGGGGAAGGGAGATCGCGAAGGGAGGGAGAGGGGAAGAGAAAGAGAAGAGGTGGGTGTTGGTGGCTCTGGGCTGTGAGCGGAGTGCGATGTTGTTTCCTGTAAGGGGGGCTGAGCTGAGCTAGTGGATCCTCCGGGTGGCCGTTGCTATTTCTACCCGGGGCCGCCCGGGGACGCGTCGTCCGCGGTTTGTGCCGTCGTGAGGCGTGACGCGCGGGTCGGGGCCCGCCCGGCCTGGGCGTTCAGACCGCGGGTGCGTGCGTGGCGCGCACCGTGCACGGGGATGGATCAAATATCTCTCTCTCTCTTTCGGACTGCAGCGCCCCCCACGCGACCAACCTGCTACCACCACTGCTGCTCGCTCACCCGCACTCGTGCGTCGTGCGTCGAATGCTTGACGCGCTACGCGCCTGGACTGTGGACTGGATGGAGGTTGGACCGGGGGACTCCACGAGGCTCCAGCCCCAGGTATTTGCTTGCTCGCTCGCTCGGGATAATTGTGCTGTGTGTGTGGGTGTGTGATATGACGGTATACATGTCATCGGCGACTCTCGCCGTCGTCGTGCAAGAGACCGTCACGTGCTTCTTGGAGGGATTTGACGATGCTTCGTCAAGGTGTATTTTCAATAGGTATTTTCCCCTCCGTGCCATCAAATTGCCAGCTGATACTCGCTAAAAGGTGAACTAAAACAACGGGACAATAACCAGCTCCCAACACGCCTCCGTCGCCTTCCCACCACATTTCACCGTGTCTCCTTCGTCTTACCACATGTGTGTCAGTGTTGAACACGAACTGGAAATTTAGAAACAAGCGAAGCGAGCTCATGGTTTTGAGGAGCTCTCTTTCTATCTCTGCCACACGCGCGGAGCATCTCCACCGTTCCGTTCCGTCGAACAAGATTTACGCTTCCTTATCCATAGCTTTTCCACCACATGACCAGTGCTAGATATTCCGCGTCTACACAGATATGAAAAGGCAGGGAGGTCCCAGTCACGTTGCGGTTTTCATCATTTCCTCTTTCAGTGGCATCATTTCTCATGTCTGTCCCCAGGAAATTATCATCCACGTACCACCTTTCTCACTTTTGACAACCCATCCTTTGGCGTCCAGCGACCTTTTCCGCCCCTTTTAACTCAAAGATCGCATGGCGGGTCCACGTGCGCCACGCCCAAGCTAGCTGCAGCTGATACTTCTAACATGATAACGCCACTGCCGTTATCTTAGATGGGTACGACATGAGTGCTCCGTATCTTTTCTGATGTGCTGCACTGCTGTTCCATCATTACGAACGCCTTACATTAATTGGTTGATTTCCAAGGGTCTACGTTCCTTATTCGCTAGAGTGTACGCCTCCAAAATTGTGGATAGCATGCATGCACTGACTATAACTGATTGTACAATCTTCACTCCTACGAGTACTAGTAGGAAAAGCAACGCTAAGAGCATTTACAAACCCGCCTCATACATACAGACGGGCCGCCCGGTCACTGTCCAGTCATGATTTTTTGACCCCAGACGCCCCCTCCAAACGCCCGGCCACACCGCCATCCCCCACAAATATGGGACGGATATGGGGACGCCCGCCACGTCGGCTGATGGCATGGCCCCACACAGACTCGCAGGGAAACCGATGGTCCGATGGGCGCCTCGACCGTCGCCGCGGTGTGACCGCCGCGTGGCGCCGCTCCGGCTCGCCGCCCGAGGCCGTAGTCGGCTATTTAAGCCGGCCAGCGCCCCCAGCCCTAACACATCTACCTCTTCCCTTCCTCCGCCGCCACTCGAGTCCGTTATAGCCATGCCCCCACGCTGCCGCTACTACACGATCCATCACCGTCTCTTCCTCGAGCAGGTATGGATCCTTAGGGAAGCGAAGCTACCTATGGAACCGGAGGAGGATTTCGAGGAGGTTGAGGAGGAGGTGCCGGGGTGAAAGGGCATGTAGCCCCTAAGTGTGATTTTGGTAATTAATGGCAATCTCTATGGACTAATTTTTCACTGCGATATATTTGAAGGTATTCTACATAGATGGTGCTTCAAGGATATTAGATGGAATGAAGGATGAAGTCCATATATATGAAGATATATTTGCTCTAAGCTTTGGTATTAATTGACAATTCCTATGGAGCATCAAGTGCATTCAATCTTATATGAAGATATGTTCCATAGTGATGCTTGAAGTGCATTGGGTTGGTTTGTGAAGAATGACATCAAATCATCCAAAGAAGTCCTCTAGGTATCCCTCTCTGTATACCCCATGCGCATGGGCCTCCTGACCCCCGTGCGCACGGGGTCGAGTGTCAACTCTCTGGATACCCCGTGCGCACGGGGTCCCTGACCTCCGTGCACACGAGGCCTAGGTTTTGGCACTCGAGGTCCCATATCCAGTGAGGTTTCAAGTTAATCTTTGGGGATTTATGTCGAAGCCATCAAGATTGATTTTAATGTCTAACCAAATATATTCAAGGTGGAGTTCGTTAGAGGATCTCAAAGATTGACATATGTGGGCTTTTAAGGATCAAGAGCTTGAGAGTATTGAAAGGATCGAGAAGAGGGGTCTAGAGGGGGGGGATTAGACCCTCAACAAGTAAAAGTAGCAATTTTTAAGTTCTTCAAGTTAAGGTGGAGTTTTAGCACAAGTTTAAGCATTCACAATACATTCCAAGCAAGCATGACAAGAGTATATGCAGCGGAAAGAGTAAAACATGCAAGTTGCAAGAAAGTAAAGAGATGAGATTGGAGTTTGCAAACGCAATGGAGACATGGAGATTTTTGGCGTGGTTCCGATAGGTGGTGCTATCGTACGTCCACATTGATGGAGACTTCAACCCACGAAGGGTAACGGCTGCGCGAGTCCATGGAGGGCTCCACCCACGAAGGGTCCAAGAAGAAGCAACCTTGTCTATCCCACCATGGCCATCGCCCACTGTCGATGTACTAGAGTAGGGGTACCCTAGTATCCCGAACTTGTGCACGGGCAGTTGCAGCGCCCCGCGGCAAGGCTTGCCGGGTGACCACCAAGGTCCTCCGTGGTTCCTTTGGAGCCATTCAAGAACAAAGTATTCAAGCCAAGGAGACAAGGCCCCGGCAAGAGGAGCTTGCCGGGAAGGCCGACCGAGGCATCTCAAGGAACTTGCCGCGACGCGTCACACGTCCCGGCAAGGTCCGGTGAGCGACAAGCTTCCGGACGTGACAAGACAACGACCGCGGCAAGACGCTTGCCGCGGCAAGCGGCCACTCTGTGCTCACGCTCCAGCGCATCCACCAACGTGTCGCCCTGGGGGCCTTTCCAGGCACGCGTGACGGGAGGCTGTGCAGCCAGCGGTGCGCGGTGGCATGCGATGCAGACAAGATCGCCATCGTGGCAAGCGGTGGCGCCCCTGACGGTCCTTTTCTGCACTGTTTGGGCGACACAGACGGGCATTTAATGCCCTTGTCCCCTGCCGTCAGGGTTAGGTAGGATACACTGTACAGGTAGCTGTACCAACCACCTCTCTTTTTACGTTTTTACCCTTGTTTACGTTGCCACCTGTCGGTGACCCCTTGAGCATATAAAAGGAGGCCCATGCGCAACGTAGAGGGTGGTTCGGCTCGGTTCGGAAGCCAGAAACACACTCACGCTCGGTCTCGTTAGCCGCTCATGTGTACTGTAGCACTCAGCGCTCCCGAGCAAGAACACAATACAATCAGACAAGCAGCAGTAGGAGTATTATCTCTCCGGAGAGCTCCGAAGCTGGGTAAACTGCTCGTGTGCTTCGCCTCGATCTGCTCTTTGTGCGACCTCCGCCCCCCGCCAAACCGAAAGGGGCTCGGTCCGCCGGTCCCATAGGTGTTCGTGGATCAGTTTCCCCGACATCTTTGGCGCGCCAGGTAGGGGGCGTCGAGATTGTGTGAACCTGATCCGGCGTTCACACGAGCTAGATCTTCATTTTCTTCATCGACATGCCACCGAAGAAGAAGGCTTCGGAGGCAGCTGCTCCGTCCGCATCGATCCCACCGCCACCGGAGCAAATGAGTGGTGGGGTAGACGCCGGCGGAAGAACGGACATTGACGAGGGAGCTCACGACGCTTCCAGGTCCAAGGGCAAGGCGGCGCAGACCTCGACGTCCGTGCATGTTCCGCGCCCATCTCAGGAGGCGCAGGACCGACAGCGTCATGGTATTCGCAGTACCATACGTTTGTTGGACCAAGATCAAGCTGGTGGATCCCGGGGCGCTCAAGACCAGCATGCACGCCAATGTGCCGGCACAAGCGAGACACGGTCGCCCGGACGGGATACTGCTCCTTCTAACATAGTTAGAAGTCCGAGCATATCCCGCTCCTCGCGCCGTCCGCCACTGCTGCCCACCACTCCAGCAGAAGCTTTGGCGCGAGCTCAACTGCTCCTGGATTACCCTCCGACGTCGGACAAGATCGATGAATGGAGGGCCACCATTCAGAGTCTCATCGGCTACGCCAACGGCGACACTCCGCGGCAGCCGAATACATCGCTGCCGCGGCAGGACTGCCAGGCACGAGCCGGTGGCGACGAAACTGGTGGGGGTGCAACCACCATGCACTCTCCACCCCGAAGGCCAAGATCGCCGACTCGCCGGATCCACCTCGACAGCGACTCCACCGCATCGTCGGATCCACGAGCTCGTCGCGATCAGCGCCAAATTCTTCATGATCGACAGCAAGAAGACGCTCGAACTCACATTGAGCGACGAAGAGAAGCGCGGCGTCAATCTGACCAGCGCGCTGGGCCCTCTGTCGACATGCATGCGCCAGGGGAACCAGGCGACTTGCCGTACGCGGTAGGTTGCCCTGCGTTCACTCGTGAGCTGCGGCAAGTCCAGTGGCCCAGTAAGAAAATTTTCAAACCAGACGTGCCAGAGAAGTACGACGGCAAGACGCATCCGTCGGAGTTCCTCAGCATCTACACCATCGCGGTGCAAGCTGCCGGGGGGCGAGACGACAAGATCCTTGCCAACTACTTCCCGCTGGTACTCAAACCCAATGTCAGATCCTGGCTCATGCACTTGCCAGACAACTCCATATCTTCCTGGGCAGATCTGTGCCATCAGTTTGTCGGCGCCTTTACAGGCGGCCACAAGCCTCATGGCCAAGAGAGCGATCTTCATCTGCTTGCCCAGAAGGAAGGAGAGTCCCTGCGCAAGTACATTCAGAGATTCAGCAACGTACAGCACAACATCCCAGATGTCCACCCTGCCGCGGTAATCAGCGCGTTCCATCAGAACATGCGGAACCGCAGGATGCGGGAGGAGATGGCGACGTGCAAGATCAGAGACGTCAGTGAGCTATATGCCCTGACCGACAAGTGTGCACGTGATGAGGAAGGGAGGAGACTCCCCCGAGAGAATATAGGAGCAGGAGGATCTGACAGTGAGGATGCTGCCCCGGCAAAGAAAAGCCGGCGGCGGAACAACAGGAAGAAGAAAGGCAAAGAGGTGCTAGTCGTTGAGCAGTCCGGCAAGAAAGCCGGAGCTGGTAGCTCCGGCAAGGAGGTTGCCGCGGGCACCAACCACCACGCTGTGGCGGTCGCCGACAAGCAGGACGGCACCAACAAACAGTACTGCAAGATCCACCGCACCAAGGGCCATGATCTCCAGAGCTGCAAGAAAGTCGAGCAGCTTGTCGAGCAGCAAAAGGCTGAATACGAGCGGCGCGACAAGGAGAAAGCCCAGGAAGGTGCTGGAGGATCCGGCAAGAAACGTCCCGGCCGAGGAGGACGTCGTGGCAAGGCCAAGCAGCGGCAAGGAGACAGACCTCCCCGCGGCCGCGACAAGGATGAAGATGACGACGACGACGAAGACATGGATGATAACGAGACCGATGAGCAGGAGTTCCAGAAAGCCACAGAGGTCCTGTGCGTTGACGGCGGTGCTTCTCTGCATACTTCACACCGCCAGCTCAAACAATGGGTGCGGGAAGTCAATGCGGCAGAACCACCCGTCGAGTCACGCAGGCCTCTGAAATGGTCCAGCACGCCTATCATCTTTGATATTGAGGACCACCCTGATCGCATAACTGCGGTCGGGTGCTTGCCGATGTTGGTTTCACCAACTATCCGCAACCTCAAGGTCACTAAGATGTTAGTTGACGGCGGGTCCGGCTTGAACCTGATCTCCTCCGCGGTGCTCCAGAAACTCCAGATCCCTGATAGCGAGCTCGAAGAGACCGACACGTTCCAAGGAATCAATCCGGGAAGGAGCAAGCCAAAGGGAAAGATCACGTTGCCGGTAACATTTGGCAGCGAGTTGAACTTCAGGACTGAGAGGGTCATGTTTGACGTTGCTAACTTTCCATTGCCTTACAATGGAATACTCGGCCGTCCAGCACTCGCCAAATTCATGGCAGCCTCTCACTATGCCTACAACGTGCTGAAGATGCCAGGCCCGATAAGCGTCATCTCTGTCCCTGGCGACAAGAAGGATGCTCTTATTTGCGTCGACAAGATCTATCGGCAGGCAGCGGCCGCAACAGATTGCAAATCACTTGCCGTTGAAGCTCCCGGGGGGAAGAAGAAGACCAAGTCCGGCAAGAGTTCTAATGCCCACTCCGGCAAGCACACCTCTTCGGAGTGCTGCGCTACCGTCGAGGACGCACCATCGAGCTCCACCGACAAGTGTAAGAAGGCAATGGCAGCTCCACCTGAGACCAAGAAGGTGTCCGCCAAGGAGGATGGCACTGGTGGTACTTTCACCATCAGTGCTACTATCGACCCTAAATAGGAAAGCACGCTTGTTACTTTCCTGCGGGCGAACGTCGACGTGTTTGCGTGGCAACCGTCTGACATCCCGGTGTTCCCAGGAAAGTAATTGAGCACCACCTGGCTGTCTGTCCTCATGCGCGGCCCGTCAAGCAGAAAGTCAGGAAGCAGGCAGTGGAGCGCCAAGAATTCATTGCAGAAGAAATCAAGAAATTGGAAGTAGCAGGCCTTGTCAGAGGAGTGCTCCATCCTACGTGGTTGGCCAATCCTGTTGTCGTGCGCAAGGCTAATGGGAAATGGAGGCTTTGCATCGACTTTACCGATGTCAATAAAGCTTGTCCCAAAGACCCATTTCCCTTGCCGCGCATTGACCAGATTGTTGACTCCACGGCCGGATGTGACTTGCTTTCATTTCTTGATGCATACTCAGGATACCATCAGATCCTCATGGTAGAAGAGGATGAGGAGAAGACCGCATTCATCACACCATGTGGCACCTACTGTTTCGTACGGATGCCCTTCGGTTTAAAGAATGCTGGTTCAACATTTGCAGGGGTAGTCCATCATGCTTTTGAGCCGCAAATGCACAGAAATGTGGAAGCCTACATGGATGACATAGTGGTCAAGAGCAAGGACAGGGCAACCCTGATTCAAGATTTAGACGAAACATTTGCAAATCTGCGTAAGATCAACCTCAAGTTGAACCCCGAGAAGTGTGTGTTTGGAGTTCCCTCCGGCAAGCTTCTCGGGTTCTTTGTGTCTCAGCGGGGAATTGAAGCCAACCCCTACAAGATCAAGGCCATTGAGCAGATTGAAGCACCAAAGCGCGTCAAGGATGTACGAAGACTTGCCGGTTGCGTGGCTGCTCTCAACAGGTTTATCTCAAGATCTGCTGAGCGCGCCCTGCCATTTTTCAAAATATTGAAAAAGGCAGGTCCAATGAAATGGACTCCGGAAGCGGAGGCTGCGCTGCAGGACTTAAAGAGATACCTGTCCTCCACTCCAACACTTGTCGCACCTAAGCCACAAGAGAAGTTGCTGTTATATATAGCGGCAACTAATCAAGTGGTTAGTGCTGCGTTAGTAGCGGAGAGGGAGGCGGATGATGAGCCAACAACCACGGCAGATGCATCCAGCGACAAGCAGGGGGCTTCGCCGGCAAGCTCTGGTCCCGATAAAGATGAATCTGCGCAGACACATGAGAAGATGCAGAAGAGAATGGTGCAGCGCCCAGTTTACTTTGTCAGTTCCCTTTTGCAGGGGGCTAGGTCAAGGTACTCTGGTGTGCAGAAATTGCTTTTCGGCCTTCTCATGGCCTCGAGAAAGCTGCGCCATTACTTCCAAGCACATGAGATCACTGTTGTCACTCGTTTTCCACTGAAGAGGATACTGCAAAATCCAGAAGCGACAGGCAGGATTGTCGAGTGGGCACTGGAACTGTCAAGCTTTGGCCTCAAGTTTGAGAGCACTTCAACTATCCAAAGCAGAGCATTGGCAGAGTTCATAGCAGAGTGGACGCCAACACAAGATGAAGAAATTCCAGAAACAAGCATCCCCGTCAAGGAAGCGAGCAAAGAGTGGCTGATGTACTTTGATGGTGCCTTCTCGCTGCAAGGCGCCGGTGCGGGCGTGCTACTTGTCGCACCCACCGGAGAGCACCTCAAGTACGTAGTCCAGATGCACTTTCCTAAGGAGCAAGCAACGAACAATACTGTAGAGTATGAAGGGTTGCTTGCCGGCCTCAGAATCGCAGCGGACCTTGGGATCAAGAAGCTCATTGTCAGGGGTGACTCACAGCTTGTCGTCCGCCAAGTGAACAAGAATTATCAGAGTCCGTTGATGGAAGCTTATGTTGATGAAGTGAGAAAGCTAGAAGAGCACTTTGACGGCCTACGGATGGAACATGTTCCAAGAGCTCAGAATGACATTGCTGATAGCCTGTCAAAGTGCGCCGCACTTAAGTTACCTGTGGAACCAGGGATCTTTGTGCTCAAGCTGACTCAACCGTCTGTAACACCATCAACCGGACAGAACAAGAAGAGGAAGTTGATTTCTGGTGACTATTTTCCGGCAGAGCTCCCTGAAGCCGCCGCCAAGAAGGTCCCCAAGATCAACACCAAGAGTGCTAAGGAGCAGTATGCTCCGGCAAGCCTTAGGGTTTGTTCCGTTGAAGCAGACGCTCCCGGCAAGTTTTCCTCCGGCAAGCTTGCCGGGGAACATCAAGCTCCGGCTGAGCCGCAGGTTCTCGCCATAGAAGCGGATGTTCCCGCAGCAGCAGATGTGCCTTTAGCCCTTGTTGTCGAGCCACAAGCTCCAGCATGGGCACAGCAGATTGTCCATTTCCTTCAGACAGGAGAACTTCCCGAAGAGCAAGAAGAAGCGGAAAGAGTAGCCCGGCAGTCAAGTATGTACCAGTTTGTCGACGACACACTGTACAGAAGAAGATTCAACAGTGTGAAATTGAAGTGTATTCACCGGGAAGACGGACAAAAGCTATTGGCAGAGATACATGGAGGCATATGTGGTCACCACATTGGCGCAAGAGCACTTGCCGGCAAAGCGTTCCGGCAAGGTTTCTTTTGGCCGACAGCCTTCCAGGATGCAACTGCACAAGTAACCAAGTGTGAAGCGTGCCAGTTCCATTCCAAGAAGATACACCAGCTAGCTCAAGCTCTCCAGACGATCCCTTTATCCTGGCCATTTTCGGTCTGGGGGCTCGACATTCTCGGCCCCTTTCCCCGAGCTGTCGGGGGCTTTGAGTACTTGTACGTTGCAATTGACAAGTTCACAAAGTGGCCGGAAGTGGAACCAGTGAGGAAGGTGACATCACAGTCAGCAGTCAAGTTCTTCAGGTCGATTGTTTGCCGTTTCGGGATCCCTAACAGGATTGTCACCGACAACGGCACGCAATTCATGAGCCGCACCTTCATGCAGTACGTCCAAGATCTTGGCGCCAAGGTCTGCTTCGCTTCTGTTGCTCATCCAAGAAGCAACGGTCAAGCGGAGAGGGCAAATGCTGAAGTGCTGCGCGGGCTCAAGACCAGAACTTTCGACAGGCTGCGCAAGTGCGGAAGAAACTGAATTGAGGAGCTGCCGGTGGTTCTTTGGTCGATGAGAACGACGCCAAATCGAGCCACTGGCCAGACACCTTTCGCTCTAATCTATGGAGCAGAGGCAGTTCTCCCCACGGAACTCGTATACGGATCACCTCGAGTGCTCGCTTATGATGAGCTTGAGCAAGAGCAGCTGCGGCAAGATGACGCGCTGCTCCTTGAGGAGGACCGTCTTCAGGCTGCTGTACGAGCTGCTCGATACCAGCAAGCTTTGCGCCGCTACCATAGCCGCAAAGTTAACGCCAGAAGTTTCGAGGAAGGCGTCCTTGTTCTTCGGCACGTTCAGTCCGCCAAGAATTCCAACAAGTTGACGCCGAAGTGGGTAGGCCCTTACCGGGTGAAACGAGTCACTAGGCCCGGCGCTGTCCGCCTTGAGACCGAAGATGGCATTCCGGTGAGCAACTCTTGAAACATTGAGCATCTTCGTAAGTTTTACCCGTAGGGCGCGGTTGCCGGAGCCTATTCCGGCAACCACCTTTTGTACAAGTCTTGCCGATGTTGCATGTAATCCTTTGTACAAAGCCGGGCGCAGATCCCGTGCATAAGTAAAGCTCATGTGCTCCGCACATCTTGTCAATTTCATGCATTATATTCTTTCTTGCATGCGTTATCTGACACTTTGTGCAGCACCTACCCCCGGTAAGCAATAACGAGCCGAAAGGCTCCATATCTTTATTTTCTCTTCTTTCTTTTTCTCAACAAAGGAAAGGAAGGTTCCCTCGCCCACAAGTTTGCCGGGGGGAAAGGAGAAGATAATGGTGTGGACCAGGCGTCTTTAAGGAAGTTTCGCCTTGCCGGGAAGCAAACGACAGAAAAGCTAAGTTGCCAAAGTTTGAGCAATTAGTTTTAATTTTTAAGTTATCTTCCTCGAACGACCGTGCTTTGTATGGAAAACCTGTGCGCGGAGGAACCAACTCGTAGCTAGTTGCGCCCTTACTTTGTTTTGAGTCCGCTCAACAACTTAAGTGTGCTGCAACTAGTCGCGACAAGGTTTCTTGTCGGAAGCGGCACCGCCAGCAGGCTGCTGACGTCCCGCACTCAGCGCTCGCGGCTCGGGTGCCTGCGCCGACAAGTTCCCTAAAAGCGTAGGGTAAAAACATACAAAGGAAGGAATCTAGTAAAGGAAATAACATAGAGATTATTACCCAAAATAAAGTTATATTACAAGATAACTTGTCGCAGCTCTAACAGATTGTTCCCATGACATGACCAGCAGCGACAAGGAAAAAGATAAAACGGGCGGCCTAGTCTACGCGATCGCCCTCAACCCTCTTGATCTCGCTCACCTTGTCCACAATGGGTGCGACAAGGGCCTTGAGCGCTTCCAGATCAGCGTCAGGCGGCAAGGACCCGAGGACGTTGGTGAGGTTGAGGCCTGGGTTGCGGAAGGCCACCTTCACCAGCACCTTCTGAAGAACTCCCGCGCAAATCTTGCGCGACTCGTCGGCCAGCTGCTTTGGGATCTTCTCCCGTTGTCGCTGGAGGCCCGTCGCCACGCCTTTGAAGAACAAGCTGAGCTTGACGCTGGGTTGGAGATGCTCGTTGGAAGAATACCCAAGGTCCTCCATCCCCAGCTGCGCCAGCTCCCCGTCGATGACTGCGGCAATATTCACCAGACCCTCGGTCCAGTGCTCCACAGTCTCCCTAAATGAGTTCTGGGTGACGGCAATGCTAGCCAGCAGCGCCTCGTCGGCCTTGATCTTCTCCGTCAAGGTCACCTCCCGCTCCCTGGCGCCGTCCAGCGTTTGAGTCAAGGTGGCCAGCTTCAACTCGAGATCAGCATTGGAGTCCTTGGCGGCGCTGAGCTCCTTGCTCCTCTCAGCGAGAAGACCCTGCAGCTCACCATGAGCGGCAGCGTCCTTCTCGCGCTCACGCCTGAGCTCGGCAAGCTCCTCGCCACTCGCCCTGAGATCGGCTTCCAGCTGCGCCACCTTGGTCTCCAGCTCCTTTTTGGCGGCCTCGGTAGCTGCAGCAGCGTCCTTTGCTTCCTTGAGAGCCCCGCCAATTGCTTGCTCGCGCTCGGCAAGCTCCTCCTCGTGGCTGTCAAGGTTGACCTTGCGCTGCGCCAACTCTCCTTCTTGCGCAAATAGATTTTCGGCGACAAGCCGCTGCTTCTCTTCGACCTCAGCCTTCTCGAGGAGGAAGGCTTTCCGCTCCTTGAGAAGTTGCTCCCGCTCCTCCGCCAAGGACCGGAGAGCTTCCTACCTGAGGCCCCGGAGCTCCTTCGCGCGCTTCTCAATGTCAACTCCCGCCTTCGCGACAAGCGCTTCTCGGGAGGTCAGCTTGGCTTGTCGGGCGCGGTAGAGCAACGTCAGCTTCCGCAGCAGCCGCTCCTCTTCAGGATCGTCACTGCTACTGCTTGGCGCGTCTACCAGCATCAGCCCGGCGGAGGCAAGCACCTCTCTGTCCAGGATTTCTCCCTCGACCGCCGCCCTGGAGCTTGACGCCCAGGGGAGCTTGATGAAGATGCCATCGCCGGCCTTCAAGTAGGCGCCGGGCTGGGGCTCTTCGGAGCCTGGCTCTGCAGCAGCGGCGGAGGGATCGGCGGTCGGCGCAGCGCCTGGCGCTCCTGCGGCCTCAGGGCCGTCAGTGCGATCGCCGGATCCCTCGCTAGCTTCTGCGACGGCAACTTCGGCGGCCTCTTCGCCGGCGGGCTCATCAGCGCCGGCCTCTCCTTCGGTGGCGACGGCGTCGTTGGCACTGCCACGCGCGCCCTCCTTGCCGGCGTCCTCGGTCTCCATCGGCTCCGTGGCAGGTGGATCTGACGGACGGAAAAGGGAGAGAAGTCAAGCAAATATGCAAAAAGAAAGTCAGAAGAAGAAAAACCCAAGGGAAGTTCTCAGGCAAAGGGATTACCTGTGCTAGGATCTGCAGTCACGGTCTCAACCACCGGAGGATCACTAGTGCCGTCCCTTGCCGGAGAACTGTCCCTTGCCGGAGAGTTCTCCCTTGCCGGAGAATGCTCCCTTGCCGGGGAATCCTCCCTTGGCGGTGTAGTCGAAGCAGATGGCGCTTCGGGAGCGACTTCCGGGCACTCCTGGTGAGGCTGCTCTGCTCCTGCACAAACCAGCAATCAAATATCAGCAAAGAAAAGAGCACCTATGCGCGCCTGATGGCAGAAAGTAGACCATACACTTACGCTGGGAGCTGCGCTGGGGGCTGCTCTGGGGAATGATTGCCGGGTCCGGCAAGGTGGTCTCGGGCACACCTTCTGCTGGCGTGGTGGATTCGTCCTCGATGACAATCACCGGGACCTTGGCTCTCTTCGCCGCTCTCTGGGCCAGCGTCCTGAAAAGGAATGGGTTCAGAGTGAAGCAAGTCAGATATAAGACAAAGCAGCAAGATTGAAGAACTACAAGAACAACGAAGAATCTTACTCTTCTTCTTCCTCGTCGGAGCTGAGCGCGGAGAGATCGAAGTCCAGCTCCCCTCCGGTGCGGCGAGGCGGAGGAGTAGGTTCCCTTGCCCGCTTGGCAGGGGCGGTAGCGGTGGACCGGGAAGATCCCGCTCCAGTTGCCGCAGCAGCGTGAGGCGCTCCCGCGGCAACAGTGCTTGCCGCGGTAGAGTGTGTCGCACGGCTCGGCGGCTGTTGGCTCGTTTGCCGCCCCGCTACGTCCCCGACCTCGCGGAGACGCCTTCTTGGTGCAGCTGGGGGCTCCACTTGCGGCAAGCTGTCTGAAGGTTCGGGCCCGACAAGATCTCCCTCGTCGGGCTCGCTCGGTTCGTCTTCAGGCCCGACAAGCTCTTCCTCGCCGGCAAACTCCTCGCGCTCGGCAAGGCTTGCCGCCTCTGCTGCCTCTGCCTCCTCCACGGTGAACCCGAACTCGCCCGCGGCAGCTGCTGCCGCAGCCTCTTCCGTCCTAGTGGCGATGCGCTGCAGCTCCGCGTCGGTGGTGTCGCGGGTGAGGCTCTTCTGTTCATCAGCGCGGACCGGCACTTCTACCAAGTCGTCGAAGAACGCCCGCACGACGTCATCCGCAGGCTCTTGCCAAGTTGGGGCAATTCCGTGCGAATTGCACAACGGCATCATCGCGCGGATCCGGTCGAGCAAAGAATTGTTGCACAACGGAACAACGCTCCTCGGCAATGTGAATGGATGCTGAGGATCGCGTTTGAACAGCTCCAGGAGCATCGCATCCAGCTCCAGGACGGTGAAGTTGAAATTGAGGCCCGGGCGCAACCTCATGATATCCGCCGAGTTCTTAAACTCCCAGGCGGGCCTCCCCCTCTCCTGCAGGGGGGCGATGCGGCAAGGAAGGAAATCTGCGCCAACGGTGCCTACAGTGAGCCCGGCAAGCCTGAGGCGAAGGATTCGGGTGACGGCGATCTTCAGCCTATCGTCTTCCGGGGCCACGTTGCTCCAATCGTTGCCATGCACTATTAGGGCTTGGCGCACGGCAGTAAATGGCTGCGGGTTCTCCTCGACGATCCAGCACCACTCTGCTCTCCACACCTCCCACTTGCTGCGGAGCTCACCCTCCAAATATCCTTCCTTCTTGCCGACTCTCGAGATCCAAGCGATTCCGCCGGCAAGAGGCTCTCCTCTCTCAACCCGGGGCATGAAGAAGTGGCGAAAAAGGGCTACGTTGGGATGGACTCCGACAGAGTTTTCGCAGAGATGTGCGAAAACTGCCATGGTCAGAACGGTGTTGGGGGTGAAGTCAAGGAGGCGGAACCCGTAGGTGTTCATAATGTCGCAGAAGAATTCAGAAAAAGGCGGGCAGAGCCCGCAGTAGAAGAACAACACGAAGAAGGGGTACCCGCTTGGAGCCAGTTCCGAAGCGGCAGCCGGGAGTACCCTCATGCGCGGATGCGCTCGCGTCTCCGTCGACCAGAAGAGGTAGTAGTACTCCCTCAGCTCCTGCGCACCAAGCTGAGGGGGGAAGAGGGCCCGCTCCTTCCGCAGCGCCGCGAGCCGCTGCGCCTCAGCCGACTTCACGCCCTTCCCCTTGTCGGCTTTTGGAGCCATGGCGGAAGTGGTGGGGGAGGTCGACGGCGTAGGTGATGCTGGTGGCAAAGGGGGACGGAGCGCTGCTCTCTCTCAGCTTCGAGAAGAAGGGGGGGGGAGCGGCGGAGATTTGTGAAAATGGAGAAGCAACCGGCGAGATGGGCGAACTGCCCCTGTTTCCCCTGCTTATAAAGAGGGAGGGGGCGGACGTTTCGCCCTTCCGAATAAAGAATCCACCCATGATCTCTCCCACGACGCCGCATTCGACGCGTGCTGTTGGGGAGGGCGCGGTGGATGCGGAGTAAGATACGGCGTAACCCAGGCCGCGCGTGCCCGTGCCCTGTTTTGGGCCTGGCCCAACAGCGCTTGGCACCGTGTGTGGCCCAGGCCCGGGGGCTCCTGTCGATGTACTAGAGTAGGGGTACCCTAGTATCCCGAACTTGTGCACGGGCAGTTGCAGCGCCCCGCGGCAAGGCTTGCCGGGTGACCACCAAGGTCCTCCGTGGTTCCTTTGGAGCCATTCAAGAACAAAGTATTCAAGCCAAGGAGACAAGGCCCCGGCAAGAGGAGCTTGCCGGGAAGGCCGACCAAGGCATCTCAAGGAACTTGCCGCGACGCGTCACGTGTCCTGGCAAGGTCCGGTGAGCGACAAGCTTCCGGACGCGACAAGACAACGACCGCGGCAAGACTCTTGCCGCGGCAAGCGGCCACTCTGTGCCCACGCTCCAGCGCATCCACCAACGTGTCGCCCTGGGGGCCTTTCCAGGCACGCGTGGCGGGAGGCTGTGCAGCCAGCGGTGCGCGGTGGCATGCGATGCAGACAAGATCGCCATCGTGGCAAGCGGTGGCGCCCCTGACGGTCCTTTTCTGCACTGTTTGGGCAACACAGACGGGCATTTAATGCCCTTGTCCCCTGCCGTCAGGTTTAGGTAGGATACACTATATAGGTAGCTGTACCAACCACCTCTCTTTTTACGTTTTTACCCTTGTTTACGTTGCCACCTGTCGGTGACCCCTTGAGCATATAAAAGGAGGCCCATGCGCAACGTAGAGGGAGGTTCGGCTCGGTTCGGAAGCCAGAAACACACTCACGCTCGGTCTCGTTAGCCGCTCGTGTGTACTGTAGCACTCAGCGCTCCCGAGCAAGAACACAATACAATCAGACAAGCAGCAGTAGGAGTATTATCTCTCCGGAGAGCTCTGAAGCTGGATAAACTGCTCGTGTGCTTCGCCTCGATCTGCTCTTCGTGCGACCTCCGCCCCCCGCCGAACCGAAAGGGGCTCGGTCCGCCGGTCCCATAGGTGTTCGTGGATCAGTTTCCCCGACACCCACGAAGGACTTGCCTTACTCGGGTAGATCTTCACGAAGTAAGCGATCTCCTTGCCCTTACAAACTTCTTGGTTCAACTCCACAACTTGACGGAGGCTCCCAAGCGACACCTAACCAATCTAGCTAGGAGACACCACTCTCCAAAAGGTAATAGACGGTGTGTTGATGATGAACTCCTTGCTCTTGTGCTTCAAATGATAGTATCCCCAACACTCAACTCTCTCTCCCCCAGATTTGGCTATGGTGGAAAGATGATTTGAGTGGAAAGCAACTTGGGGAAGGCTAGAAATCAAGATTCTTGTGGTGGGATTGGAATATCTTGATCTCAACACATGAGTAGGTGGTTCTCTCTCAGAAAATGTATGGTGGAAGTGTAGGCAATTTCTAATGGCTCTCTCACATATGGAGAAGGGGGTGGAGGGGTATATATAGCCTCCACACAAAATCCAACCGTTACACACATTTGACCCAACTCGGTGAGACCGAATAGCTAAACTCGGTGAGACCGATTAGTTCAAAATGTGAACGTTAGGAATCTCGGTGAGACCGACTGGAACAACTCGATGGGACCGATGTGTTAGTGTAGGACCTTGAAGTATGTCTAGAGGGGGGTGATTAGACTACTTGACCAATAAAAACTTGACCTTTTCCCAATTTTAGAGTTTGGCAGATTTTAGCTACTTTAGGACAAGTCAAGCAATCATCACACAATTCAAGCAAGCATGGAAAGAGTGTATAGGCAGCGGAAATTAAAGCATGCAACTTGCAAGAAAGTAAAGGGAAGGGTTTGGAGGATTCAAACGCAATTGGAGACACGGATGTTTTTGGCGTGGTTCCGATAGGTGGTGCTATCGTACATCCACGTTGATGGAGACTTCAACCCACGAAGGGTAACGGCTGCGCGAGTCCACGGAGGGCTCCACCCACGAAGGGTCCACGAAGAAGCAACCTTGTCTATCCCACCATGGCCGTCGCCCACGAAGGACTTGCCTCACTAGCGGTAGATCTTCACGAAGTAGGCGATCTCCTTGCCCTTACAAACTCCTTGGTTCAACTCCACAATTTTGTCGGAGGCTCCCAAGTGACACCTAGCCAATCTAGGAGACACCACTCTCCAAGAAGTAACAAATGGTGCGTTGATGATGAACTCCTTGCTCTTGTGCTTCAAATGATAGTCTCCCCAACACTCAACTCTCTCTCATAGGTTTTGGATCTGGTGGAAAGAAGATTTGAGTGGAAAGCAACTTGGGGAAGGCTAGAGATCAAGATTCATATGGTAGGAATGGAATATCTTGGCCTCAACACATGAGTAGGTGGTTCTCTCTCAGAAATGGTAAGTTGGAAGTGTAGGTTCGTTCTGATGGCTCTCTCCACGAATGAAGAGGAGGTGGAAGGGTATATATAGCCTCCACACAAAATCTAATCGTTACACACAATTTACCAAACTCGGTGGGACCGAATCGTTAAACTCGGTCAGACTGATTTAGTAAACCTAGTGACCGTTAGTGATTTTCGGTGGGACTGACATGCATCTCGGTGAGGCCGATTCGGTTAGGGTTAGGGCATAACGTAATCTCGGTGAGACCGATTACACAAACTCGGTGAGACCGATTTGGTAATAAGCTTTCCAGAGAGTTGGCCAGGTAAACTCGGTGGGACCGATTTGCTCTTTTTGGTGAGACCGAAATGTTACAAAAAGGAAACAGCGAGTTTACATTGCAATCTCGGTGGGACCGATCGCTCACTTCGGTTAGACCGAAACGTTACGAAGGGAAACAGAGAGATTGCAACCCCATCTCGGTGAGACCGAGATCCCTATCGGTAAGACCGATTTGCTTAGGGTTTGTGGCAGTGGCTATGACTTTTGGAATCGGTGGCGCCGGATAGGAAGAATCGGTGTGACTGATTTTGGCTTTGGGTTTAGGTCATTTGTGGATGTGGGAAAGTAGTTGATGGTTTTGGAGCATATCACTAAGCACATGAAGCAAGAGGCTCATTAAGCAACACCTCATCCCTCCTTGATAGTATTGGCTTTTCCTATAGACTCAATGTGATCTTGGATCACTAAAATGTAAAATGAAGAGTCTTAAGCTTTTGAGCTTGAGCCAATCCTTTGTCCTTAGAATTTTGAGGGATCCACTTTCATCATCCATGCCATGCCATTCATTGAGCTTTCCTGAAATAATAGTCTTGGAATAGCATTAGTTCAATGAGCTATATGTTGTTATGAATTACCAAAACCACCTAGGGATAGTTGCACTTTCAGTTAGGGCTTTAGGGAAAACATCATCTCGGTGGCACCGATTTCATCAACTCGGTGAGACCGAAGTGAAGCAATAGGGTAACAAGGAGAATGTCAAGCCAACTCGGTGAGACCGACTGCATAACTCGGTGAGACCAAAATAAATGCAACAAGTCACAGAGCGTTGGCAAGGCCATCTCGGTGAGACCGAGACCCCTATCGATGAGATCGAACAGTTAGGGTTTCTGGGAGTGGCTGTGTCATATGAACTCGGTGGTGCCGGATACAAAGAATCGGTGGGGCCAAGTTTGACTTTAGGTTTTGGACATATTTGGAGGAGAAAGTGGCTGAGGGCTTTGGAGCAATATCACTAAGCATTTGAGCAAGCAAGCCATTAAGCAACACCTCATCCCCTTTTAATAGTATTGGCTTTCCTATGGACTCAATGTGATCTTGGATCACTTAAAATAAAATGAAGAGTCTTGAGCTTTTGCCAATATGTGTCCTTAGCATTTTGAAGGGGTTCCACATCCTTTTGTCCTTTCCACGCCATTGTTTAACTTGTCTGAAATACACTAGATAAAAGCATTGGTCCAACAGGAGATATGTTGACATTAATTGCCAAAATCACCCAGGGAGCACATGTGCTTTCAAGTATAAACAAATAGAAGAATTCAAGTTATGGTTTCAAGACATGATCATGGTAAGCTCATGTTGGGTTTCGGTTGATCAAGTCTTGAAGCAAGCAACTAGAGTGGAGAATTCATTGTGCCTCTCAAGAGATTATGATGGAGTTTTTAGAAGAGCAAATGATGACCAATATGATATTCATAGTGAAACTTGATATGGTCATGAAGGAGTCTTTGATGATCTCTTTATTGAAGCAATGAAGGGAAATGAAGAATTCATTGTGGCTTTCAAGAAACCAAGATGGGGCATGAAGTAAATATGTTGGTTGACCAAGATTAAGCTCGACGATTATCTTGATGGTCAACTCACAAGCGCAAACAATGTACTGATACATCTCCAATGTATCTATAATTTTTGATTGTTCCATGCTGTTATATTATCATTCTAGGATGTTTTAAAATCATTTTATAGCAACTTTATATCATTTTTTGGGGACTAACTTATTGACATAGTGCCCAGTGCCAGTTGATGTTTTTTGCTTGTTTTTTACTTTGCAGAATATCAATACCAAACGGAGTCCAAATGCCACGACACTTTTTGGAGATATTTTTGGACCAGAAGACACCTTGGGGGCCAAGAAAGTACCAGAGGGGAGGCCCATGGGGGCACAACCCACCAGGGCATGCCCAGTGGGTTTGTGGTCCCCACGGAGCCCCCTGCACCGGCTCTTCTCCATATAAATTCCCAGATATTCCAGAAACCCTAGGGGAGACATCGGAACACAATTCCAGCAGCCTCAAGTTCCAGAACCACAAGATCCAATCTACACCATCACGGAGGGGTTCATCATCCTCATTGGTGCCTCTCCGATGATGAGTGAGTAATCCACCATAGACCTACGGGTTCGTAGGAAGTAGCTAGATGGATTTCTCTCTCTCTTTTGATTCTCAATACAATGGTCTCTTGGAGATCTATTTGATGTAATGACTTTCTGCGATGTGTTTGTTGGGATCCAATGAAGTTTGAGTTTATGATCAGATCTATATCCATGAAAGTTACTTGAGTTTTCTTTGATCTCTTATATGCATGATTACTTATAGCCTCACATTTATTCTTCGAATCTTTGGTTTAGTTAGGCCGACTAGATCGATTTTTCTTGCCTTGGGAAGAGGTGCTTTGTGATGGGTTCGATCTTGCGGTGTTCTTTCCCAGTGATAGAAGGGGTGGCAAGGCACGCATT
Organism: Triticum dicoccoides; assembly: GCF_002162155.2. Taxonomy (NCBI): domain Eukaryota; kingdom Viridiplantae; phylum Streptophyta; class Magnoliopsida; order Poales; family Poaceae; genus Triticum; species Triticum dicoccoides. The sequence goes on from NC_041383.1 coordinate 221,334,876, forward strand.
TATCGTTGCTACTAAGGATAACAGGATGAGGTATATTCCTACATGAATAGATCTTGTCTACATCTTGTCATCGTTCTTATTGCATTACTCCATTTCTCCATGAACTTAATACACTAGATGCAAGCTGGATAGCAGTCGATGTGTGGAGTAATAGTAGTAGATGCAGAATTGTTTCGGTCTACTAATCTTGGAAATGATGCCTATATAGTGATCATTGCCTGGATATTGTCATAATTATTTGATCTTCTATCAATTGCCCAACAGTAATTTGTTTACCCACCGTATGCTATTTTCTCAAGAGAAGCCACTAGTGAAATCTACGGCCCCCGGGTCTATCTTTTATCATATTGCTTTCAGATCTATTTTTATTCGCTTTTATTTTCAGATCTATTATTCTAAAAACCTAAAAATACCTTGATGCATTATTTTTTATTTATTTTATTTTGTGTTATTGCGAGATCTATTTATCCAAAATCATACAAAACAATCTATCTTTTGCCCGGGGAGGGATTGACAACCCTCTTACGCATCGGGTTGCAAGTATTTGTTCTTTGTGTGGAGGTACCGTTTACATAGCTTGGCCTAGCCTCCTACTGGATTGATACATTGGTTTCATAGCTGAGGGAAGTACCTACCATAGCTATACTGCATCATCCCTTCCTCTTTGGGGAAATACTGACGTAGTTTCAAGCAACATCAAAAGGAATTTCTGGTGTCTTTGCTGGGGAGGATCAAGAAGATATATCAGGTTCCTAATCACAAATCTCATCTCTTTGCAATTTACATTATTTGCCATTTGCCTCTCGTTTTCATCTCCCCCACTTCACGACAGTTGCCGTTTTATTTGCCTTCTTTGCGTTTGCCTTTTTCATGTCAGATCTCTTGTTTGCTTGTGTTGCCATGTGTCTTCTATTTGCTTGCATCTTTGCTTGCTAAAAATTTATTAATATGGATACTCATCCACTTGCTAATATTTCAAAATACCTAGTTATGATGAACCGATTGCTAGTGAGCTGAGTGCGCTAGATTGTTCATGAGGTTTTGCTTGAAATTTGTGAATCTGAAAATTGTGATGAAGTGCTAAAAGAAGAAATTTATGAAGTGATTCACGATAGCTCCTTGAATGAAAAGCATGATTGCAATGATGTTATTATAAAGTCTTTTAATGTCAATTGTGCTAATAATATGCAAAACCCTAAGCTTGGGGATGCTAATTTTGCTATATCCACTACTTATTGCAATGATCATGATTGGGGTGATTCTTCTTATGATCTTGAAAATTTATTTAAGCCTCATGATGAATATGTTAGTGATAATAATGCTTGCAATAATATTGAAAGTGGGTTTGGAAGAGCGTCAACTTTAGGTAAAAATAGTCCCACATATTTGGAGAGTGTTAAATCTTATGGATTTTTTTTATGAAAGTGGGTTTGGAGAGGTCATGACTTTAGTTGATGTTAATCCCACTATCTTGGAAGATTATAAAACTTTTATGCATGTGGATCATGAAGAGAAAAATTTATATGATAGCTATATTGTTGAGTTTGATTATGATCCTACATGTAATTATTATGAGAGAGGAAAATATGGTTGTAGAAATTTTCATGTTGCTAAGTTACCTCTATTCATGTTGAGATTGTCTATGTTTTATTCTTCTTCCTTGCATATGCTAGAAATTGCTCGTCTTGATAAATTGTTTACTTATAAAATGCCTATGCATAGGAAGAGATTTAGACTTAAATGAGTTTGTCACATGTTTCATGATGGTTTCTTTGTGTTTCAGTTATTATCTTTCATGTGAGCATCATTAAAATTATCAATGCCTAGCTAGGGGCATAAAACGATAGCGCTTGTTGGGAGGCAACCCAATGAATAAAATTTATTTTTGCCATTTTCTTTCTGCTCTAGAGTGTTTGAACAATTATGCTACTGTTTTAATTTTGTTTTGTATGTTTTTGTTAGTGTTTGTGTCAAGTAAAGCCTTTAGGATCATGTTTGGTGATAGTTGATTCGATCTTCTTGAAAAACAGAAACTTTTGCGCCCAGTAGCAGAATTTTAGAAAATCACAGAAATGTGCTTTTGCTCTGAATTTTTACACAAGATTGATATACAAATTTTCTACGTTCTCCATTTTTCATAATTTTTGAAGTTACAAAAGTATGGAACTATTCGCATCTTTACAGACTATTCTATTTTTGACAGATTCTGTTTTCGTTGCATTGTGTGCTTATTTTGATGAATCTATGGATTGTATCGGGGTGTATAAGCCATGTTAAAGTTAGAATATAGTAGGTATAATGCAATAACAAAATTGGAATGGGTTTGCAACAATATTTAAAGTATAGATTGGTTTTCTTATACTAACGTATCTCACGAAGGTTTTGTTAAGTTTTGTGTTATTGAAGTTTTCTAGTTTTGGGTGAGATCACGATGGATAAGGAATAAGGAGTAGAAATAGCCTAAGCTTGGGGATGACCCATGGCACCCCAAGATAATATTCAAGGAGAAACAAGCAACTAAGCTTGGGGATGCCCCAGAAGGCATCCCATCTTTTTTCTAACAACCATCGATATTTTACTTGGAGCTATATCTTTATTCGTCGCATATCATGAGTTTTGCTTGGAGCGTCTTTTGTTATATGAGTCTTTGCTTGTTTTGATTTTTAATTTGTCACAAGTATCCTTGCTGGACACACCTATTTGAGAGCCAAAATTATACTATGATTTGTTAGAATTGCTCTATATGCTTTACTTAAAAAATTGAGCTATGGAATTGCTCTAGTGCTTAACTTATATATTTTTGAGCACGGTGTGCTTTATTGTTTTTGAAGAAATACTCTCATGCTTCACTTAGATTTATTTGAGAGTTAGCGAACTTTTGAAGAAATTCTCTCATGCTTCACTTATATTATTTTGAGAGATGAAAATCTCTATGCTCATGTTCTTCACTTAAATTTATTTGAGCTTGTCAAAGCAATTGCAACATATGAAACTAGTCCCAAAGTGATAGATATTCAAGAGGGATATAATAAAAACTTTCATGAAGATAATTGGAAAAATTAAACTTGATTCTTTGTAATAGTTTTGAGATATGATGATAATATTATGTGGGTTATGTTGGTGAGTAATTATGCTTTAGTAAGAATATTGGTGTTAAGGTTTGTGATTCCCTATGCAAGCACGAAAGTCAATAGTCATGCAATGAAATTACATCCTACTTGTGGTGCATTATTCGGTGTTAGTTATGCTTAATGCTCATTTATGAGATTTTTCGTTTCTTGGTTGGTTGCTTCTCAATCTTTTTGCTACCCTTCACTTGTACTAAGTAGAAATACTACTTGTGCATCCAAAATCCTTAAACCAAGTTTAGCCACATGAGTCCACCATACCTACCTATATGCGGTATTTCTGTGCCATTCTAAGCAAATTTGTCTGTGCCATCTCTAATTTTCAAAAATGAATTTCCTTTTTCTGTGCCCGTACCGCTCATGAAGCGGCAGGGGGTGGCTAATATTTTCTAGCTAGATGTGTTATTCTCAAGATGAGTGTTTATTCACTTGCCATTGCACGAGAGTACGTCGGTAATAGGGATGCCCAGTCCTAAAATGAAAAATGAATTTACTTTATGTTGTTAAATAATAAATTCCTTGAAAAATGTTGGTATGGATGGTACCCATGGATACGGCTAGCCGAGTGTGAAAGAATGGTGGAAAAAGGAATAAACTTTATTTTCTGTTTGGGAACTGCCTATGATATATCTAGCATGGAAATTGTTGAGAACTACTCGGTCGTTTTCGTTGACAGGAAAAGCATGCCTCTCAATATATATATTTTTCTCAATTTAAGCTTTGAGCTCTGTCACCTCTACAAATTCCTACTTCCCTCTACGAAGGGCCTATCTATTTACATTATGCAATTTTTATTTTTATTTGAGTCTCCATCTAAAGCACCAACTAAGGGGCACTATGATCGTACTTGAGCATTGGATGTAGCTAATATTCAAGTGTGCTTCGTGAATGGATCAATGATTGAGCATGATGGGTTAGGGATAGCTTCCTTTAGTGTTGATATTTGAAAGACATGGTTGCCTGTTGATATGCTTGAGTATTGAAATCTTCATGTCAAAACTAGACTATTGCTTTGAACCATCTAAAAGTCCAAATGTCCATGCCACAAAAGAAAAAGAATATGTGATGAACATGTTAGGCAGCATTCCACATCAAAAATTCTATTTTTATCATTTACCTACTCGAGGACGAGCAGGAATTAAGCTTGGGGATGCTGATACGTATCCAACGTATCTATAATTTTTTATTCTTCCATGCTGTTATGTTATCATTCTTGGATGTTTTACAATAATTCTATAGCAACTTTATATCATTTTTTGGGACTAACTTATTGACATAGTGCCCAATGCTAGTTGTTGTTTTTTGCTTGTTTTCTAATTCATAGAATATCAGTACCAAACAAAGTCCAAATGCCACAAAACATTTTGGAGATTGTTTTGGGCCAAAAGACACCTTGGGGGCCAAGAAAGTAGCAGAGGGGAGGCCCGTGAGGGGCACAACCCACCAGGACACGCCCAGGGGGGTTGTGATCCCCATGGAGCCCCCCTGCACCGCCTCTTGGCCCTATAAATTCCCAAATATTCCAGAAACCCTAGGGGAGACGTTGAAACACAATTCCAGCCGCCGCAAGTTCCAGAACCATGAGATCCAATCTACAACATCACGGAGGGGTTCATCCTCATTGGTGCCCCTCCAATGATGCGTGAGTAGTCCACCATAGACCTACGGGTCTGTAGGAAGTAGCTAGATGTCTCTCTCTCTCTCTCTTGATTCTCAATACAATGGTCTCTTAGAGATCTATTTGATGTAATGACTTTTTGCGGTGTGTTCGTTGGGATCCGATGAAGTTTGAGTTTATGATCAGATCTATATCCATGAAAGTTATTTGAGTTTTCTTTAATCTCTTATATGCACGATTACTTATAGCCTCGTATTTCTTCTTCGAATATTTGGTTTAGTTAGGCCGACTAGATCGATTTTTCTTGCCATGGGAGGAGGTGCTTTGTCATGGGTTCGATCGTGCAGTGTTCTTTCCCAGTGACAGCAGGGGCAACAAGACATGTATTGATAGTTTCTATTAAGGATAACAATATGGGGTCTATTCCTACATGAATAGATCTTGTCTACATCATGTCACCGTTCTTATTGCATTACTCCATTTCTCCATGAACTTAATACACTAGATGCATGCTGGACAGCGGTCGATGTGTGGAGTAATATCTACTATTAAAGGAGGATCGAACGTCGTGATGGTTCGACCTCCTTCTTCGCATGTACAACAGCCATCGATAAAAATATCTCAGCATCGCGTGAGGGCCGCTATCGCACTAGCCCAAAAACATGCCAACTCAGCCCACCTACGTGAAACTAATCCTTTTTTTCCCATGATCGATCCCACTCCCTTTTATCCACGCGAGCCTCACCATGCACCTGCTCCTTGGCCACGATCCCCACGAGCCCCTATCCTCACTTTCGATCCCCTCGATCAAGGGGCAATCTCCCTACGCGACCTCGAGAAGCCGCCGCCGCCGCCATCACCATCCCAGCAGGGCCGCTCCCCGCCAGCCCTCGTGGGAGCTCGCCGTGCGCATGCCAAGACTTGGTCTCCGGCTCTCCACTACTAGCAGCAGTCGCCTGCTACCACGCCCCGTCCCTCCTCTGGTTCGTAGTCAGTGATGGTTTTAGCGAATCACGCCGTCCTAGACCTCCATTGGAGTAAGGTGACGACCACCATCGCCTGGCTCTGCCACCATCTTTGGTTGATATGACGTACGCACTCATACCCATCGCGTCTCGCTCTTAGCTCCTTTCCGCTTCCGGCACACTCGCCCTGCCGGCCATCTGCGCGAAGCCGCCACCACCACTCCCTCATCTCTCTCTCCCTCTCGATCTCTCTCTCCCTCTCGATCCGATCGCTCTCTCAGTCAGACGCTGCTGCCTCTCTCTCGTCTCTGCTGATCTGATGACGGTGATGGGAGGAGGAGCAATGAGGTGGCGGATGGAGACGAGATCAAGAGGAGCACTGCAAGTAGCAGTGTCAACGGATTTGGCAGGGAGCAGAGTCAACGAAAGGTTGTTGGTAGCTGATCCGTCTGGGAGAAGAGCAGTCCGAGCCACGGCTGACCTCTTCCCTGCTTTTTTCTCTTGGGTGTTCCCCTTTTACTCTCGGGTGGCAACGAGTTTGATGGGTAGAGGAATTGCCTATCTCTTGTGGACTGATTGGTTCTTCGCTGAGGAATGAACAGAGGAACTGATTATGTTTGCAAGTCTACTGAATTCTCCACTCAAGGTATGTATGATTGATCTTTGTGCTTATGTCGATCTATGACGATACAGATTTTGGTGACATACTGTTTTTGTTATAAGTAAATAGGAGTGGTCATTAACAATCTATTGTTAGTTCTACAACCTATTACTTATATACATAAAACCTTTCAGATTGGATGGTCTTCGGTTGAATTTCAATAGTCCAAGGATTCTGTATTAGTACAAAATTTCAAAGAGATATGGCTCAGACATGGTCACAAGAATGAATGTGGAGTGGAAGGAGGAGCGGAGAGAAAGATGTCTCCCTCTCTCTCCGCCACAACTCACAAGTATGCATCTATTATCTTTTTTATCTAACCATGTCAGTATTTCCTTCTATCACTATTTCTGTCACAAGACAAGTTTGTTTCCATGATGTAATGTTCACAAGGGGATGCCCATTCTATACCTACACAATATTGTCTTCCATTTTATACCTGAATAAATATAGTCCAAGGTTACTTAATCTTATACTACAATTTTAGAATTTCCATGTATGTTTTTACAGGTTCAACACATGTTATTATTGCTAAAGTAGTCCAAACGTCATTGTACAGTGGACACCATTCTTTTAAATAATTAGTATTGTGGTATTTGTGTGGCACTAATCAATCAACATATAAAGCATTGTAATCACCTATAATATATTGTATGATAGAAAAGCTGAAACTTAAAAACAAGTAGGAACTATCGGTAGGTACTAAGTCCCAATAAATATATTTTGAACCTACTATCTTTGGAGAAATATGTCATCATCTAAAGGTGTGGCAAAAAAAATTGATAGATAGGTCAAGAATAAGGAGCATAGGATGGGGACAAATTTTGTCCTTATGGTCCTGCAATATATTGTTTAAGTTCCGTTTTCAAGGTTTTTATGGGATTCAGAAATAAGGACCATCAAAACGTGAACTCTCTTCTTTATCTACTGATCAAATATTCTTCCTTGCAGGTTATCATGTGAAGAATGACAAGAGAGGAGTTGGGCCATTTGGTACAGCTAGAAGTTAAAAAATGATCTTTGGTAAGTTTCCAAGATTGTTGTATGAGCTTAATAATAATAACGGGTTAAAGATGATTTCTTTTACGTTTTCAAGATTGTTGTATGAGCTTAAAAATTTAGAATAGTACTTAGCTTGTTACTAGGATTTAGTAGCACAAACAGATTTTTTACATGTCATCTATAGGGAGTTCTCAATTATAAATGCAAGCAATTGTGTAGTAGTCAAGAATATCATCAAGGAACGTATATAGTTTAATAAGACATAATTACTTCTGTTTTTACTTGGATGCGGTGGAGAGCGGGGCGGTTGACGGGATTGAAAACATAGAGCGCCATGGTGGAGGTAGACCTCATCTGGTCCCGCTAGAAAATCAAGAGGGAAGGGGAGGTTGTGGCAGAAAAAGGGAAACATGTGTCGTTGGGTGGTGTTTTGTTGGGCCCGCGTGTTTGAGATAAAATGGTAAATAGTCTGGACAACCACATTTCTCCTCCACATATGGTATGGATTTGGGAGAGCCTGAACTGTATTTTGGGGATCTTGTTGGGCGCCCGTTTGATGTCCAGATACGCGTGGACATATGTTCGACCTTGAAGACAACTTTAATCATTTGTTTGATTCATTTATATGTATTGTAGCCCGTAGCAACGCACGGGCGTTCTACTAATAGTAGTAGATGCAGAATCGTTTCGGTCTACTAATCTTGGACGTGATGCCTATATAATGATCATTGCCTGGATATCGTCATAATTATTTGATCTTCTATCAATTGCCCAACAGTAATGTGTTTACCCACTGTATTCTATTTTCTCGAGAGAAGCCACTAGTGAAATCTACGGCCCCCGGGTCTATCTTTTATCATATTGCTTTCAGATCTATTTTTATTCGCTTTTATTTTTAGATCTATTATTCTAAAAACACAAAAATACCTTGCTGCACTTTTTCTTTCTTTATTTTATTTTGTGTCATTGCAAGATCTATTTATCCAAAATCACATAAAACAATCTATCTTTTGCCCGAGGAGGGATTGACAACCCCTCTTACGCGCCGGGTTGCAAGTATTTCCTCTTTGTGTGCAGGTATGCTACCTCTTGAGCACTGCGTTGGTTTTCCCTTGAAGAGGAAAGAGTGATGCAGCAAAGTAGCGTAAGTATTTCACTCAGTTTTGAGAACCAAGGTATCAATCTAGTAGGAGGCTCCTCAAAAGTCCCTCGTACCTACACAAACAAACAAGAACCTCGCAACCAACGTGATAAAGGGGTTGTCAATCCCTTCACGGTAACTTGCAAAAGTGAGATCTGATAGAGATAATAAGATAAGATTAATACTTTTGGTATTTTTATGATATAGATTGGAAAGTAAAGATTGCAAAAAAAGTAGATTGGAAACTTATATGGTAAAGATAGACCCGGGGGCCATAGGTTTCACTAGTGGCTTCTCTCAAGATAGCATAAGTATTATGGTGGGTGAACAAATTATTGTCGAGCAATTGATAGAAAAGTGCATAGTTATGAGATTATCTAGGCATGATCATGTATATAGGCATCACGTCCGCAACAAGTAGATCGAAATGATTCTACATCTGCTACTATTACTCCACACATCGACCGACTCATGCCTGCATCTAGAGTATTAAGTTCATAAGAACAGAGTAACACATTAAGCAAGATGACATGATGTAGAGGGATAAACTCAAGCAATATGATATAAACCCCATCTTTTTATCCTGGATGGCAACAATACAATACATGCCTTGCTGCCCCTGTTGTCACTGGGAAAGGAAACCGCAAGATTGAACCCAAAGCTAAGCACTTCTCCATTGCAGGAAAGATCAATCCAGTAGGCCAAACCAAACTGATAATTCGAAGAGACTAGCAAAGATAACCAATCACACATAAAAGAATTCAGAGGAGATTCAAATATTTCTCATAGATAAACTTGATCTTAAACCCACAATTCATCGAATCTCGACAAACACACCGCAAAAAGAGTTACATGGAATAGATCTCCAAGAAGATCGAGGAGAACTTTGTATTGAGATTCAAAGAGAGAGAAGAAGACATCTAGCTAATAACTATGGACCCAAAGGTATGTGGTAAAATACTCACAACTCATCGGAGAGGCCTTGGAGATGATGTAGAGGCCCTCCATGGTTGATTCCCCCTCCGGCGGAGCACCGACGAAGGCTCGAAGATGGGATCTCGCGGATACAAAAGGTCGCGGTGGTGGAAATAGTTTTTCGTGGTGCTCCTTGATGTTTTCGGGGTACGGTGATATATATAGGCGAAGGAGGTAGGTTAGGGGAGCCACGAGGGGCCCACAAGGGTGGGGGCGCGCCTACCCTCCTAGGGCGCGCCCTGCTGCCTCGTGCCCGCCTCGGCTGCTTCTTGACGTCCACTCCAAGTTTCCTGGATTGCGTTTGTTCCAAAAAGATCGCTCCCAAAGATTTCATCCCGTTTGGACTCCGTTTGATATTCCTTTTCTTCCAAACACTGAAATAGGCAAAAAAACAACAATTCAGGCTGGGCCTCCGGTTAGTAGGTTAGTCCCAAAAATGATATAGAAGTGTAAAGTAAAGCCCATAAACATCCAAAACGGGTAATATAATAGCATGGAACAATAAAAAATTATATATACATTGGAGACATATCAAGCATCCCCAAGCTTAATTCCTGCTCGTCCTCAAGTAGGTAAATGATAAAAACAGAATTTTTGATGTGGAATGCTACCTAGCATAATTCTCAATGTAATTTTCTTTATTGTGGCATGAATGTTCAGATCCAAATGATCCAAGATAAAAATTCATAAAACATAAAAATAGTAATACTTCAAGCATACTAACAAGTAATCATGTCTTAGCAAAATAGCATAGCCAAAGAAAGCTCATCCCTACATAATCATATAGTTAGGACATGCTTCATTTTCATCACACAAAATACTCCCATCATGCACAACCCCAGTTTCAGCCAAGCAATTGGTTCATACTTTTTAACGCGCTTCAGCTTTTTCAACTCTTACGCAATACATGAGCGCAAGCCATGGACATAGCACTATATGTGGAATAGGGTGGTGGTTGTGAAGACAAAAAGGTAGAAGATAGTCTCACATCAACTAGGCGTATCAACGGGCTATGGAGATGCCCATTAATAGATATCAATGTGAGTGAGTAGGGATTGCCATGCAATGGATGCACTAGAGCTATAAATATATGAAAGCTCAACAAAAGAAACTAAGTGGGTGTGCATCCAACTTGCTTGCTCACGAAGACCCAGGGCATTTTGAGGAAGCCCATCATTGGAATATACAAGCCAAGTTCTATAATGAAAAATTCCCACTAGTATATGAAAGTGACAACATGGGAGACTCTCTATCATGAAGATCATGGTGCTACTTTGAAGCACAAGTGTGGAAAAAAGATAGTAACATTGTCCCTTCTCTCTTTTCTCTCATTTTTTTATTTGATTGGCTTCTTTGGCCTCTCTTTTTTATTTGGGCTTCTTTGGCCTCTTTTATTTTTTTATAAAGTCCGAAGTCTCATCCCGACTTGTGGGGGAATCATAGTCTTCATCATCCTTTCCTCACTTGGGACAATGCTCTAATAATGAAGATCATCACACTTTTATTGATTTACAACTCAAGAATTACAACTCAGTACTTAGAACAAGTATCACTCTACACGAATGCCTCCGGCGGTGTATTGGGATATTCAATGAACGAAGAGTGACATGTATGAAAAATTATGGAGGTGGCCTTTGTCGTGGTTCTAAGTCTGACAGTAGTGTAGGGGGGTACGAATGGAGAGGCAAGGTCCTAGCTATGGAGTAGTTGTATACGCAAGAGATTTACGAGTTCAGGCCCCTCTCCGAGGAAGTAACAGCCCTACGTCTCGGAGCCCGGAGGCGGTCGACTGGATTATGTGTATATGAGTTACAGGGGTGCGAACCCTTTACACTGAGGAGGGGGTGGCTTATATAGAGTTCGCCAGACCCCTCCGGCCCTCAGTTATGTAGGGTTTAAAGTACATTATGATCGGGAGTTACTGGTAACGTCCCACATAAAGTGATATAATGACCATAAAAGCTACTTAATGACCGACCATTTGCGTGCAGAGTGACTTTAGATCTCCTGGCAGTCGAGTGGTTGGCTTTATGGTCGAGTGTCTTCGAGTTCGTCGAGTGGAACATTTCTGATGGTCGATTGAAAGGTGGCTTCTTCTAGAGATGTCCTTGGGGAGGGTATCTTGGACAGGTCCATGACCCTACCCTAGGTACATAGCTTCATCATTAGCCCCCGAATGGATCGAGGTTTGAGTGGGGAAGGAGTTAAGAACTCTTCCGATCTATTTTTCGTGCTACGAGCATGTCTTGTTTTGGATCAATGAACTTAGGTGACGGCACCAACTTCTTTTTCAGTCGCCTTGATCCATTCTTTGTCTCTGTTGAGTGAATTTCTTCGCTTGGAGAACTCCGAACGACAGAGGGGAGGAGATCTTCCATCTGACGATTCGCTCCGCAGCTCGCGGATTTAACGAGATTCGAATTTTGAGAAGCGCGCGGGGCAGAGGAGGCCATGGTAATCGGATGGGATAAGGCAGGGGCACCTCGATCTCCACGCCACCTTTTTCGCCACATATCGCGCGCGCGACTGTTGGGGGATTTGACAGGATCGCTCGGGCCCGCAAGTCAGTCACTCGGAAGTAACCTCATATAAGGCGCCAGACGGGGTTTTTCTGAATAGTGCGTTCTCATTTCCTCCTCCCTTCCTCGGACTTATCCACCACGTTCGCTCCCGTCTCAGTGCCGCTGCCCCGTGCGCGTCTCGCCGGTGACGATGGTGAAAGAGAAGACGACGGCCTTGGAGCGGTCGAAGAAAGCGACGACGAAGGTGAAGGGAAGGGCGACCAGTCGGGGTGGATCTTCATCGAGGGCCAGCCTGCTGCAAGGTTGGATCCAGGGCGACTGGATCCGCTCGACGATTCGTCAAGCAGATCTTGACGACCTGGCCAATGAAGGACTGATCCCCCATGGGTCGGCGCGGCTCCCGGGGAAGGAGTCTTAGCCGCAGCCTCAGGAGGGTGAGTGCGTTCTTTTGGCCACCCATGTCGACCGTGGGTTTTCTTTGCCGCCTCACCCTTTCTTTTGGGGATTTCTGAATTTCTTTGGGGCGCAACTCCACCACTTCACACCCAACACCATCGTGTACCTCGCTGCTTTCGTGTCTTTGTGCGAGAATTTCTTGGGTTGTCGGCCTCACTGGGGTCTTTTCAAGCACATTTTCACCTGTCGCTCCCAGACGGTGAAAAAGGCCAATCCGAGTGACGAGAGGACACAAGTGATTCAGATGTGTGGGGGTCTTGGGGTTCAAATGAGGGGGAAAAGTTCTTTTCCGGCCATGATCCTACCCGACTCAGTCCGTGGATGGCAGTCGACCTGGATCTACTGCAGGGACCAGCCGACGCCAGGGCAGTCGACTGGACTCCCTCCTTTTTCCATGGACCGAGTGAGGAAGCCTTCCTCTTTGAAGGTGATCCCAGAAGAGAAGGCACATGTTAAGGTGCTGGTCGAATGTGTTGTCCAGCTTATCCGTGACGGGGTGACCGGCATGGACCCCTTGGAGGTCTTCCTCCGACGATGCATCCAGCCACTTCAAGCTCGAGACCATCCGATGTGGTTGTATTCTGGTACTGAGGACACCACTCGGATCTACCCGGAGGAGGTCGACGAGGCCACGCTGGAGAGGTGGCTGGCGGCCATCACAGGGAACAAAGACAACCCCCGAGGAGCCAGGAGGATTCCTCCACTCGACCAGTCATACGACGTAGACCAGGTCCAATTCTGCATCTCTGACTGTGATCTTGCTTTCTTCCTTCCATTTTACAATCAGTCGCCTGACCTTTGTCTTGTTTGTTGTCTTCTAGGCCACTATTGAGATGTACTCGATGCCCAACGGGGCGCAAGAACTAGCTGAGGAGGAGGAGGCGAGCGGAGGCGAAAGTGAGGAGTGGCAATCTGATAGTGAGGGGGAAGAGGATGACGACGACTCCAGTGAAGAGGAGGAGGAGGAAGTCGATCCTCCTCGTTCGGAAAGGCGATCCAAGCTCACCCACGACCCCGCGAACGAGCGTGGCAAAGCGGCTACGCCTGTTGGGTAGTCGTTGAAGCGCCCTCGGACGACCTCCCCGGCGTCGACTTAAAAAGCGCCGAAGCATCCACGAGCGGCGTCATCAAAGCCGCCGAAGGCCTTGCCCAAGATGAGAATGATCGTCCCCACCATCTCCGGGTAATAACAGAATCTCAGTCGACTCGTTTAGCATGGATAGACTCTTGGTCGATTCACTGACTAACCGACTGATTTCTGAAATCTGTAGTGCTGCTACCTCCGAGAACTCTGCCAAGAACGAAGAGCAGGAAATGGAAGACGCTATCACCTCCAACCTTGGTACGATCTCTATAATTTTACTTTTGGTCGATTGGATTCTCGATTTTAACTTTGGATTTTTCCTGTAGCTCCTCCTCATGTCATTGATCTCCCTGATGACGACGGCGAGGCGGCACCGAGGCCGAGGAGGAATAGAAAGGCGTCGGTTGCATCAGTACCTGAGATGCTGGTTCAGGAGGGTGGCAACATCACTCGGACTTCTGTGTCCTTCGCTGTGCCGCTGACGAGTGTTCGACCTTCGATGTTGACTGCTGACCCGCCTTCCCTTTTCGCCACACACCATGTCCCAGAGGACCAAGCGGGTGCTGCTAAGGAGGCTATACGCCAGGCGGGGATCATGATGGAGCAAGTGAAGGCGATCCGGGAAGCCAGCCAAGCGGCCTATGATGCCACCTCAGCCCTTCAGAGCAACGTCCAGGTTAATTGGTCACCGCCTGTTCTGTTAGGATATGCTATCTAAAGACTTTCTTTCCGAAGATCTTTGAATCTGTACACCCACTGGGTTGTCGATTAAATTTTTGAATTGGTGGGAGCACGCTGAGTGCACCCACTGGGTGTAGTCCCCAAGACTATAGCTGACTGCTGGCAGTCGACTGTAGTCTTTATATTTTGAATTTCTTCACTCTAACTTCTTCACTCCTCTGGTCGGACCATGTCAAATGGAATCTTGGAACCAGTGGGGGCGCGCTGAGTGCACCCACTGGGTGTAGTCCCCGAGACCATGGTCGACTGCTGGCAGTTGACTAAGGTCTGAAGAACCTCTTTTTTTTATGAGACCATGGCTGACTGCTGGCAGTTAGCTATAGTGCTATAGTTTTAGGATCATAACCTCTTTGTCTCTTTCGGCTGACTGATCAGACCGAGTCGGTAGAACCAGTGGGGGCACGCTGAGTGCACCCACTGGGTGTAGTCCCCGAGACTATTGTTGAATATTTTGATTCGGCTATAGTCTTAGAAATGCTACCATTTTTCTCTTAGTCACTCGGAAGCAACCTATCTTTGATGTCTGTCGACTGACCCTTTGCAGAAATCTTGCGAGCTTGTGGCTCGCTATACTGAATTGGAAAACAAACATATCCAGCTCGATCTTGACTTGAAGCTTGTTTAGGAGAACTTTACGAAGGCAAAAGATGAAGTGAAAGGTATGTTTGGTGAGAATCTTGACGACTGTCTTTATCTTTCTGTCCAGTCCTGATTCTGATCTGATTGTCACTTTGCAGATAAACTGAAGGAGGCTCTGAAGAAGAAGGACCATGACCTTGCCGAGGCACAGAAGGCGGCTTCGGACAAAACGAAGCTTGCGGAAGAAAAACTAGCTTCAGTCGGCAAACTTGAAGAGGAGAACGCCAATGTGAAAGCTGGTCTCGAGGCGGCCAACAAGGAGGTCAGCCGTCTGAAGAATGATAAGATAGCTCTGAGTGACAAGGCTAGCGAACTGGCGGGGAAGAAGAATGATCTGGAGGCTTATCTGGGAGGGCTCGCCAAGAAGTTATTCATCATGCTTGAAGGTGATCTCGTCTATCCGACTGACTTGTTATCGTCGACTCGTCATAGAACTGTTGGCTTAACTTCGAATTGCGTTTATAGAATTCTGCCAATACTTCGAGGAGGAGACTAGTCGAGTGGAGACAGGCTTGGACCCCATTAACTCTCCCGTGAAAGATGAAGCCGCTATGAACGTGCTCCGACTGGAGTCTCGTGTTGTTGGAGTTTTTGACTACCTTGCTCGACTAAAGGTTGCGGTGTCACGAATCGACACGACACTCTGGCCAGGAGAGACGCTCCAAAATGACCTCGAGTCTCTAATGACTTGACTGAATGATGTTCCAGGTCGAGTGCAAGAATGGAAAAAATCTTCTACCAGGTGCGGTGCTGATGTTGCTCTGTCCCTGGTCCATGTTCACTGCAAGGATGCGCGAGAGGACAAACTGGCGTCCATCAAAGTGGCCAATACCAAGAAGCATGACTTCCAGTCCTTCATGGAGACCTTCATTGCTGCTGCCACTCGGATCGCTGACGGAATCGACCTGGACCAGTTTGTCGCGCCTTCCAGTCCTCCACCCGAGGAGTGAGAAAAACTTCTATGCTTTGCCTTAAATTTGTCTCGGAATGCCGAGTGGTTTTGTAACCGATAAACTTTTACAGGCTTGACGCCTGAGCACTTGCGAATCTGTAGGACGTTATCTGAACTTGGCTTATCATTGAATATGTTTGCATTTGCCTTCGAGTGAACTTTGATCTTCACTCGGAATATACTTTAATGCTTGAGACGCGGCTCTGAGGTGGAAAGATCCAGTCGACCTACACTTCATTGCTCTTGCAGGTAGAGATGGAGCACAGATTGTAGTCGACCTGCGCCCTTGCGGATCGGGACGGAACGCACGTTGTATTTGTGGCGTAGCTCCGAAGGAGAAGGTAGCAGTCGACCTGCACCTCGTTGTCCTTGCAGAGTGCACATTGTATTTGTGGCGTAGCTCCAAAGGAGAAGGTAGCAGTCGACCTGCACCTCGTCGTCCTTGCAGAGCGCACATTGTATTTGTGGCGTAGCTCTGAGGGAGAAGGTAGCAGTCGACCTGCACCTCGTCGTCCTTGCAGAGTGCACATTGTATTTGTGGCGTAGCTCCGAAGGAGAAGGTAGCAGTCGACCTGCACCTCGTCATCCTTGCAGAGCGCACATTGTATTTGTGGCGTAGCTCCAAGGGAGAAGGTAGTAGTTGACCTGCACCGCGTCGCCCTTGCAAAGCGCACATTGTATTTCTGGCGTAGCTCTGAGGGAGAAGGTAGCAGTTGACCTGCACCTCATCGCCCTTGCGGGTCGGAATGGATTTCTTACTTAGGCGAGTACTTGGACTGCAGCTAAGCCTCCGAGTGGGAGGGTTGCTCTCCACTCGGTAGGATTTTTGAATACTTAGGCGAGTACTGGACTGCAGCTAAGCCCCCGAGTTGGAGGTTTGCTCTCCACTCGGTAGGATTTTCAAATACTAAGGCGAGTACAGGACTGCAGCTTAGCCCCCGAGTGGGAGGTTCGCTCTCCACTCGGTAGGATTTTCAAATACTTAGGCGAGTACTGGACTACAGCTAAGCCCCCGAGTGGGAGGTTTGCTCTCCACTCGGTGGGATTTTCAAATACTTAGGCGAGTACTGGATTGCAGCTAAGCCCCCGA
>NC_041383.1:221352253-221473193 GCF_002162155.2 Triticum dicoccoides
AGGTTTGCTCTCCACTCGGTAGGATTTTCAAATACTTAGGCGAGTACTGGACTGCAGCTAAGCCCCCGAGTGGGAGGTTTGCTCTCCACTCGGTAGGATTTTCAAATACTTAGGCGAGTACAGGACTGAAGCTAAGCCCCCGAGTGGGAGGTTCGCTCTCCACTCGGTAGGATTTTCAAATACTTAGGCGAGTACTGGACTGCAGCTAAGCCCCTGAGTGGGAGGTTAGCTCTCCACTCGGTAGGATTTTTCAAACTTAAGCAAGTACTTGGACTGCAGCTAAGCCCCCGAGTGGGAGGTTTGGTCTCCACTCGGTAGGATTTTTCAAATACTTAGGCGAAACGGATTCACAGCTAAGCCCCTGAGTGAGAGGTTTGCACTCCACTCGGTAGGATTTTTCAAATACTTAGGCAAAATGGATTCACAGCTAAGCCCCCGAGTGAGAGGCTTGCTCGTCACTCGATAGGATTTTTTTTACAAACTTAGGCGAAACGGATTCGCAGCTAAGCCACCCACTGGGGGATTTCTCACGTAAACAAAAGCAACAACAATCACTGGGAAAATTATAATACTCTTGTCTTTGATAAACAAACTACAGAGGTACTTTTTATTACATCTCATTCGAGTGAGTACTTAAGTATAAAAGGGGCGGAGCAGCTCCGCATTCCAAGCTCGTGGCTCATCAATCTGGCGATCGACATTGTAAAGATGGTACGCTCCATTGTGGAGAACTTTGGTGACGATGAAGGGGCCTTCCCAAGTAGGAGCGAGCTTGTGTGGCTTCTGTTGATCCACTCGGAGGACCAAATCTCCTTCTTGGAAGGCTCGACTCTTCACATTTCTGGCATGGAATCGACGCAAGTCTTGCTGATAGATAGTCGAGCGGATCAAGGCCATCTCTCTTTCCTCTTCTAGGAGGTCGACTGCATCCTGCCGGGCTTGTTCTGCTTCATTTTCAGAGTAGAGCTCGACTCGTGGTGCATTGTGAAGCAAGTCACTCGGCAGAACTGCTTGAACTCCATAGACCAGAAAGAATGGAGTCCGCCCAGTCGATCGATTTGGAGTGGCCCTCAATCCCCATAGAACTGATGGAAGTTCGTCAACCCACGCACCTGCTGCGTGCTTGAGATCACGCATCAACCGAGGTTTCAGCCCTTTGAGAATTAGGCTGTTTGCTCTTTCTGCTTGTCCATTCGACTGGGGGTGAGCAACTGAAGCGTAGTCGACTCGTGTGCCTTGAGAGGCGCAAAAAGCTTTGGACTTGTCGGAATCGAAGTTTGACCCATTGTCAGTGATGAAGCTATGCGAAACTCCATATCTGAATATCAACTCTCTGACAAAACTGATAGCAGTGCACGCATCGATATTCTCGATAGGTTTAGCTTCAATCCATTTAGTAAACTTGTCGACTGCCACTAACAAGTGGGTGAAGCCGCTCCTACCAGTTCTCAGTGGTCCAACCATATCCAATCCCCAAATAGCGAAGGGCCATACGAGTGGAATGGTCTTCAAGGCTGAGGCGGGCTTGTGTGACAGATTAGAATAGAATTGACATCCTTCACACTTGTCGACTATTTCCTTTGCCATTTCATTTGCTCTTGGCCAGTAAAATCCCGCTCGGTATGCTTTAGCCACAATGGTCCGAGAGGACGCATAATGACCACAGGTCCTCGAGTGGATATCGTCAAGGATTATCCTACCTTCTTCTGGCGTTATACATTTCTGACCGACTCCAGTCGCGCTTTCTCTGTATAACTGTCCCTTTATCACGGTAAAGGCTTTGGATCAACGGACGATCTGTCGAGCATCTTCTTCATTCTCCGGGAGCTCTTTCCTTAGGATATACGCGATGTACGGCTCTGTCCAGTCGGGAGTGATGACCAAAACTTCCATGATCAGGTCGACCACAGCTGGAACTTCAACTTTAGTCGGATCCATGGCACTTTTTGGCTGTGGAGCTTCTTCGGTGAAAGGATCCTCTTGAACTGATGGTGTGTGGATGTGTTCCAAAAACACATTACTGGGAATGGCTTCTCTCTTGGAACCTATTTTTTCCAAATCATCAGCTGCTTGATTTTTCAGTCGGGGTATATGATGAAGCTCTAACCCCTCGAATTTCTTCTCTAGCTTTCTTACTGCATTGCAGTAACTAGTCATGGCTGGACTTCTGACATCCCACTCCTTCATCACTTGATTAACCACCAAATCTGAGTCGCCATAAACCATGAGGCGACGGACGCCGAGTGAAATGGCCATACGCAACCCATACAAAAGTGCTTCGTATTCTGCTTCATTATTGGAGGAATCAAAGTGGATCTGGAGTACATATCTGAGCTTATCTCCTTGGGGGGAAACCAACACTACCCCAGCACTGGAACCATTCAGCATCTTGGATCCATCAAAGAACATGGTCCAGTGCTCCGAGTGAACTTGAGTCGACAGTTGCTATTCAATCCACTCGGTGATGAAATCTGCTATTGCTTGGGACTTGATGGCTTTCTTTGCCTCAAACTTGATATCTAAGGGAAGGAGTTCAATCGCCCATTTTGCCACTCGACCAGTTGCATATCTGTTGTGCAAAATCTCTGCCAATGGGGTGTCGCTGACAACTGTAATGGAATGGTCAGAGAAGTAATGAGCAACCTTCTTCGTGGTCATATAAATCCCATACACCAGCTTCTGATAATGAGGGTATCTTTGCTTTGATGATGTCAAAACTTCAGAAACATAATATACTGGGCGCTGAACTTTAAAGGCTTTTCCTTCTTCTTCCCGCTCAACTGTAAGTACTGTACTGACGACTTGTCCCGTGGCTGCAATGTAAAGCAACAAAATCTCTTTGCTGATCGGGGCAGCAAGCACCGGCTGGGTGGAGAGCAGGGCTTTTAGCTCTGCAAACGCTGCATCAGCTTCAGGAGTCGCCTGACTTCTTCATCAGTCGGTAAAGAGGCAATGCCTTTTCACTGAGACGAGAGATGAATCGACTTAAAGCGGCCAAGCAACCAGTAAGCTTCTGGACATCGTGCACACGTATAGGTTGTTTCATTCGAAGTATAGTACCAACTTTTTCTGGGTTGGCGTCGATTCCTCATTCGGAAACGAGAAAACCGAGTAACTTTCCGTCAGGAACTTCGAATGTGCACTTCGATGGGTTAAGCTTGATATCATATCTCCTGAGGTTGGCAAATGTTTTGGCAAGGTCAGTCAGTAGGTCGAAACCTTTCCGTGACTTGACCACAATGTCATCCATGTATGCTTCCACATTCCGACTAATTTGAGTGAGCAGACACTTCTGAATCATCCTCATGAACATGGCTCCGGCATTCTTGAGACCGAATGGCATGGTGACATAACAAAAGCATCCGAATGGAGTGATGAAAGCTGTTTTGATTTCGTCGGGTCCATACAGACGGATCTGATGATAACCGGAATAGGCGTCTAAAAAAGACAGGTGCTCACATCCCGCAGTCGAGTCGACTATTTGGTCGATGCGGGGGAGAGGAAAATGATCTTTCGGGCAGGACCGATTGATATGTTTGAAGTCGATGCACATGCGGAGTGACTTGTCCTTCTTGGGGACCATGACAACATTGGCGAGCCACTCGGAGTGGTAAATCTCTCGGATAAACTCCGCTGCTAAGAGCCAAGCCACCTCCTCGCCAATGGCCTTTCTTTTCTGGACGGCGGACCGTCGAAGATGTTCTTTGACAGGTTTCACTTTTGAGTCGACTCGTAGACGATGCTCAGCCAACCCCCTGGGAACACCCGGCATGTCAGCAGGCTCCATGCGAAGATGTCCCAGTTCTCATGGAGGAACTGGATGAGTCCTTCTTCCTATTTGGAGTCGAGTGTTGTAGAGATATGAGTCGGAGCAACACTGGGGTCGGTCGGGTGGATGTGAATCGGCTTTGTCTCACCGGACGACTGAAACGCTGATTCCGTAGCGGGCTTCTTGGCTTGCAACAAATCACTCGGATCTAAATTTTTCTGGTATTCCTGCAGCTCTACCACTGCCATCTGAGCATCAGCGATCTTTGAGCCTTTCTGAAAGCAATCTTCCGCCTTCTTCCGATTGCCAGTAATAGTGATCACACCTTTGGTACCAGGCATCTTCAATTTGAGGTACACATAGCATGGTCGAGCCATGAAACGTGCATAAGCTGGCCTGCCCAAAATAGCGTGATAAGCACTATGGAAATCCACAACTTCAAACGTCAACTTTTCTTTGCGGTAATTCTTGGAATCACCGAAAACCACATCAAGAGCAATTTGGCCGAGTGACTCAGCCTTCTTCCCAGGAATGACTCCATGGAAACTCATGTTGCTGGTACTGAGTCTGGACATCGGAATGCCCATTCCTTTCAACGTCTCTGCATACAATATATTCAGGCCACTGCCTCCATCCATCAAGACTTTAGTCAGTCGAGTGCCTTCGACGACTGGGTCGACCACCAAAGCTTGCCTCCCTGGGGTGGCTATGTGCGTCGGGTGATCGGACTGGTCGAATGTGATGGCAGTCTGAGACCATTTCAGATAACTGGGTGTCACCGGAGCAACCATATTCACCTCTCGGTTGATAACTTTCACTCGACTTTTGCTTTCAACATCAGCAAAAATCATCAGGGTGGAATTAACCTGGGGTTATCCTCCATCACTATCTTCTTTGTCTTCACCTTTGTCCGACTCCTTTTCCTTATCTTTGGGCTGTTTCCCCTCGAATTGCTGGATTAAGAGCCGACATTGTCGAGTGGTATGTTTCGGATAAATGAATTTACCCTCCTCATCTTTCTTCGTGTGGATGTGGCACGACAAATCCATCACATCATTCCCTTCCTTGTCCTTCACCTTCTTAGGGTTCCAAGACCTTTGGGCTTCCCTTTAAACTTTCCTTGAGTCACGGCCAAGGCTTCTCCAGGAGCAGCTGGCTCGGCCTTCCGCTTTTGCTTTCAACTGGAGTTCCCACCTCCGGTTTCGTAGGCGACTGACTTGTGCTTGCCACTCCGGAGCCGGTCCTCTTCTTCACCATTTGCATACTTGGTGGCAATTTCCATCATTCGACTCAGAGACATGTCTCCGGTCCGACCGAATTTCAGGTTTAACTCCCTGTACTTAACGCCTTCCTTGAAGGCACAGACTGCCTGGTGATCAGATACATTCTCTACCGTGTGATGCAATGTGATCCATCTCTGAATGTAATCCCTCAGAGTTTCATTCGACTTCTGCACACAAGATTACAGCTCTGTCAACCCTGCTGGTCGCTTGCAAGTTCATTCAAATGTTCTGACAAACACTCGGGCAAGATCTTCCCAAGTGTAAATGCTTCTGGGTGCTAACTGATTTAGCCATGCTCTGGCCGAGCCCTCCAACATAAGAGGCAGATGTTTCATGGCCACCTCATCGTTGCCACCGCCAATCTGAACAGCCACTCGGTAGTCCTCAAGTCAAGTATCAGGCTTGGACTCACCAGTGAACTTACTGACTCCAGTCGCCAACCTGAAGTTGGGAGGAATCACCGCGGCCCTGATGGCTCTGCTAAAACACTCTGGACCTGAGACGTGTACTCTGCTGCTGGTGGGTACATCTCTGTCATGACCCTCTCGATGAGCTCTGTTCCTGTCGACCAAACCTTGAACGATAATGGATCTCGCATCAAAGCCTGGTTCCCTGGGGTCGACTGGAATCCTTCGCCCAACACTGTGATGGCGTCTGTCATCTTGCGGCCGAGGCGCGTACGATCCACCCCTTGGGGGAGGGTGGGCACTCGACGTCGATCATCACGATCGAGTCGGTCATCATATTGCTCATGGTTCTTGTACTAATCATGCCGGTCTCCATGTCCGTCACGCCTCAGGGGTGATCTTGGGCTATGGGCCGACTGGACTGTATTTGCAGCGACCGATCTGCTGTGGATCCTGTTCCGCAACTGCGATACAACTGAATTTTGATCTCCTGCTGCTCGGAGTAATGCTCTGATCTGTAACAAGCCTCTGCCAGCCTCTGACTGGGAAGGCTCAACCGACTCTACTATACGAGCTACAGCTGCTAGATTCTGAATCGGAGTTTGATATACCTGAGTCGGTGGTGGAAAGAGTTGACGTCGACTGGAGTCTGGAACCCGTTGCTGCGCACGCTCGTCGAGTGCTCGCTGGAGGTTTTCCAGTCGAGTATGCTCAACCAAGTTGGCCAAGCGCGTGTCCTCTAAGGCACGGGCCTCAGGGGTTTCTCCGACGATAGGAGTGTGTAGTGTATCCATGTTCCGGCGGCGAAGTTCTTCCCTTTGCAGTGAAGTGAGAGGCTCGGGTTGATACTCTTCGTGGATCTGCACCGGATCGCCTCCACCGCTGGATCAGTATTGTCGCACTCAGATGCAGTCTCTACGGAGCCAGTCGAACAGGCCGTAGAGAGATTCGTCGGGCTCGATCGCCGCAACTTGGGAGGTGGCTGACTAGCGAGTCACCGCGTGCCTCACCCACCGCTGAAGCCTCGACCGACCGAAGCGCTTGCGCCGGCAGGAGACAGGGAGGGAGGATGACACAGGGGTCGACCAATACTGGGTCGACGGTTGTCGCAGGAGGACGCCGCGGACGCACGTGCGAAAGTGTGTTGTCCCGCGGACGGGGAGCGCGTCGATGTTGAGTGGAGCCTCCTGAAGCCAAGCAGAGTCATCGGCGATGAACGTGAGCGCACCGAGACGGATCTCGCGGCCCTCGCCAAAACTCCGCCTGAAATCATGATGAAGGAGATCAAAAAAATTTGCAACTTCTCCAATAAGTCGCTAAGACACCTTCCCCACGGTGGGCGCCAATTGTCGTGGTTCTAAGTCTGAAAGTAGTGTAGGGGGGTACAAATGGAGAGGCAAGGTCCTAGCTATGGAGTAGTTGTATACGCAAGAGATTTACGAGTTCAGGCCCTTCTCTGAGGAAGTAACAACCCTACGTCTCGGAGCCCGGAGGCGGTCGACTGGATTATGTGTATATGAGTTACAGGGGTGCGAACCCTTTACACTGAGGAGGGGGGTGGCTTATATAGAGTTCGCCAGACCCCTCCGGCCCTCAGTTATGTAGGGTTTAAAGTACATTAAGATTGGGAGTTACTGGTAATGTCCCACATAAAGTGATATAATGACCATAAAAGCTACTTAATGACCGACCGTCTGCGTGTAGAGTGACTTTAGATCTCCTGGCAGTCGAGTGGTTGGCTTTATGGTCAAGTGTCTTCGAGTTCGTCGAGTGGAACATTTCTGATGGTCGATTGAAAGGTGGATTCTTCTAGAGATGTCCTTGGGGAGGGTATCTTGGACAGGTCCATGACCCTACCCTAGGTACATAGCTTCATCAGCCTTGCCACAAATACGATGTCAACTACATGATCATGCAAAGAGCAATATGACAATGATGGGGCGTGTCATAATAAATAGAACAGTGGAAAGTTGCATGGCAATATGTCTCGGAATGGCTATGGAAATGCCATAATAGGTAGGTATGGTGGCTGTTTTGAGGAAGGTAAATGGTGGGTGCATGATAACGGCGAAAGTTGCGTGGCATAATAGAGGCTAGCAATGGTGGAAGGGTGAGAGTGCGTATAATCCATGGACTCACATTAGTCATAAAGAAATCATATACTTATTGTAAAAGTCTACTTGCCCTCAAAGCAAAGTACTACTACGCATGCTCCTAGGGGAAGGTTTGGTAGGAGTTAACCATCGCGCAATTCCGACCTCCACACATAAGGAAGGCAATTAAAAGAGCACCACATGCAACAAATTTGTCACACAACTTTTACCATACGTGCATGCTATGGGACTTGCCAACCTTAACACAAGTATTTCTCAATTTCATAATTACCCAACTAGCATGACTCTAACATTACCACCTTTATATCTCAAAACAATTATCAAGCATCAAATTGATCATAGTGTTTAATGCACTTTCTATGATAGTTTTTATTATACCAAACTTGGATGCCCATCATATTAGGACCAAATTTATAACCATAGCAAATACCATGCTGTTCTAAAAGACTCTCAAAATAATATAAGTGAAGCATGAGAGATCAATAATTTCTACAAAAGTTAAGCCACCGCCGTGCTCTAAAAGGATATAAGTGAAGCACTAGAGCAAAAATTGTCTAGCTCAAAAGATATAAGTGAAGCACATAGAGTATTCTAATAAATTCCAAATCATGTGTGTCTCTCCCAAAAGGTGTGTACAGCAAGGATGATTGTGGTATACTAAAAAGCAAAGACTCATATCATACAAGACACTCCAAGCAAAACACATATCATGTGGCGAATAAAAAATATAGCTCCAAGTAAGTTACCGATAGACGAAGACGAAAGAAGGGATGCCTTCCGGGGCATCCCCAAGCTTAGGCTTTTGGTTGTCCTTGAATTATCTTGGGGTGCCATGGGAATCCCCAAGCTTAGGTTCTTGCCACTCCTTATTCCATAGTCCATGAAATCTTTACCCAAAACTTGAAAACATCACAACACAAAACTCAACAGGAAATCTCATAAGCTCCGTTAGTGCAAGAAAGAAAAACCACCACTTAAGGTACTATAATTAACTCATTATTTATTTATATTGGTGTTAAACCTACTTCAATCCAACTTCTCTATGGTTCATACCCCCCGATACTAGCCATAGATTCATCAAAATAAGCAAACAACACACAAAAAACAGAATCTGTCAAAAACAGAACAGTCTGTAGCAATCTGTAACTTTTGAGTACTTCTGGAACTCTAAAAATCCTACCAAAATAGTTAGTCATGGGAAATTTGTCTATGATCTACTGCAAAAATAATAAACTCAAAATCACGTTTCTGTGATTTATTAAAATTATTCTCGTGTGCGCGAAAGTTTCTGTTTTTCAGCAGAATCAAATTAACTATCACCGTAGGTTATCCTATAGGTTCTACTTGGAACAAACACTAATTAAAACATAAAACCACATCTAAACAGAGGCTATATGATTTATTTATTACTAAACAGAAGCAAAAAGCAAGGAACAAAAATAAAATTGGGTTGCCTCCCAACAAGCGCTATCGTTTAACGCCCCTATCTAGGCATAAAAGTGAGAATCGGTCTACGTATTGCCATCTTTGGCATTCAATTCATAAGTGGCTCGCATAATAGATTCATAAGGTAATTTGACTTTCTTTCTAGGGAAGTGTTCCGTGCCTTTCCTTAATGGAAATTGGAATCTAATATTCCCTTCCTTCATATCAATAATTGCACCAATTGTTCTAAGGAAAGGTCTACCAAGAATAATAGGACATGAAAAATTGCAATCTATATCAAGAACAATGAAATCTACAGTCACATAATTTCTATTTTCAACAATAAGAACATCATTAATCCTTCCCATAGGTTTCTTAATAGTGGAATCCGCAAGGGGCAAGTTTAAAGAGCAATCATCAAATTCATGGGAACCTAGCACATCTCATAAAGTTTTAGGAATCATGGAAACACTAGCACCCAAATCACACAAAGTATAGCATTCATGATCTTTAATTTTAATTTTTATAGTAGGTTCCCACTCATCATAAAGTTTTCTAGGTATAGAAACTTCCAACTCAAGTTTTTCCTCATAAGATTGCATCAAGGCATCAACAATATGTTTGGTAAAAGCTTTATTTTGACTATAAGCATGAGGAGAATTCAACACAGATTGCAACAAGGAAATACAATCTATTAAAGAACAATTATCATAATTAAATTCCTTGAAATCCATAGTAGTGGGTTCATTGCTATGTAAAGTTTTGACCTCTCCAATCCCACTTTTACCAAATTTAGCATCAAGATCTAAAAACTCCGAATCATTGGGACGCCTTTTAACTAAAAAGTTGACTCATCTCCAGTCCCATAATTATCAAGACTCATATTGCAAAACAAAGATTTAATAGGGGACACAGCAATAACTTTTAGATCTTCGCCATTATTCTCATGGAAACTAGAAGAACACGCTCTTACAAAGCAATCTTTCTTAGCACGCATCCCAGCGGTTATTTCTTTGCACTCATCAATGGAAATTCTCATGGCTTTGAGAGATTCATTGATATCATGCTTAGGTGGAATAGATCTAAGTTTCAAAGAATCAACATCAAGAGAAAGTCTATCAACGTTCCTAACCAATTCATCAACTTTAAGCAATTTTTCTTCAAGAAAGGCATTGAAATTCTTTTGAGAGATCATAAATTCTTTAAAACTATTCTCAAAATCAGAGGGCATCTTATTAAAATTTCCATAAGAGTTGTTGTAGGAATTACCATAATTATTAGAGGAATTACTAGGAAACGACCTAGGATTAAAGTTTCCTCTATACGCGTTATTACCAAAATTATTCCAACAACAAAATTCACATCCATAGATTCATTACTATTCTCAATCAAAGTAGACAAAGGCATATCATTAGGACCAATAGGAGTACTCTTTGTAGCAAACAATTTCATAAGTTCATCCATCTTTCCACTCAAAACATTAATCTCTTCTTTCGCATGAACTTTTTTACTAGTAGATCTTTTGGTGTGCCATTGAGAATAATTAACCATAATATTATCTAGGAGTTTAGTAGCTTCTCCTAAAGTGATTTCCATAAAAGTGCCTCCCACGGTCGAATCTAAAAGGTTTCTAGAAGCAAAATTCAATCTGACATAATTTTTTTGTATGATCATCCATAAATTTAAACCATGTGTAGGGCAATTGCGAATCATTAATTTCATTCTCTCCCAAGATTGGGCAACATGCTCATGATCAAGTTGTTTAAAATTCATAATATCGTTTCTAAGAGAGATGGTCTTAGCGGGAGGAAAATACTTAGAGATAAAAGCATCTTTGCACTTATTCCATGACTCAATACTATTTTTAGGCAAAGACGAAAACCAAGTTTTAGCACGATCTCTAAGTGAATATGGAAATAACTTCAATTTAACACTATCATTATGTGTATCTTTCTTCTTTTGCATATCATACAAATCAACAAAGTTATTTAGATGAGTAGCGGCATCTTCACTAGGGAAGCCAGAGAATTGATCTTTCATAACAAGATTCAACAAAGTAGCATTGATTTCACAAGATTTAGCATCATTAAGAGGAGCAATCGGAGTGCTAAGGAAATCATTATTTTTGGTATTGGAAAGGTCACACAATTTGGAATTATCTTGCGCCATCGTGACAAGCAATCCAACACACAAGCACACAAAAAGGCAAGCAAAGAGAGAGGAGAACAGGAAAGAGAGGGCGAATAAAACGGCAAGGGTGAAGTGGGGGAGAGGAAAACGAGAGGCAAATGGCAAATAATGTAATGCGAGGGAGATGAGTTTGTGATGGGTACTTGGTATGTCTTGACTTGAGCGAAGACCTCCCTGGCAACGGTGCCAGAAATCCTTCTTGCTACCTCTTGAGCACTGCGTTGGTTTTCCCTTGAAGAGGAAAGGGTGATGCAGCGAAGTAGCATAAGTATTTCCCTTAGTTTTGAGAACCAAGGTATCAATCCAGTAGGAGGCTCCTCAAAAGTCCCTCATACCTACACAAACAAACAAGAACCTCGCAACCAACACGATAAAGGGGTTGTCAATCCCTTCACAGTAACTTGCAAAAGTGAGATCTGATAGAGATAATAAGATAAGATAAATATTTTTGGTATTTTTATGATATAGATTGGAAAGTAAAGATTGAAAGTAAAAGTAGTTGGAAACTTATATGGTAAAAGATAGACCCCGGGGCCATAAGTTTCACTAGTGGCTTCTCTCAAGATAGCATAAGTATTATGGTGGGTGAACAAATTACTATCGAGCAATTGATAGAAAAGTGCATAGTTATGAGAATATCTAGGCATGGTCATGTATATAGGCATCACGTCCGCAACAAGAAACGATTCTGCATCTACTACTATTACTCCGCACATCGACCGACTCCTGCCTGCATATAGAGTATTAAGTTCATAAGAACGGAGTAACGCATTAAGAAAGATGACATGATGTAGAGGGATAAACTCAAGCAATATGATATAAACCCCATCTTTTTATATTCGATGGCAACAATACAATACATGCCTTGCTGCCCCTGTTGTCACTGGTAAAGGACACCGCAGGATTGAACACAAAGCTAAGCACTTCTCCCATTTCAAGAAAGATAAATCTAGTAGGCCAAACCAAACTGATAATTCGAAGAGACTTGCAAAGATAACCAATCACACATAAAAGAATTCAGAGGAGATTCAAATATTTCTCATAGATAAACTTGATCATAAACCCACAATTCATCGGATCTCGACAAACACACCGCAAAAAGAGTTACATAGAATAGATCTCCAAGAAGATCGAGGAGAACTTTGTATTGAGATTCAAAGAGAGAGAAGAAGCCATCTAGCTAATAACTATGGACCCAAAGGTCTGTGGTAAACTACTCACAACTCATCGGAGAGGCCTTGGAGATGATGTAGAGGCCCTCCATGGTCGATTCCCCCTCTGACGGAGCACCGGCGAAGGCTCCAAGATGGGATCTTGCAGATAGAGAAGGTTGCGGCGGTGGAAATAGTTTTTTGTGGTGCTCCTTGATGTTTTCAGGGTACGTGGATATATATATAGGTGAAGGAGGTAGGTCAGGGGAGCCACGAGGGGCCCACGAGGGTGGGGGGCGCGCCTACCCCCTAGGGTGTGCCCTCCTGCCTCGTGGCTGCTTCGGCTGCTTCTTGACGTCCACTCCAAGTTTCCTGGATTGCGGTTGTTCCAAAAAGATCGCTCCCGAAGGTTTCATTCCGTTTGGACTCTGTTTGATATGCCTTTTCTTCTAAACACTGAAATAGGTGAAAAACAGCAATTCGGGCTGGGCCTCCGGTTAGTAGGTTAGTCCCAAAAATGATATAAAAGTGTAAAGTAAAGCCAATAAACATCCAAAACGGGTAATATAATAGCATGGAACAATAAAAAATTATAGATACGTTGGAGACGTATCAAGGTACCGTTTACAAAGCTTGTCCTGGCTTCCTACTGGATTGATACATTGGTTTCATAACTGAGGGAAATACCTACCATAGCTGTACTGCATCATCCCTTCCTCTTTGGGGAAATACCGTTGCAGTTTCAAGCGACATCATGTACCACGTGGGATCAAGTGAACTAGTGGTATTGTAAGTAATTGTGAATTGCGTTTTGTGCACTAACCCATGGTATGTGCTTTCTATGTCTATGTGGGTTAGGTGTTTCTCATGGGCTTGCATCAAAAGAAAGATTTCAAGTAGCCTATGTGTGGATGACATCAAATGGTGATGGTCATCGAGTTCGAGGAGTCCAAGTGCAAGACGAGAAGCCGGAGGTTATATGCTTTGAATCCTGTGTTCCACATTATGATGATGTGCATGTGAAGATGGGCTTAAGTTAAGGCTTCCCTCATTGCAATATGAGGAAACATTTCGAGTGTCTTCACCAGGTGATCATGGATAAGAGAAGGATTCCAACTTGGGGCAAGCATCAAAGTCATCATCAAGCCCAAGTTGAATGTGCAAGGCAAAGGTATAACTTAGCTAGGTTTTCCTAGTTTTGTCAGTCTCATGGTGCTTGGAGGGAGACCGGATTATAGGTTTGATAGCCATACTAGGGACTTTTGGGCGAGTAGCTTGATCATGTCACATAAATAGAGATCAAACCTTTGCACAATCTGCATCATTCTTTCTTGTTGATATTGGGTGGTTCTCTATGTGAGGACCTTGGGCTTTTTCATAGCTTTAAGTCGAGCCCAAGATCATCGAATTCGGAGTTCATATGTCAAAGTTATGCATGTTTTAGTGGGCTGGTGCAGGCTGTCCTGGGTAGCCCTTGGGCATGGGGCCCCATGCCCACAGGCTTGTCCTATGCGCACGGGACCCCACGGGCACGGCATGCCCAGGAAGTGTCCGTTGGAGCGCCAACGGCTAGTTTTGGAGTTTAGCTATTTAAGAGCCCTTCCTTCCCATCGGTTTGGGGGTTGTTGATACACTTTATAAACATCATTTTGAGCATCATACCACCTCTGCCAAACCCCTATGTCCCCTCTATGCGAAAGGGGATTTGTGGATGGATATTGGAGTCATTTATTGATTTCCTCCATTGCATCCCCTCTCTTGAATCTCCTACTTTCGACAGTGGATATTGTGAGATTAAGAGAGTGAGTTGAGCATTTGTTGCTTGACCTTGCATTGCAGTTGTTGCATTGGTTTGAGCTCCCCACATCGATTTGTTTGAGAGAGAGCCCATGAGTTTATTACTCCTGGAGGCTTCCACCTCCTAGACAGTTTGGTGATATATTGAGAAGTTTGTGAAGAGGCCTAGGTGGCCAAGGTTCCTCCAGAAGCTTCCTTTTGTGGTGTGCTCCGGGGAAGGGTGTGAAGTGGCCTAGGTCGTCAAGTTCCTCTAGAATCTTCCGTGTTTGTGGTGTGCTTTGGAGAAGATTGTAAAGGTGTGGTGGTCACCTTCAAGACCAACCCTGAATGAATCGAGGATCATCCGTTGGGGGTGACTCGAAAGGGAGAATACGGCGAGTCACTTGGTGACGCCCCAGAGCTTTGGTTTCGGCACCATTCTAATGGAGATTAGCACTCTCACAAGTGTGAACTTCGGGATAAATCCGTGTCCCTGACTCTGTAGGAACGAAGTATGTCTACCAGAGGCGGGGGGGGGGGGGTGAATGGGAGTTTTAAATTTTCTTTGGAAAACTCAAAACTCTTAGAACCTAGCAGCGGAAACGAATGAAAAAACAAACTACAGTGAACCGAAACCAAGTATCGAAAGGAAACTAGATATGCATCAAGACAAATCACATCATGAAAAGATATGGAATGAAAACATGGGTAATAAAGATAACCAGTGGTGCTCGATGGCGACAGGTTATTTGTTCAACCAGTTCGTCCTTCTGCACAAGGACTACGTCTGGTTGGAGGGGTTGTGACTTAACACGGAAGATAAACTCTCTTCACCCTATTCTCCTCGACAATCGATGCGTCAACCGATGTCAATTACTCATGGTAGATACTTGAAGGCGATCTTCGAACCTTTACAGACTTGTTCTTCAAGAACCACAGTCACTCTTGGTCTTTGAATAAATTCATACCTAACCGTCTAGAGGGTTTGCAGCTCTCAAGAGTAATAGGTGGAGCGTACTAGACTTAGATTCGAGTGGTGTTGAACCACTATCTAATTCTTCGACTCTAGGGGTTTTCTCTCAGTCGATTTTAAACTCGGATCGCTTACAGAGTGGGTTGCTTAACAATCTTCTTAGAATCAAATGGATCAGCCACCGGACAAAGCCGACACGGAGTGGCTATTTATAGCCGCAACATTCCCAGACTGGAAATGACCATTTTAGACACGGGGTCCAGCTAATGGCCAACCGACATGTTCACAACGGTCGGATTTGGAGCAACAGTAACATTACTTGAGAAACAAGTAATGCTAACTCCTCGATACGAGACAAATCTCTCACAGTGAAGAAGATCTCAATCTCTAGCTGGCAAGCATTTGCTCGGAGCACAAAGATATTTCTCTCACATCTTTCATGTGATTTGGGTTTAGTATCACAGAATCAAAGTTTCTAATGCTGCACCCCTCTTAATAGTACGGTGGTCCTATGACTCAATGAAAGAAGAAGAATAACGAAACAAATGCTATGTCTTCACTTCGCCTTTATTCTTCCTCGAGCACACTCATTTTCTTCGAACAGACACCGAACCAATTGCTTGAACTTCAACAATTTTTAGGGATCACTCTTGTCAGCATCATCTTCGGTGATAACCTTCACTGCAATGCAGGGATATTATCTTCATCGTTTGCATCAAACTCCTCGACATCTCAGGCACCTGTTACTCTGTGTGCACTAGCAAACACATAAGTTACATACGATTTATGTCAACAACCTCCAAAACATAAGGGGCCTATTATTTCACCAATAATCTCCCCCTTTTTGGACGGTTGTTGACAAAACAGATAAACATCAAAGTGAAGATAGATAAGTCAAATGTAAATCGAACAAGAGTGAACTTGCGTTACTTGACTCGATCATGAAATATGACCCCCCTAGATATATGCAGGGTTAATGTTATGAAATAGAATTTCTTGCAGTTTATTAAAGTATGTGGAGGATTTTTCAATCATTCGAGGTAATGATTTGCACTGATGATGTATAATCCATTGAGAAGGTAGTGCAATCATTCATAACTTCTGATAATAATTCCACCTACAAAACAAATGCTTCGAGAGAAATAGTGCAGTAGGCGGCATTATTAATATTACATCATAGATCAAAAGTTTTACATCAGAGCACAGATAGTCTTTAAAGCATAGAGCGCAAAAGTCTCATAAAGCAGACAAATAAACAAAAACCAAATCCAATAGAGCAAATATATCAAAACTCTTGATGTAATTCTCCCCCTTTTGTCAACTAGTGTCAAAAAGGTGACGAAAAACATGAGTGCAAAAGGGGTGAACTTGATTCACTCTGAGGCATCGCCCGAAGAACTGCCCGAAGATGTTTCTGATTCAGAAGTGGCTGGTACATCTTCATTGTCAGCAGCATCAGAAGTTCCTTCAAGGCTGGCTTGAGGCTAGGAGGATGAAGGCATATTTGGATCAGCATGTTGATTCTTGCGAGATAGAACATTTCCTTCAGCAGGTTTCTCAGTGGGTGAGGATGCTTCTAATTCGTCAAGCAATTTGCGCAGCTGAAACCGAAGTAAATTAGTTATTGGTTCACGAGCTGGCAGAGGCGGAGTAAAATGATCTTGAAAATCTTCAGCGGAAAACCCTTGATTAATATACTCGTAGAGTTCTTTGAGATCGGAGTTGCTCAATTGCTTCTTGTAGAAGAATTTCCGAAGCAATTTCCATAGGCGCTTCTTATTTTCAGCCATGATCATGTGCACAACTTTCATTCAGTTGTTGATGGCATTCAGTTCAGTAGCCAGATGTTCTTGTTCGCGGCGATCCTCAGCCATATGCTTCAACAACAGTTGTTGACTGCGCAAACTCACTTCAAGGTGTGAAGGAGTTTGGATAATTGTTTGGCGATCACGGTGAGGTATTTGTGGCCCATCGAATGTGTTGTGATAATCTGGAGGGCTTGACACTAGTGCTTTTCCCGAAGAAAAATCTTCATGACTTGCAATGTATCATGCACCGAAGGAATGAAGCTTTTGTGACTGACTTTTGCTAAATTTTTGATTTTCATTGCATAGTGAACCACTTTCTGAATCCATGGCCCAAAGACTTTTGATGGTTTTTGGGTGTCAAGCAGAATCCATCAGTATGCACAGGAACATGTCTTCAACATCAAATATACATCCTTGGGAGATGGCATGAATGGTGTTTCGAAGAACATCTGATATACCATTTTCAGCGTTCATCCCGGCCAGAGGAGAGATGGTATAAGTAAGAATGTGATACATAGTCTGATTGTCAAAAGTCAAATGCTTGGGCATAGGAGAACCATTGTAGCCATGAATTTTCTCTTTGTCCATCGTGCAACGAAAATCTTCATCAGAGATGGTGTCAATATTGTGAACTCGAATTTCAGTCTTGCCATGCTCGAACTGAGGGAAATGAAAATGAGAGACAAAGTCCATTGCATAGCATTTTATGTGTTTCCCTTCGGTCATCCATTGCACGATCAATTTGGTACTATGAGATTCATCACCAGTGATGTACAGTGTGGCATAGAATTGAAGGATAATTTCTCTGTTCCATGGATGCTGATATGCAAAGTCATGAGTGAGACCAAAATATTTGATATCTTGCAGTACTTGATTAAAGCAACCAATGTTCTTCATAGCAGCAACATGCGGGAATTCATGAGGAAATATCTTTCGGCTATCATAAAGGATCCGAGAATAATATGTAGCCTACTCTTGAGTCTAGAACCAAGGAGATTCAGAAGTACGGAGCATGCTGTATGGACTCTCTTGAAAGAAAACATGATGAGTATTCCGATTGAATAGTGGCCCTTTGATGCCAACGCCTGTTGAGAATAAAGGCAGTTGCTCTCGAGGGTCTGGACATTTAAGATCATCTTCAACGGAAATCACTTCATCGCCATAAATGACAGAGTCTGAGTGATGAGCAGAAACTGACTTTGCTATAAAAGGATCAACATCTGAGTTTGTTTTTGCAGTGTTGAGTGAAATACGCAATGGAGAGGGAGCAGACACTTTATCAGGCATTGTGGATGGTTGAGGATGTACTTCGGTAGATGGTTGAGGTTCAGGAGGAGGAACTGAGTCATTTGGTTCGACATGGGCATGCGAAGCTTGGGGTTCAGACTGAGGAATTTCACCTTCTTCTGATACATGAGGATGAGATGGATTTGCTTCACTAACAGGGCACTGTTTGAGTTGGCCTTGGCGAAGTAGGAACATCTGCAACTGGTTCATGAATTGGCGAAGGAATTGCTCATTCAGGAGAGTTTTCTTTTTGTGCATCAGCTTGTGGAGATTTTTCTATCGTAGGAGGAGCAGGAGCATTCTTCTTTACTATTTTGTTCTTCTTTTGCTTCGGCTGATCAATATGCCTTTTGACAAGATCATTGTAGCCAGTGGCTTGGGCTTGATAAACGAGGAAAATCTTGTGAACAATTTGATCCAGGTCAAAATGAAATCCCAATCGCCTATTTTGAAGGATAGTCAAAGCTCGATTGACATCCACATAAGATTCTTCAAGTTGCTTGATGACAAACTTGGATTTCATAGCCTTCATACGGTTGTCAAGCTCATTGAGCTGGCAGTGAGGTTATTGATCTCAACAAAATCATCTCTCATGTCACGAACCAGATTAGTGGTTTGAGCAATCACTTCAGAGGGAATGGGCAAAGATGCCACTTCTCCATCACACAGGTTCTCCACAAATCTGTCAAGCTGCTCCATGATGAACACTTGATTGAAGAGTGAGGTGCATCATATTCATTATCAGGTTGTGCAAAGGAGAAGTATGTACTACATTTTGCTTGGTCGGAGGCGTAGAGGCCAATGGTTGAGTCAACTTAGAAGCAAATTGAGCAACCTTTTCTTTCACAACATTAGCTCTTGGAGCATTTTGCTCGACAGAAGGAGCTGTGATTTGCTTTACCTTCAGCTTTGGAATATTCACCCCAGGCTTGGTTGTGCTTACTGGAGCTTCAACAACCAAGTCTTGCATATCAATTGCCTCAGGATGAGGGGTTGTATTCACATGATCTACCATAGTGACAATGGTACGGGGTGTTTTCCTCTTCAAGGGTATCTTATTCGAAGGTGCTATTGGAACTGCACTAGCTCGAAGATTAGGCAGGATGGTGCATGTAGTGATGTTCACTTGCTCGGAAATAGTTGCATCAACTTCTTCTCTTGTGAGTGGAGGATCATCTTGATCGGAAGAATCACTTTCATCATTTCTAGCAACTGTTTTAGCTGGCTTTCTCTTAGGCGCACTCTTTTTCTTCAATGCAGAGCTGGGACCATGCTTGAGCTTAGAACAACGTTCTAATTTTCCTTCAGCCTTTTCTTTTCGATGTTCGATTTGATAAGATGGTGATTTTCTTCTTCTCTAGCCCTTCCTTTTCAGCCTTCTTTGCTCTCTTTTCTGCATTCTTCAGGCGCCTGGTCAACTCATCTGGATATGATTCAGGAGTCTTGAGAGACTACTCATGTTCATTCGATGGAGGTGACGGTCTTTCCTGGGGATCACTTGCATAGAAAAGGCTAATTTCACAACATTCGCCCCATGGAGGATGGAAAGCAAAGTTCTTGGCAAATCGAGGATGAATCATTTTGTAGTGAAACAACTTGCACACGCAGTGGTGTCGATTCCTTTGCAAACGCTTTCTTCTATGTGATGAATCTTCTCCTGGAACAGTGTTGTAGTTGTCATGAGAGATATACTAAGTTGAATTTGTGAAAGGTTGCCTGCCACCTTTCTTTTTCTTCGGTGCATCAGCTTCTTGCTCGTTTTCATTTGTTAGATCTCTTTCTTTTGCTGGTTGATGGGCCTACCGTCGGGCCCTTGGCATTTGGAGCCTTTGATTCATCAGTTGTGCCCATGAGTACCTCATCTTCATCGGCCATGCTCATTGGTCGAGCAGAATCCTCAACAGAATGCATACACATGTGAATTATAATAGATACGAGGGAAAATGGGGACATGGTTACAAATTCTCACAACGAATAATTTTCCGAACAAAAACATTTTGAAGAAGAATTAGATGCATACTTTGAGAGATGTTTCGAATGAAGGAAATGTATAGAACAAGCTAGTAGGTCCGAAGTATATACTAGACAACATGCTAGGCACTCCATTCGAGCGAAGCATAACACAAACCCTAGATCTGAAGGATTCAGATGCGAGGGACAACTACAAACCACATCCACACTAGTAGGGGTAAAAACCTAATCTAAGATATGTGGTAAAATCTGTGAAAATTAACCGCAGACGAACTCGAATCGTGAAGGACGGAGGTCCGAGTTCGAACCACAGGTACCCTAGCTTGGCAACGTGCAACAACTACGGTGGCATGGGAAGAAGATGTCCCACGACAGCGTGGAATGACTCCAGTGACCTCTTTCCGACAGTTAAGTGACGAAGGGTCGTCGGTGTCGAGCTCAAGGTGGAGCGCTGCGGCGAGGGTTTCGGCGGAGAGGAGGTGAGGAGAAAGGAAGTGAACGGGATGAAGGGAGCGGTGCAGGTTTTATATGCGAATGGAAATAACTGCAGGCAGTGGATTTTGATTGAATGGCCTCTATTCAAAGACGATTGCGATTCAATGGACAAGATGGAATGGCAGATGATGTATCACACATGGCAACCGTCATAAAAGACCATGGTCCTGACTTGGGCGGGAAAACCCAAATTTTGGATAGCTTTCGCCAAAACAGATTAGTGATCGGACCGAATCTTAATCGTGGTCAAGGACAGCACATAAAGTTTCATTCCAGAGAAAAATTTGAGCATTTGTGACGGAACAACATAGATTGGAAGAGACAGAACAGAGGGAAAACAAGGTCCTAGACATTTCACTCAGGCAGATAAACACAAACACTTGAGCAAATAGCTATGAGAGAAATGCATTCGGACAAAAAGAAAAATATATCGATCGAATAGAAATACCACCGAAAGAGAATTGTGGTGGTGTGACCCACCGTATAAGAACTGTATGACCCTGCATCACACAATTATCGTGGCACCCAGTTAGTCTAGTTCTTCATTAATGTATTCACTCTCAGAAAGAAAATTTCACTTTGTCAAAATTTTCAAACTCTTCGAGTGTTATGCACCCATTCCTTCTAAGATGTGGAAGTGTTAGCACGGGTGCCGAGTCCAGCTTACTGCACGTTTGTGAAGTCTAGGATATCTAGCTCACACCGTAAGGCATAAAATCTTTTCTCATCGAGAGGCTTGGTTAAAATATCAATAAGATTATCTTCGGTCTTGACATGATTGATAACAATATCCTCTCGAGCAACATGATCACGAATGAAATTATGTCTAATTGCAATATGCTTCATGCGAGAATGCTGCACAGGATTATGTGCAATTTTGATGGCACTCTTGTTGTCACAATATAGAGGAATATGCTTGACCTTGATGCCATAATCCTTCAGTGTCTACTTCATCCACAATAACTGAGTGCAACAACCTCCAACAGCAATATATTCGGCCTCAGCCGTAGAAAGAGATACACAATTCTGCTTCCTTGAAGACCAACAGACCATGATCTACCAAGGAAGGAGATGCCCTTGAAGTAGATTTCCTATCAACCAAGTCACTAGCCCAATCTGAGTCTGAATATCCAACAAGATCAAACTGTGCTCCCTTAGGATACCATAGACCTAAGGTAGGGGTGTGAGCAAAATATCTCAGAATGCGCTTGGCGACTTGGTGATGCGATTCTTTTGGTGCAGCTTGATAGCGGGCACACATGCAAACACTCAACATAATGTGAGGTCTGGATGCACATAGGTAAAGAAGAGAACCAATCATCAAATGATAAGCTTTCTGATTTTAATCCTTACCATACACATCTGCATCCAGCTTACCATTCATGGGCATAGGAGTTTTATAGCCCCTCATTTTGTAATCTTGCATTTTGAACTTTTTCAGGCATTCTTTCAGATATTTCTCCTTAGAAATGAAAATTCCATTTGCCTATTGATGAATTTGCAGTCCAAGAAAGAACTTGAGTTCACCCATCATAGACATTGGATATTTATCGGACATCATTTTCCCGAACTCTAAGCTGTAAGCATTGTTAGTACAACCGAAGATAATATCATCCACGTAGATTTGACTTACGAATAGATCATTATCAACAACACAAGTGAAAAGTGTGGGATCAGTGGATCCTAGCTTGAACCCTTTGTCGAGTAAAAACTTCTTCATGGTGTCATACCAAGCTCGGGGGGCTAGCTTCAGTCCATATAAAGCCTTTTCAACCTGAAAACTTTGTTAAGAAACTCAGGGTGTTCAAAGCCAGGTGGCTGCCTAGCATAAACTTCCTCATCAATTTCCCCATTGAGGAAAGCATTTTTCACATCCATTTGATAAAGCAAGATATCATTGTAATTTGCGTAAGCAAGAAGAATATGAATTGCCTCAAGGCGAGCAATGGGAGCATATGTTTCACCAAAATCAACACCTTCTATGTCTGTGTACCCTTGAGCAACAAGCCATGCTTTGTTTCTCACCACAATGCCATTTTCATCTTGCTTATTGTAGAAAATCCATTTTGTGTCGATGATATTGTGCTTCTTGGGATTTGGTTCTTCAACTAGTTCCCATACATCATTCAGTTCGAATTGCACCAACTCCTCTTGCATTGCATCCATCCAATCAGGATCATTCATGGCTTCTTCATACTTGGTAGGTTCTGTCGATGAGACAAAGGAGAAACTGCCATAGTAGTTAGCCAAATGAGTGCGTGAGCGAGTTGTGGGTCGATAACCTGGATTATCAATTTTATCAAGAATTAGTGAAGGATCAACTCGATTTTCCACTCGTGGATGAGGATTTTCATCTTGATAATCATTATCATTTTCATCAGCATCATCATTTGTATCATCATTTCCTCTAGGATTGCCATTTTGTTCGACATTTGGATTTTGATTGCCATTTCCATTTAGAGGAGCACTTGCTTCGACGGTGGCTTGATGAGTTCTGCTTCGAGTCATAGGAGCATCATCATCAGAGGATTCATGTGCATTTCTATCAACAGGCTTGACGCTTCCAATAGCCATTTGTCGAATAGCATCTAATATCAGTGGTTCATCTATCACATTTGGTAGGTGCTCCTTCTGGAAGCCGTTAGATTCATCGAACCGCACATTTACCATTTCCATAACTTTCATGTGGTGAGAGTTATAGACACAATACGTATGCGAGTTTGAGCCATAACCGAGACGAAACCCTTCTTGTGCCTTAGGTGTAAACTTGGAAGAATGATTCATATCAAGAATGTAACAAGGTGCACCAGAAACACGTAGATAAGAATCATTTGGTTTCTTGCCAGTGATAAGCTCATATGAAGTTTTCTTAAGGAATTTGTGAAGATAAACATGATTGATAACATCATAGGCAGTGTTAATAGCATCAGTGTAGCGACCAAACCTCAAATAGTCTGATCTCTGTGCATCAGTGTCATCCTTGGATCGGTAATGCTGACACGCATAGTACTTGAAGGATTTATAATAGAGTAGAAATCACACACTTATTACAACAAATGTCTCAAGAGAGAACTTATTACAAATAAATATGGCTTAAGGCCATCTAATATCGATAACAGCGGAAGGCTTGGAAGATAAGCGAGTCCATCAACTCCAACGGCATCACTGAGTATAAGATCACGACCTATGGCACCTTACTCATCGTCTGAAAGTCTGCAACATGAACGTTGCAGCCCGAAAACGGGCCAGCAAATGGAATATGCGGGCAATGTAACACATAAAGAGTAATGAACAGAATAATGCTATACTACATGCATATATGGCTGGTGGAAAGCTCTATGGTTACAGTTTTGCGTAAAGCCAATTTTTCCCTGCTGCAAAGGAATAAATTTTATTTAACTATCATGGTGGTTGTTAAACATTGAGAAGGGTACTCCAACTCAATCCCAATTAAGCATCATCATTAACCCAACAAGATTAATTTAAAGTAACATGATGAGATTCACATGATAATCCAGGTACTAGATACTCAAAAACCTCCATAACCGGGGACACGGCTAACCATGATTAGTTTATACACTCTGCAGAGGTTTGCGCACTTTTCCCACAAGACTCGATCTCCTCTGTTGGATTTCTCGCACTATAGGGTGTTTGAGAAACGGATGACCGAGACACAGTCTTTCAGAAGCATAAACTCCCTACTCCGGGTAGATAGTTACACCTACTTTCCCCTACATCTGCTAGTCTACCTCTCCAAGAGTTCACACAACTTAATCAACTATGCTAGAGCCCATAATAGCTTGTGGCTGCACACCGAAGTTTCTAGCATGAATAATCTCATGATCCCTTTGAGCCTGGGTGGTGGTCCATAGGAGAATCACACGGTACCCCGGGATTTCCAAAAAAATACAGACAACACTAGGTTCCCCAGGTACCTCAATCCACCCAGATGTGAATTTAAGTTGCCACCTTAAGTAAACCATTAAATAACAATCTCACATCTGTCATGAATACACTCACCCAATCAACGTCTACTAGCATAGCATAGCAACATAAGCAAACATAGAAATGTTTGATAATAAAACAGGTAATAGGTAATACCTCATCTACATCCCAGAACCCACATATTAATCAGATCCTAACCATGCAATTGTTTGAGGATTGATCTAATGCAATAAAACTGGGTAGTAAAGAGGTATGATCAAAGTGTTACTTGCCTTGCTGATGATCCGTGAAACCTAGAGATCCGAAGTAGCAAGCGACGCACTCCGGGTACTCTATCGCAAACAAACAAGCATACAATAAGCACTCATCTAATGCACAGGTAAAACTCAAATAAGAAAACTAACCAGAAAGTTCAACTTAAGAAGTACGGTTTGCAAAAAGAAACAAATAAAACGAAGCAATGAAAGTCAAACGGCGAAAGAAACAAGCTTCGTTTACTAATCTGGACCTAAGTCAAATTTTACAGTAGCAAAAACTTGTTTGAGTAGGTTAAACGAAAAGAGGGTGTTGAGACGATACTCTAGGCGCTTGAATCGCCAGATTCCGATAAATGAGCGAAAAGTTATACTAAAACGAAAATCAGATCAGAAATCACGATCTAGAATAATCGCAGAAAATCCGAGAAAAGAAAAACGGACGAACAGGCTAATGAACGAAC
Organism: Triticum dicoccoides; assembly: GCF_002162155.2. Lineage (NCBI taxonomy): Eukaryota > Viridiplantae > Streptophyta > Magnoliopsida > Poales > Poaceae > Triticum > Triticum dicoccoides. The sequence goes on from NC_041383.1 coordinate 221,377,566, forward strand.
ATTCGCTGTCTGCGGATAAATGACGGAAACCGTTCGTTGAAACGAATGTACGGACGAACGTCCGCTAAATAAACTAAACCAGAAAAAAATAAAACCGGTCTATAAAAAAAACCGGGTCCTGAAAAAAACCGAGGCGGTTTTCTAGAGAAAACCGTCGGCGAGGTCCGGCGGGGCGGGACGGCGGCGGCGGCGGCGGCTGGCGGTGTCACGGCAGCGACGACGCGGATCGGCGGCGGCGGCGGCGGCAGCAGCTCGCGGCGGCGGCGAGGTTCCGCTGGAGCGGGGCTAGGGTTTGGGGGCGGCTCGGGCCTCGGGCTTTAAAGGCCGGCCGGGCGAAGTCCTAGTCGGGCACGGCCCGGCTAGGTCGGTTCGTTTTTTTGTAAACATTACGCTCAGAAAAATAAATAAAATAAATACTAAACAGACTCCAAAAATCCCGAAATAAATTTTCCCCGACTTCTAAAATCAAGCCGGACAAGATGGACATTTATGTGGGGCCTAAATGCAATTTTGAAAAACGCGCGTTTTCCTAAATTCAAATAAAATAGCAATAAACTCCAAAGTAAAATCTTATTTGATTTTATTATCAAATCCTCAATATTTCTTTATTTTGGGAAAGTCATTTTATTCCCTCTCTCTTATTTTTGTAATAGAAATAATTGAAGATAAAATAAATAAAATCAAATGATCCTATTTTCAAAATTTGAGAAAACTCAAAGATGAAAATAACGAAATCCCCAACTCTCTCCGTGGGTCCTTGAGTTACATAGAATTTCTAGGATCGAGCCAAAATGCAATAAAATATGATATGCAAATGATGATCTATGTATAACATTCCAAATTGGAAATTTGGGATGTTACAAACCTACCCCCCTTAAGATGAATCTCGCCCTCGAGATTTGGGTTGGCTAGAAAATAGGTGAGGGTGGTCCTTCAACAGATCTTCCTCTCGCTCCCAGGTGGCTTCATCCTCGGTATGGTGGCTCCACTAAACTTTGCAAAACCTGATAACCTTGCTGCGGGTGACTCGGCTCGCATACTCAAGAATCTTAACTGGCTTCTCCTCGTGGTCAAATCACTATCCAACTGAATCGCTTCCAGCGGCACTGTATTTCTCAGCGGTATATCAGCCATCTCTGCGTGGCACTTCTTCAATTGGGAAACATGGAACACATCATGAACTCCTGACAATCCTTCGGGCAATTCCAATTTGTAAGCAACTTCTCCCATACGCTCCAAAACTTTGTAGGGTCCCATAAAACATGGCGCTAACTTTCCCTTAACTCCAAAGCGCTTAACTCCTCGAAGTGGAGAGACACGAAGATAAACTCTATCTCCAATTTCGTAAACTGTCTCCTTACGTTTAGAATCTACATAGCTCTTCTGTCAGGACTGGGCTACCTTGAGCCTATCGCGAATCAACTTCACCTTCTGTTCAGACTCTTTAATCAAATCTGGTCCGAACAACTGGCGTATCCAACTTCATCCCAAAACAATGGGGTCCTGCACCTCCTTCCATACAAGGCTTCGAAAGGGGCCATCTTCAAACTGGATTGATAATTGTTGTTGTAAGAGAACTCCGCATACGACAAATTCTCGTCCCAACTAGATCCATAATCCAGCGTGTTGGGGATATAACTATTTGTGTAAGCCGCCCAGGAGGGGCCGGGTTACGCAAAGAAGACTCAAGCCCAAGACCAAACATGAAGATGGTGGTTCAATAGAGGGCTTAAGCCCACAGGCGACTTAAGGCCCGTTGTAGTAAACCACCGTAATGGCGTGACTTGTATCATAAGGTAGATTTAACTAGTCACCGAGCCGGACACTGTTATAAGCCGGCCGGGACTCTGTAGGCCATAGGGCGTCAACCCGTGGATATAAGGGGACGACCTGCTGGCGGCTTAGGGCAAGAAACAACTCATCGAGAGCCGGGCATAGCGTATCTCGCTCCCTGGTCATCGAAACATCAATATCAACCCAAGTAGACGTAGGCCTTACCTTCATCGTAAGGGGCCGAACTAGTATAAACCTCTGTGTCCTTTGTCCCGATTAACCCCTTCAAGCTTCCTAGTTGCGATGGCTCCACAACTAAGTCCTTTCACGAGGAAAACTGACGTGACAATTCCACGACAGTTGGCGCCCACCATGGGGCCAGCGCATGGTGGATTCGAGTTCTTGAAGGGCAATTTTGAAGGGCTCAAGGGATACGTGACGGGCCGAATAACCAAGAGTCGTCGCGGCAAGATCTACATCGACGACGAAGGCTGGGGCCCCGACGCCGGCTCAATTGAGTATGGGTACCGGGTCCCCTTCGGCGGAATCCACGTCTTCATCGGCCGGATCGGAGAGCTGGGACCTAAGCCGGACAGCGGCACCGACCTCATCGAGACGGCTCAGCGTGCGAGGAAGACCCGAGCTCAACCCGTCATGAAGCGTGCTTTTGTGGGCTGCATCCACGGAGAGGAGCTTTCTAAAGGATCTGAAGATAATGGTGAGAAGGCCGTCTTCTCAGATGGTGATTCGTCCGCCGGTTCAACAGATTCATTATATCAGGTGCAAGACGGCGTGCTCGGGGGCTGTTCCGATGGCATCAGTATTCCGGACCCCTATCAGCCGCCAAGATGGGCAGGAATCTTAATGGCTGGAACTCAGCCCGACTCTAACTCTACGGCTGCTGCAGCAATAACATCCGGAATAGGGACAGCCGGGGCAGGTGGCCCTGTGCACCCGCCGGCTCAGGTGCTGATAGACCTCATGGACAAGCTTACGACCCTATTAACCACCACGGTTATCCCTGCGAACAAAGATGAGCATGACGCGGAGGTGGCACGGGTACGCGAGGAGATAGCTCAGGCCAAGGAGGCCTTGGCAGCTGAGGATACTAGACTAGCTACAGAGCGGGCGGCTCTCGACACCCGGGCACAACGGTTGCAGTCAGAAGCTTACCAGCTCATGATGAGCTTAAACGCATCCAATGAGGTAATGAGGAGGAGGCAACAGAAAACCCAATCCCGTTTACCTCCGAATTAAGACCCTCGGGTTCTTTTCGCTACACCCGGAGCCGGCCCAAGTAACCCGCCAGATACCAATCAGTTTATGACAGCCGGAGCAGGAGAACCGACTCAGCCTCGGGAGATGCCACCTCCTCATGCAAGCATGGCACCACCGCGTTATGTGCCGGTGCCGGAGGGTCACTTTTCTAACCCCATGGAGAACTTAATCGCGGCTTCGGCGCACTTGGCAGCTCTGCCCATGGACGGTGATGACCCGACAGCGGTGGAGACCCGGAGGGTCAGAGAGCTTCTCCAGACGGCCCTGGCTCAGCAAGAGACCTATTCTTATAGAAGAGACAGGATTCATTCAACTCCTTCGCCTTGGTTAGCACCGCCTAGTCAGAACCGGAGCCCGAGTTACAGCAGGCACATGGAGTCAGAAGCTTTGTCAAGCAACGCCCAACGCTGTAACCAACACAATGTCTATAACCCGGTGTAAGACCGAATACGTCAGGAGAACGAGCGGGCGGCTCAGCTGGTGGCTCAACAGGCGGCTCATCAGGATATCCCAGAGTATCCAACGACTTCTGTTGAGGCAGGAGTAGCCACTAGAACTGGTGGTGTTCCTTGTTTGGTACTGGCTTTGTGCAACGTGCGTCTGCCCAAGGACTTCAAGGGACCTCGAAAGGTGCCGAATTACACGGCCGACTTACAGCCCGGAGCATGGATCGAGAGTTATGAGATGGCCATGGAGCTGCTGGAAGTCAGTGACGCGGCAATGGCTAAATATTTCACCATGATGTTAGATGGAACGGCCTGGTCTTGGTTAAAGGGTTTGCCACCCAATTCCATTGGTTCATGGGAAGAGTTAAAAGCCCGGTTCATCTAGAACTTCAAGGACACCTGTAAGCAATCTATGTCGATTGTGGACTTGACGAATTGTAAGCAGGGGGAAGGTGAATCCACCACCCATTGGGTACGCCGGGTCAAGGAGATAATTCATTCATCTGATAAGATGGATGCTGGCTCTGCAATCCTTATGTTGGAGAAGAATTGCAGCTTTGAGCCGCTGCGGCAGAAACTGGGGCGCCTTAAACATGACTGCAAGGATATGGGTACGCTGATGGCGGCTTTAGTTAAATATGCTGATTCTGATAGTACCAAGGATCCCACGTCTGATGATGAGAAGACAGGGAAGGGAAAAAGGAACGGAAATGGAATGGGTCAACAACATAACCCGGGGAATCAAAGCGGCAATAAGCATAAGGCGGACGGTAACCTGGAGTTTGTGGCCAATGCGCAAGGTAACAATCAGAGACGTAAGGGTAAGCCGCCTCGATCCGGCGGGTCAGGCCCATCTCTTGAGCAGTTACTCAATGAGCCCTGCCCAAGACACGGCACCCGGGAGCGCCCCGCCACACATCTATGGAAGGATTGCGCGATCATGAAGGCATTTAAAAATTCTAACACCTTTGATGGCAGTCATGGATCTGGCGGCGGCTCAGGGGCTGGCGGTTTTCATGGCCCGGGCGGTGGTTCAAATTTCGGCTTTCAGGGGCATCCAGGCGGTAATAGTCAGCAGCAGTCTGATCAAGGAGGGCAACAGCAGCAGCAGTCGGGTTATCAAAGCCATCCGAAGTAGTTGAGTGGTGGGCAGTATCATGTGTTTACCACTAGCTTATGTAAACGTGACCAGAAGGTTCATAAGAGGGTTGTCAATTCTGTTGAGCCGGCAATTCCTCGTTATTTGAGGTGGTCAGAACAACCCATTATATGGAGCAGAGAGGATCACCCTCCACGCGTCGATAATCCGGGTCAGTTAGCCTTGGTGGTAGCACCCCAGGTTGGTGGATATAAATTCACTAAGGTACTCATGGACGGTGGTAGCAGCATTAATATCCTCTACTACGAGACCTTTCAGCGCATGGGGTTGACTGAGAAGAATCTGAGAACATCCAACACTATTTTCCATGGGGTGGTTTCGGGTAAGTCGGCTTACCCAGTTGGTAAGATGGAATTAGAGGTGGCGTTTGGAGATGAGTACGACTCCAGGGCTGAGAAATTGATGTTTGAAGTGGTTAAAATCAGGAGTCCATATCACACTCTGTTTGGGCGACCGGCTTATGCTAAATTCATGGCGCGGCTGTCGGTGTCAAAACCGGCGGATCTCGGGTAGGGGGTCCCGAACTGTGCGTCTAGGCGGATGGTAACAGGAGACGAGGGACACGATGTTTTTACCCAGGTTTGGGCCCTCTTGATGGAGGTAAAACCCTATGTCCTGCTTGATTAATATTGATGATGTGGGTTACAAGAGTAGATCTACCACAAGATCAAGGAGGCTAAACCCTAGAAGCTAGCTTATGGTATGATTGTTGTTCGTCCTATGGACTAAAGCCATCCGGTTTATATAGACACCGGAGAGGGCTAGGGTTACACAGAGTCGGTTACATTGGTAGGAGATCTACATATCCGTATCGGCAAGCTTGCCTTCCACGCCAAGGAAAGTCCCATCCGGACACGGGACGAAGTCTTCAATCTTGTATCTTCATAGTCTTGGACTCCGGCCGATGATGATAGTTCGGCTATCCGGACACCCCCTAGTCCGGGACTCCCTCAGTAGCCCCCGAACCAGGCTTCAATAACGACGAATCCGGCGTGTATGTTGTCTTCGGCGTTTGCAAGGCTGGTTCTTCTTCATGCTCCATGTGTTTTCCGGATAGTGTCCGGTTGCTTCATAAATGCTGCGCTCCTTGGTTTCCACGTCCAATAATGGTCTTCTTCCACGCGTCGCACGAATGCAAAAAGCCAGGGTATTTTTATGTTTTACCCCCTAGCTGCGCAAATAAGCTGCCTATAAGAGAGGCGAGGATCCAGATCCAAATCACATCATCCTCCTTCCGCAAGCACTCATCGAGGCGCATCTGACACCAAACCCATTCCAACATGGACAGTCGACGCGGCTCCTCTTCTCGCGCTCCCAGCCCTAAGCCAGGAGATTGGAGGAAATGCTCAGTCCTGCACAGTGAGTTAGTGACGCTCCAAGCAGAGGGATATCTTCCCCCGACCTTCATGGTTCCGGTTCGAGTCGGACTGGCCACCTACAAAGGTGGGAAGCAGGCGGAGAGCACCCCCAATCCCTCCAAAGGAGAGCGGGTGTGCTTCGTCTCCTACTTAATAAGGGGACTCGGATTTCCTATACATCCGTTTCTCCGGGGGCTCCTGGAGTTCTACGGACTTCAGCTTCATCACCTTACACCTGCCTCCATTTTGCACATCGCGGGCTTCGTAGCTCTGTGTGAGCTGTTCTTGGGCATTGAGCCCCATTTTGCGCTATGGAAGAGGCTGTTTTGCCTCGTACCCCGCTCTCACGAGGGGTCGATATATCAAGTGGGCGGAGCCGAAATATGGCGCATCGCCGGGACCGGATACCTGTCCGGGACCCCAAAGAAGACGTTCGAAGATTGGCATTTGGAGTGGTTTTATATGGAGGACGCTCCGCTGCCGGATCCAGTCTGGATCGGCCTTCCGGAGTTCAGCAACGCTCCCCTGAAGAAACACCTAAGTTGGCGCCCACGGAGCCCTCGACGAGAAGATGATAGTAGCGTCCATTACTTGATGGGCCGGATACGGCTGCTAGCCCATTCCGGATTAACCATGATCGGAGTCATGGCCACATGCATTATGCGTGGGGTGCAGCCGCTCCAATATAGGGGCCACCTGTAACGCCCCGAGACCGATGTGCCAGGTGTCGTGCAGTTATTCGCTGTTGTTGCGTTGTCATTGCTTGCATGTCATGCATCTCATATCATGTCATCATGTGCATTGCATTTGCATACGTGTTCGTCTCATGCATCCGAGCATTTTCCCCGTTGTCCGTTTTGCATTCCGGCGCTTCGTTCTCCTCCGGCGATCATTTCTACCTTTCTTTCTTGTGTGGGGATTAAACATTTCCGGATTGGACCAAGGCTTGTCATGCGGCCTTGGTTTACTACCGGTAGACCGCCTATCAAGTTTCGTACCATTTGGACTTCGTTTGACACTCCAACGGTTAACCGAGGGACCGAGAAGGCCTCGTGTGTGTTGCAGCACAACACCCTTCCATTTTGGCCCAAAAACCCACCTAACTCTGTTCCATCATCTCAGTCGTTTGATCACGATCGCGTGGCCGAAAACCGCACCTCATTTGGACTCTCCTAGCTTCACTTATGCCTATAAATAGCCCCTCCCCGAAATTTCGGATCATTTCGCGGATGAACCCTAGATCCACTCCTCCCCGCGCCGCCGGACTTGTCCGTCCTGCCGTTGGACGTGTCCAGCGCCGCTGCCTCGTCATCCCGACCAATCAGAGGCCGACACCTCAGCCGGCCACCGCCCTTGTCCAACCCGCGCGCGCCACATGGCACCACGCCGCCCCACTTCGCCGCCGGCCCGCGGGACCCAGATCGGGCCCGCCCGAGCCCATCTCGTCGCCGCCGCCTACCCGCGGTCTCCCGCTCGTGCCACGCCGCCTCAGGAGCTGCGCCACCGCAGATCCCCATCGCCGGCCGCCGCGCCTCCCCGACGCCGGCAACCCTTGCCGGTGACCCTTGCAGTTCACTGCCGCGCGTCCTCCCTCGACTTCAAGTTCGCCGCCCACCTGCCGAAGTCCTCCGCCCTGCGGCCGCCCGGATCCGGCGCTGGCCGATCGGATCTCTCCTGACGCCGCTTCTCTCCAAGTTCGCCGCCGGCCATCGTCGCCATGGGCGCCACCGTCGCCCTGCCTCGATCCGACCGGGTCACTCCGCGTCAGTCCCCGTGGACCGCGTCCTGCGCGAGGCCCAGCGCCAGCCCCTCCTCTCCGCTGGGCCGCCGTGCCAGATCCGGCCCAGCCCCGCAGCCCCAAGCCGGCCTGCCTCCTCCTCTCTGCTACCGGGCCAGGCCCAGGGTGAGCCGACCCCAGCGCCCCCTCCAATATTTTTTTCTCCTCACTGTTGGGCCTACCTCAGATTTGGCCCGTGATGTGTTTTTCAGCGCCTGGGATTTTTCCTATTTATCCGGAGCAGCAGTTTGGCAGTATAGTCCCCCTAGTTCATGCATTTAATAACTCACTAACCGTGCATCGGATTAAAATGTTTTATATATGAAACTTGCTCAGAATTTTGTGTAGATTAATAATATCCAACTTTCATCTATGTTTGAAATGTTAAAAATGTTGTTTGCATTAATTTACTCCTATGCCATGCTAAAATGATTTAATTCATAACTAAATAACCGTAGCTCCGATTTAAATAAACTTTATATGTAAATGGGGTAGAATTTTGCCTAGTTTAACATGGTGGCCTTACTTTGCATGTTTAACAACCCTAAAATTGTGTTTAGGGCAGAACAGTACCTAATCTAAAATATGCATATGGGGAGTTTCCGGAATTGTTGTTCGTTGCTTCCGGCCTCATTTAAACTTGACTAGATAGGTAGTTTTACTTTGCTTCACCCTCTTGCCATGTTAACCAACATTTAATATTGTTGAGAACATAAACGAGATCAAACTAAATAACGTGTCGTGGTGTTTCACCAATATGCAACTCGTTACGTATTGAGCTCCACTTAACTTGTAGTATTGTTTGTTGCACTTTGCCATGCTATGCCTCATTAAACCGGACATGCATCATACTCGTTTGTGCATCATGACTTGTTTATGTTTGTGTGTTTACTATGTTGTTTGTTTCTTTCCGGGTTGCTTCTCTCGTTAGCTTCGGTTTCGTTCCGGAGTTGTGAGGATTCGTTCGTCTACGGCCGTTTGTCTTCTTCATGGACTCGTTCTTCTTCCTTGCGGGATTTCAGGCAAGATGATCATACCCTCGAAATCACTACTATCTTTGCTATGCTAGTTTGCTCGCTCTTTTGCTATGCCAATGCTACGATGCCTACCATTTGCTTGTCAGCCACCCAAATTGCCATGTCAAACCTCTAACCCACCATGTCCTAGCAAACCGTTGATTGGCTATGTTACCGCTTTGCTCAGCCCCTCTTATAGCGTTGTTAGTTGCAGGTGAAGATTGAAGTTTGTTCCTTGTTGGAACATGGAGATGTTGTTCCTTGTTGGAATATTTATTTACTTGTTGGGATATCACTATATATCTTATTTAATTAATGCTTCTATATACTTGGTAAAGGGTGGAAGGCTCGGCCTTATGCCTGGTGTTTTGTTTCACTCTTGCCGCCCTAGTTTCCGTCATATCGGTGTTATGTTCCCGGATTTTGCGTCCCTTACGCGGTTGGGCTATAATGGGAACCCCTTGACAGTTCGCCTTAAGTAAAGCTTTTCCAGCAATGCCCAACATTGGTTTTACCATTTGCCACCTAGCCTTTTCTTTTCCCTTGGGGGTCGCGCGCCCAAGGGTCATCATTATTTTACCCCCCCCCCCGGGCCAGTGCTCCTCTGAGTGTTGGTCCGAACTAGAGTCCTGTGCAGCGCCCCCTCGGGGCAACTCGAGGTTTGGTTTTAGTTGTACGGAGCGCTCATCTGAGTGTGCCCTAAGAAAGAGATATGTGCAGCTCCTATCGGGATTTGTCGGCACATTCGGGCGGTGTTGCTGGTTTAGTTTTACCCTGTCGAAATGTCTTGTTGTACTGGGATACCGAGTCTGATCGGAATGTCTCGGGTGGAGGTCTATTCCTTCGTTGACCGTGAGAGCTTGTGATGGGCTAAGTTGGGACACCCTGCAGGGAGTTGAACTTTCGAAAGCCGTGCCCGCGGTTATGGGCAGATGGGAATTTGTTAACGTCCGGTTGTAGAAAACCTGAACTTGACCTTAATTAAAATGAATCAACCGCGTGTATAACCGTGATGGTCTCTTTCCGGCGGAGTCCGGGAAGTGAACACGGTGTTGGAGTTATGCTTGACGTAGGTAGTCTAGGATCACTTCTTGATCATACTTTTATCGACCGTGCTTTGCCTTCTCTTCTCGCTCTCATTTGCGTATGTTTAGCCACCATATATGCTAGTCGCTTGCTGCAGCTCCACCTCATATCTTGCCTTACCTATGAGCTTAAATAGTCTTGATCGCGAGGGTGCGAGATTGCTGAGTCCCCGTGGCTCACAGATACTTCCAAAACCAGCTTGCAGGTGCCGTTGAGTCCGTGCAGATGACGTAACCAAGCTCAGGAGGAGCTCGATGAAGATCTTGTCCTTTGTGTTGTTTCCGTTCTAGTTGATCAGTAGTGGAGCCCAGTTGGGGTCGATCGGGGACCTTTGTCGCATTTGGGGTTCTTCTTTTATTTTGGTTCCGTAGTCGGACCTTGATTGTATCTGGATGATGTAATGCTTTATTCATGTAATTGTGTGAAGTGGCGATTGTAAGCCAACTATGTATCTCTTTCCCTTATGTATTACATGGGTTGTGTGAAGATTACCTCACTTGCGACATTGCTTTCAATGCGGTTATGCCTCTAAGTCGTGCTTCGACACGTGGGAGATATAGCCGCATTGAGGGCGTTACACCACCCCATGTGGGACTTCAACGGAGACGACGACGCCACCCGTCATGGCTGCAAGGGACCTGGCTCGGCCGACAATCTGGTGAAGATCCTGTCCGGCTTGTACAAGGGGGAGAAGGAGGACTTCCTCCGCACGAATCCTCTGAACGGATTTTCCATGAACAACCCTCGGAGCTGGGTAAGCGGTTGCATGCATATCTGAACCGTGCCTTTAAAGGCAATTGTCTTATTGTATGATTTTGACACAGGAACTGCGTCGGGATGTGGAGGTCATAAAAAGCCCAGCCCCACAACCCGAGGACCCAAAAAGGTCCCTTGATCCGGCCTCCGAAGAGGATCCAGACTTAGCGGTCGAACTGATCGACGGGGTGTACCACCAGCTCAGCATAGATAATGCTTTAGTCGCCATCATGGCTGACTACCCCAGTTTGTGTCCGGCTTCCCCGGTGAGTACGACCGAAGTCTTGGCGCTGCTACTTCTTTAATGCTTAGTTCTGACCGCCGTGCACCAATGGTGTTCGACAGGAAGTGCCTTTACGGCAGGAAGTCGAGCCCGCGGCGACCGGCCAACAAGGGTCAGTCCGGCCCGGCAGGCGGAAGAGGAGTGCGACGCGAACTAAAACGTCGCCGCAACGGTACGGAGCACCGCTATTTTTTAAGGGAAGGATTCCCAGGAGGTATATTAATGCTCATAACTTTTCCAGAAAGAGCGCTTGCCGCACAGTGTCCGGAGAGGTTGCCAATCAAGCCTCCGCCAGCCATGCTCCAACGCATGGCCCGGAAGGGGAGGCGAATACAAGGCATGAGTCGGACGCTCCTCCGACGGAGGATGTCGACAGGCTGTCCGCCACCCGGTCTGAGGTGGAGAGCGCCATGAATCACAAGCGTCGCCGAACAGTTCTTCGTGACGCGTGTTTCTCCCCGGAGGCGTTAAATGCCTTTGATGCGGGAAACGCGCACCTCCGTGCCGCTCAAGATGGGTTAACCAGAGCCACGGAGCAGTATGTGAAAGACATACGTGTGAGTAATTTTAATAGTTATATATGCCAGTAGCCCCCGGGACTTAAAATAGTTAAAATAACTGATTTAAGGATCAATTTTTATGCAGGATCTTACGGAGAAGAATACCCATCTGTCCCAGGAGCTCCAAGAGTGCAAGGCCCAACTTGAGGCCGCACTGGCCGCCACAGGGGGAGCCACAGAGACCCCTGCTGGTAAGACGTACTTTGAAAAGATAATTAATTAACAAAGTGCAGCGTGAATCTGACAATAATATTGCAGAGGGCGCCGGACTAGATCCGGACAAGCAACAGCTACTGCGTCAGCTAAAGGCTGGCGAGAGGGTGCTTATGAAGGTGCAGCAGGAGAAAAAAAAAGCTCCAAGATGCCCACACCCAGCTAGGAGAAGAGCTGAAAGGTGTTCGGGCCCAGCTGTCTGGCTCCTTGAAGGAGAATCAGCGACTTCGTCGCGGCATTTATAGTAAGTGCTTGAGCAAATTCCTTTGAAAAGAAGAATTCGGCGAGGAAGTCGTTTGACAGAAATATGTCTTTTAGGTGTTCTCACAGGTCGCCCTGCGGAGGAAATGCCTGGTTCAACAGGTGACCAACTTCCCGAGCTGGTGCAATTGTTCGAACGTGTTCGGTAGGCGATGAGTGGCGTCGTTCAGGCTTTATGGCCATCCGTCTCCCTACCCGAGGGCCTTGGTGAGCTTGCTGAGAAGCTCCAGGGAGCACGGCGATGCCTCCGTTTGTGGAAGATATCGGCCTGCCGTCAGGGCGCCAGGGAGGCCTGGGCCATGGTGAAGACGCGCTACCCGAAGGCTGACCCAAACCACATGGCCGAGGTCGGACCTGCGGGGCCTGATGGGAAGGAGATCCCTGTGAGCTTGATGTATGGCCAAGTAGAACTGGCCGCGAAATATTCCCAACAGGACTGTAAATTAGACAGCCTGTTAGATGGGATTGAGGAGGAGTACAATCAGTTGGTTTGACGATGTAATTTGAAATGACATGTAAGATGCCTTCTAGCCGGATTGTAGATCGTTTGTCTTTGCGGACCGTTTCGCTTCCACCTCGGGACCCAACAGTCCGGAGTGTGTCCGAATACCCCTACGGTTATGAAAGAACCGGGGCATGCATGGAGACAAGGCGTCGGGGTCATAATTGCTTTATCAGACAAGTGCCCAACTAGTTATGTTATATTACATGGTTAGTAAGAAACATCTTCCAGGGAGAATAGTTCCGTTAAGGGTTCCTTTCCCTGGGAGGCATGCCCTAAGGTGCAATGCCGGACTGCGAAAATAGCAGAAAAAGCATCTGGGGGCTTATAAATAAATAAGTAATATATCATCTTTCAAGTCACCGACCGAATATTCTCTTAAGAACGCTAGCTTTCAGCTTCACCCAGTCTGAGGTACACATCCGGCTGACCCGGTAGTAACAATCGCAGAGGTTCTCCCTTACCTCCTAGCCGAACAATCGGGAACGTAGGGGTAAGCACATGAGCCAGGCAACCCAGCTTGGCCAAACCTTAAGTCATATCGATGCATATAATGGTGAATAAAAGGTACATGCAGAAGTATGACACATGTATTGGGCGTGAAGCCCATATTAATAAGCTTCTGTTAAAGAAGCCCCCAGGTATAATGAGTGCTAGGAGCACATCAAGTGTGTGCGAACAAAGCGCAAATCAGCCTGTAAAAGGTGTTGAAAAAAAGTGGGAAGAAGGAGGGGGACAAGAGACAGTAAAAAATATAAATAGGTGGACGGGGGAGTGAGACGAACTCTGAGTCTGGTGTTTAGGTGTAGAATCTTCGGAGACGGGCTGCGTTCCATGGGTTCGGCTCAAGTCGGTTGTCAGATGCTTTACGTAGACGGTATGCTCCACCGGTCAGGACTTGGTCGATGATGAAGGGACCTTCCCACTTGGGCTTAAGTTTGTCCTTTTTCTTGTCCGGCAGGCGTAGAATGAGTTCGCCGACATTGTAAGTTTTGGCCCGTACTTCTCTGCTTTGATATCTTCGAGCCTGCTGCTGATAGAATGCGGAACGAGCCTTTGCCACGTCCCGCTCCTCCTCTAAGGCGTCCAAACTGTCCTGCCGATCCAACTCGGCTTCTCTTTCTTCGTACATGCGCACACGAGGTGAGTCATGAATTATATCGCAAGGCAGAACTGCCTCTGCGCCATACACCATGAAAAATGGTGTGAATCCAGTAGTTCGGTTTGGCGTGGTCTGCAGCCCCCAGAGTACGGAGTCGAGCTCCTCTACCCAGTGCGTGTTAGATTCCTTGAGGGACCGCACTAGTCTGGGTTTGATGCCGCTCATGATTAGACCATTTGCTCGCTCGACTTGACCGTTAGTTTGGGGGTGATAGACTGAAGCGTAATCGAGCTTGATGCCCATGTGTTTGCACCAGAGTTTAACCTCGTCGGCAGTGAAGTTCGTGCCGTTATCAGTGATGATGCTATGGGGGACGCCAAAATGGTGTACTACCCCGGATAGGAAGTCTATCACCGGTCCGGATTCTGCCGTTTTAACCGGCTTGGCCTCAATCCATTTGGTGAATTTGTCCACCATGACCAATAAGTATTTGTGCTTGTGGGTTCCCCCTTTAAGGGGTCCAACCATGTCAAGCCCCCAGACCGTGAACGGCCAGGTAATGGGTCTAGTTTTGAGGGCGGTGGGTGGCATGTGGCTCTGATTAGCAAAGAGCTGGCAACCGACGCATCGTTGGACTAAGTCCTGAGCATCTGCCCGGGCTGTCGGCCAATAAAATCCTGTATGGAAGGCCTTGCCTACGAGTGCTCGGGCTGCAGCATGGTGCCCGCCGAGTCCGGCGTGAATTTCAGCCAGGAGATTCCGCCCCTCCTCTTCGGAGATACACCTTTGAAGGACTCCAGTTGTGCTTTTCTTATAAAGTTCTCCCTCATGGACCTTGTAGGCTTTAGATCGCCGAACTATGCAGCGGGCCTCATTTTGGTCTTCGGGAAGTTCCTGCCGAATTAAGTAGGCTAGGAATGGTTCTGTCCACGGGGCAATTACTGCCATTATTTCGTGAGCTGAAGGTGTTATTTCGTTGGCTGAGCCGCCGATTGTGTCAGAATGGTCTGAGTTCGGTGATGCAGCTGGCTCCGGATTGTTATTTCCGGACTCCTCTTCCCATAACACGGATGGCTTGAAGAGCCGTTCCAGGAAGATGTTTGGAGGGACGGCGTCTCGTTTCACGCCGATGCGTGCTAACACGTCTGCTGCCTGGTTATTATCCCGGGCTACATGGTGGAATTCGAGTCCTTCGAACCGAGCTGACATTTTTAGGACGGCGTTGCGGTAAGCTGCCATTTTTAGATCTTTGGCATCAAAGTCTCCATTTACTTGGGATATTGCGAGGTTTGAATCCCCGCGCACCTCTAGGCGTTGAATGCCCATGGAGATTGCCATCCGGAGGCCATGTAGAAGGGCCTCGTATTCGGCTGCGTTATTGGAGTCCATGTACATTATTTGAAGTACGTATTGGATTGTGTCTCCAGTTGGGGACGTCAGGACGACGCCAGCCCCCAAGCCAACCAACATTTTGGATCCGTCGAAATGCATGATCCAATTGGAGTATGCGCCGTACTCTTTAGGGAGTTCGGCTTCGGTCCATTCGGCGACGAAGTCGGCCAGAACCTGCGACTTTATAGCTCGCCGTGGTTTATAGGTTATGTCAAATGGTAAGAGCTCAATAGCCCATTTGGCAATCCTGCCCGTTGCGTCGTGATTGTTTATAATATCGTTGAGAGGTACTTCGGAGGCCACCGTTATGGAACACTCTTGAAAGTAGTGTCGCAGCTTCCGGGATGCCATGAACACCGCATATGCTATCTTTTGATAATGTGGGTACCGGGACTTGCGTGGAGTTAGAACAGTGGATACGTAGTACACTGGTTTTTGAAGAGGGAATCTGTGCCCTTCTGTTTCTCGCTCGACAACGAGTACCGCGCTGACAACTTGATGTGTTGCTGCGATATATAATAACATAGGTTCGCCCAGGTTGGGCGCGGCTAGGACCGCATTTGTTGCCAGTATGGCATTTATTTCTTCGAGTCCGGCTGTGGCAGCATCCGTCCATTCGAAATGTTCGGTGCGCCGGAGGAGGCGGTAGAGGGGCAGAGCCTTTTCTCCCAAACAAGAGATGAAGCGACTTAAGGCCACTACGCATCCGGTTAGTTTTTGTATTTGCTTGAGGTCTTTTGGAATATCCAATTGTGACAGAGCTCGGATTTTGGCCGGATTTGCTTCAATTCCTCTACCGGATACGATGAAGCCCAAGAGCTTTCCGGCTGGTATGCTGAAGACGCATTTTTCCGGATTGAGCTTAATGTCATATGCTCGGAGGTTGTCGAATGTCACCCTCAAGTCTTCTACTAGAGTTTCGACGTGTTTGGTCTTGACGACCACATCGTCTACGTATGCCTCTACTGTTTTGCCTATCTGGGTAGCCAGACATGTTTGAATCATGCGCTGATATGTTGCGCCGGCGTTTTTGAGTCCGAAGGGCATTGTGTTGAAGCAGAATGGCCCATATGGAGTAATGAATGCCATTGCGGCCTGGTCTTTCTCTGCCATCTTGATTTGATGGTATCTGGAGTATGCGTCGAGGAAGCACAATGAATCGTGCCCTGTGGTAGCATCGATGATTTGGTCGATGTGAGGGAGGGGGAAAGGGTCCTTTGGACAGGCCTTGTTAAGGTCTTTAAAATCGACGCAAAGGCGCCAGGATTTGTCCTTTTTTGGTACCATTTCTAGATTGGCTAGCCAGTCCGGATGTTTTATATCTCTGATGAATCTGGCTTCTAAGAGTTTGGCTAGCTCTTCTCCCATTGCCTGTCTTTTGCGTTCAGAGAATCACCGAAGAGCTTGTTTGACCGGCTTGAATCCTTTTAGGATGTTGAGGCTGTGCTCTGCCAGCCTGCGTGGGATTCCTGGCATGTTTGAAGGGTGCCAGGAAAAAATGTCCCAATTTTCCCGAAGGAATTCTCATAGTGTGGCTTCGACATCAGGACTTAATTGTGCCCCAATGGAGGCCGTCTTTGTGGGGTCCGTTGGATGGACCTGAAATTTGACTATTTCGTCTGCTGGTTTAAAAGAGGTGGACTTGGACCTCTTATCGAGTATCACATCGTCCCTATCCACCGTGGAGCGCAACGTAGTTAGTTCCTGCCGCTAGGGCTTCGGACAATGCCTCTAGGGCCAGTGCGGCTGTCTTATTTTCAGCGCGGAGTGCTGTATCTGGATCACTGGCAAGAGTGATTATCCCATTGGGTCCAGGCATTTTGAGCTTCATGTACCCGTAGTGGGGTATAGCTTGGAAGATTGTGAATGCCTCTCGCCCTAACAAAGCGTGATATCCGCTGCCGAATGGGGCCACTTGGAACGTGACCTCCTCGGACCTGTAATTGTCCGGTGAGCCGAACACTACATCTAGTGTGATTTTTTCTGTGCAGCGTACTTCTCGACTAGGGATTATCCCTCTGAAGGTTGTGCTGCTTCGCTCGATGCGGCTCCAGTCAATACCCATTTTTTGAAGGGTTTCCTCGTAGATGAGGTTTAATCCGCTGCCGCCATCCATGAGTACCTTGTTAAGGCGAAAGCCGTCCACTATCGGACTGAGGACCAATGCGGCTGGTGCTCTAGCTGTTCGGAATTTAGGTTCGTCGCTGGCGTTGAAGGTGATAGCCGTGTCACTCCATGGATTTGCTGTTGCTACTTGGTAGACTTCGGTGAGGCCGCGGATTGTTTGTTTTCGCATGTTATTTGATGCGAAAGTCTCGAAGACTGTTAATACCGTACCGGTACTGCTAGGCTGTTTGCCCGGGGCTAAAAAGCCTTCGCCACTTTTGGCCACCTGCCGTAGTACCCAACATGCTCGAAGGCTGTGTGTTGGAGTGGCGCCCTCCGTACTGTGGATTTTGCAGGGTCCGTTGAGCCAACCCTCCAGTACGGTTCCATGCCCTTTAGGGGGTCTTTGCTTTTTGGTTTTTAACCCAGGTGCTTGAGTATGGCGCACCCTTTTACTTCGGACTAGGGTTGTGGTCAAGGCCGGACTGTCCCAAAACCTAGTTTCGCTGTTCCTGGCACTCTCTACCGCACAGTATTTTTGTACGATAGTCGCTAGGTCGATGAAGCGTGTAACTTCGCGATGACTTATGGCGTTCATGATTCCCTTGTCCGTGCAATTGTTGCAGAAAATTGAAATCGCGCTTTCTTCGCAGCAGTCCTTTATCCTGTTTATAACCAGGAGGAATCTGGCCCAGTAATGATGTATTGTTTCATCGGGCTCTTACCGTATTCGAGATAGATCGCTTATGTTTGGGTGGGTGGGTGGAATCGAGTTCGGAACCCCACCCGATCTGAGGCTCAAAGGCCAAGAAGTTTTCGGATTTGGAAGCTTGACTTGCTGGATGCTTTCCAACAAATCTAGTCCGATGCCTGACTCTAAGTTCAGTATTTGATTAGCGTCCATCCCTTCGCGGGAATCCGGCTTGCAGGGATCGGGAATCCGGACATAGTTGGTTTTCAACGTAGAAGAAGGGTTGCCGCATTGTTCCTCTACCACGACAAGGTGGTGGGTGGCCTGAGGAGAGTTAATCTCTCTCAGATCGGGTTTAAGCCCAATCTGATCGTAGTCTGTAGCGACTCCCAGGGCGGCGATGCGATCCAAGAGCTCGTTTACAGCGGAGAGCTCAATCGAATCTAACTGCTCGGCGAATTCTGGGCTGACGTGAAGATCGCTTTTGATGACCTGAGAGGTCATCCTCGGAGCGGTGGCCAAACAGGCGGTCATAAGAAAACCACCTAGCCGGACATTTTGGCCGGCGGCCAAAGCTCTCTTGACGACGGTGCCGTCTTTAAAGACGGGAGAAGGCATCCTTCCTGATCGCGACGGCACAGAGGAACTCTCAATGAAAGCATCAATGTCGGTGTCAAAACCGGCGGATCTCGGGTAGGGGGTCCCGAACTGTGCGTCTAGGTGGATGGGAACAGGAGACGAGGGACACGATGTTTTTACCCAGGTTCGGGCCCTCTTGATGGAGGTAAAACCCTACGTCATGCTTGATTAATATTGATGATGTGGGTTACAAGAGTAGATCTACCACGAGATCAAGGAGGCTAAACCCTAGAAGCTAGCCTATGGTATGATTGTTGTTCGTCCTATGGACTAAAGCCGGTTTATATAGACACCGGAGAGGGCTAGGGTTACACAGAGTAAGTTACATTGGTAGGAGATCTACATATCCGTATCGCCAAGATTGCCTTCCACACCAAGGAAAGTCCCATCCGGACACGGGACGAAGTCTTCAATCTTGTATCTTCATAGTCTTGGAGTCCGGCCGATGATGATAGTTCGGCTATTCGGACACCCCCTAGTCCGGGACTCCCTCAGGGGCCGTGTTATGTTTACTTACAGCTCAAGATGCCGGGTTACAAGGGCACTATCACTGTGCATGGGAGTCGGAAGCTGGCCTTGGAGTGTGAAGAAGGCGACGCGGCTTACGCTGAGTCTGCCTGTGCCGCGGAGGAGCTTAAATTTTATTAAGACAATGTTGACCCGGCGGATATGACCTCCCTCAAGAAACCAACTACTGAGCATGACCCGGCGTTGAAGTTTAAATCAGCCGCTGAGACAAAGGTTGTTGATTTTACCCCAGGAGATGCCTCTAAGCAGTTCAGTATCAGTGCCAATTTGGATCCTAAATAGGAAAGCGCGCTCATCGAGTTCATCCGTGAGAACCGGGACATCTTTGCATGGAAACCTTCTGACATGCCGGGTGTACCAAGGGAACTCGCTGAGCACACTCTCAATATTGATCCAAAGTATAAGCCGGTTAGGCAGTTTCTCCGATGGTTCAACAAAGAGAGACGAAAAGCTATTGGGGAAGAGGTCGCCCGGCTCTTGGCGGCCGGGTTTATTGTTGAAGTTTTTCACCCGGAGTGGTTGGCTAACCCGGTGTTAGTGCTTAAGAAGAATGACACTTGGCAGATGTGTGTGGACTACACGGACTTAAACAAGGCTTGTCCGGCTGATCCCTTTGCTCTCCCCCGTATTGATCAAATCATTGATGCTATGGCGGGTTGTGAACGTTTGAGTTTTTTGGATGCTTACTCTAGTTATAATCAGATCAAAATGGCAGTTAAGGACCGGGAGAAGACGGCTTTCATCACTCCGTTTGGAGCCTTCTGTTATGTATCTATGCCATTTGGACTCAAAAGTGCCCAGGCGACTTATCAGCGGTGTGTGCAGAACTGTTTGCACGATCAAATCGGACGTAATGTTCATGCTTACGTAGATGACATTGTGGTGAAGTCCAAAGAAAAGGAAACCTTGATATCTGACTTGAAAGAGACCTTTGATAATCTCCGGGTTTACAAGATGATGCTTAACCCGGCCAAGTGTGTGTTTGCTGTACCTGTGGGAAAGCTCTTAGGTTTTCTGGTGTTTAACAGAGGCATCGAAGCTAATCCAGAGAAGATTAAGGCGATTACCTCTCTGGCTATGCCGGCGTGCATCAATGATGTTCAGCGGCTAGCGGGTCGTGTTGCTACTTTAAGCCGGTTCATAAGCCGGTTAGGTGAGAGGTCCCTTCCATTGTATCAGATGCTGAAGAAAACCGACACTTTTGTCTGGAGTGAGGCCGCTGATGCTGCTTTTGAAGACTTGAAGAGACAATTGTCTGAACCGTCGGTTCCCGCGGCTCCAATTGATAAAGAGCCTTTGCTGTTGTATGTGGCTGCCAATTCACGAGCCGTCAGCGTTGCCATCATGGTGGAGCATAAAGAAGCTGGCAAGGAGCATCCGGTTCAACGGCTGGTTTATTATATCAGTGAGGTGCTCATTGAGTCTAAACAAAGGTATCCACATTGGTAGAAACTCGTTTATGGAGTGTTTATGGCCAAATGGAAGTTGAAGCAGTACTTTCAAAGTCATCCTATAACCGTGGTAAGTTATGCCCCTTTGGGAGACATCATCCAAAATAGGGAGGTCACGGGACGAGTCGCCAAGTGGGCTATCGAGCTTGGGCCTCACGGTTTGAAGTACATGCCACGTACTTCTATTAAGTCTCAGGCCTTGGTGGACTTTATCAATGATTGAACAGAGTTGCAGGCACCTAAGGAGAAGTCGGATAACACATATTGGACTATTCATTTTGACGGGTCCAGGCAGCTGGAAGGCTCGGGGGTGGGGTTGTTTTAACTTCCCCTCGAGGTGACAAATTTTGTTATGTACTCCGGCTTATGTTTCCATGTACTAACAATGCAGCTGAGTACGAGGCCTTACTCCATGGTCTCCGGATGGCTAAAGAGATGAACTTAAGCCGGGTGAGGTGCTTGGGCGACTCAGATCTCGTGGCTCAACAGGTGTCAGGCAAGTGGGATTCTAAGGATCCCCTTATGGAGGCTTATCATCGTGAAGTTGATGTTGTGGCTGGTCACTTCAGGGGTTATCAAGTGGAGCACATTGATCGATGGAAGAATGAGGCGGCTGATGCTTTAAGCCGGTTGGGATCTCAACGTAAGCCGGTACCGCCTAACACCTTTCTTGATATTTTGCATAACCCTTCTGTCAAGGTGCCTACCGAGGAAGAGTTAGCGGTGCCAGACCCGGAGGCACAACTGGTGGCGGCGCTTCATGTTATCCCGGATTGGACAGTGCCCTATTTGGCTTATATGACCCGGGGTGAGTTACCTCAGGATGAGACCTTGGCAAGACAAATCGTCAGGCGCTCCAAATCCATGACGATTGTTAACGGCGAGTTACATCACCTAAGTGTAACTGGGGCGTTTCAATGATGTGTGTCGCCTGCGGACGGACAAGAGATACTTCGTGAGATTCATGAAGGAGATTGCGGTCATCATGCCGGCTCAAAATCTCTTGTGGCCAAGGCTTTCCGTCATGGTTTCTACTGGCTCACGGCTCATGCTGATGCGGAGGATCTGGTCAGTAAATGTGACGGTTGTCAAAAGTTCTCACGGCATGCTCATGTGCCGGCTCAAGAATTAAGGATGATCCCAATTACTTGGCCATTCGCAGTCTGGGGGCTTGACATGGTTGGACCTTTCAAAAGGTCTAAGGATAAAAAGACACATCTGCTGGTGGCAGTAGATAAGTTTACAAAGTGGGTTGAGGCGGAGCCAGTCAGTAAGTGTGATGCGGCCACAGCGGTTCAGTTCATGAAAAAGGTGATCTTTCGTTTTGGTTTCCCACACAACATTATAACTGATGATGGCACAAATCTCTCCAAAGGATCCATGGAAGAGTTCTGTCAACGAGAACATATCCGGCTTGATGTTTCGGCTGTTGCTCATCGTCAATCCAATGGTCAAGCAGAAAGAGCTAATCAAGAGATCCTGAAGGGTATCAAGCCCTGGCTCTTTGTCCCTTAAAAACGGACTCCGGGTTGTTGGGTGGAGGAGTTACCCTCTGTGCTATGGAGCATCAACATTACGCCTAACAGATCTACGGGATACACACCTTTCTTCATGGTCTATGGGGCAGAAGCGGTTCTGCCAAGTGACATCCGGCATGACTCACCCCGCGTGGTGGCTTACGTTGAGGCGGATAACGAAAAGGCTCGTCAAGATGCACTTGACTTGTTGGATGAGGAGCGAGACTTGGCGATAGCCCGCTCGGCGATTTACCAACAAGACCTGCGCCGCTATCACAGCCGCGGGGTTAGAAGCAGAACCTTCCAGGAAGGTGACTTGGTGCTCTGGCTCAAGCAGGATCAGTCTGATATGCACAAGCTATCCCCGTCTTGGGAAGGACCCTTTGTGGTCAGCAAGAATCTGCACAACGGGTCATATTACCTTATCGATGTTCGAGAGCACAAAGACTCACTTAAGACAGAGGAGGAGACCCGCCGGCCATGGAATATTGCTCATCTCCGGCCTTACTATACTTGAGCCGTCAGCTCTTAAGATGTATATACTTTTGACAATGTACATATTATATAAAGCAATAAAGCAGGACCTCTGTCCTTTTTCCCCATAAAGAATGTTTTTAAGTCTTCTTTATCAGGTGGTGGACACTACCAACAAGGAGCGGGTCATATATGAATCCGGCTTTCCCTTTGGTCTGGCTTATGATCATATCTGAATCTAGCCATGATCACTTGGGGGCTTCCTGTTCAAACATGGGTCGTATCCGAACCAAAGAGAACATAGCTGTCGATACCCGCTTGATCGGCATACTGCCAAACCCACTTGGGGGCTTCTTGATCATATTTGAATCACAGCTTAACTCCTTTGGGTCTGACGTGGAGCGTATGCGAATCAGCGTCATTAAACAACTCTTATGGTCACTTGGGGGCTTCCTATTCAAACATGGGTCGTATTCGAACCAAAGAGAACATAGTTGTCGATACCCACTTGATCGGCATCGCCAAAGCTACTAGGGGCTATATGATCGTATCCGAATCTTAGCTTAACCCATTTGGAACGGTTTACTGATCGTATTCGAATCAGAAGCCTGTGAATGTTGTTTATTATTTATCATAAGTATAAACTATTTTGAATATCTTGAGACTTTCTAGAAAGCATTATGAGATGGTTTTCGTCTTTTCCGGCTTACATTTTTGTCCTCCCAGGTTGTTAAGAACCAGACGAACATCATGCAAGCAGGACAGATTATCAAAGGGATCGCAGGTGTGCTATTTATAGTCATAAATCGGCCTGTATATGGTGCCCTTGGTTCGTGTTCCGGGTTATCAATACTTTATGTGACCCCCGGTGTGATAAACCGCCAAGGGAGTTTTTGTTTGTTTTATGTGCAGGATAAGGCAAGCAAATTTAACATCAAGGAGACAAACGATCAACATAAGCTGGAAATATGTAACAATGGCGGCTTACGAAAGTATTAAAGCGCCATAAACATGCGCGAAGGCATGACAAACATTGAGAGGTTTTTTCTATCCTATTACAAGACTCCCCGAGTCTGAATAAGTGAAGCATTGCCTTTGCGAAGTTATAAAACGCCTGGCGGCTCATTCCTTCGGCGGGCTTGAAGACTCCGGGTTATCCTTCTCCGCCTCTCCATCGGTTGCTTTGTCCTGGAAGGTGGACGAGGCCCAGTCAATGCCACTCAAGGCTTCAAACTCAGCTTCATCATGTATTAAACCGGCCGGGTCCACTTCAGGGGCAAAGGTATGCTTACGCGTTGGAGGGATCAGGCTGACTTGGTCATATGGAATGTTTGGAATTCTCCGGTTCTCACTATCATAGCCCGACGAATACTTA
Source organism: Triticum dicoccoides (assembly GCF_002162155.2). NCBI lineage: Eukaryota > Viridiplantae > Streptophyta > Magnoliopsida > Poales > Poaceae > Triticum > Triticum dicoccoides. The sequence goes on from NC_041383.1 coordinate 221,401,309, forward strand.
GTAAGATCAGTATCATTCCCAATAAGGGTAGCCAAGGGACGTACGACTTTGACACAGGCGGTGAAATCTTGATCATCAAATGTAGAACCATCCTCCTTAAGACTCGGATATCCAATAGAGAGATCAGCTAAGTCAAGCTCTGGCATCCATGCCTTTGCCTGGCTCAATGCGGCCACGGCTCCGGCTCTTGCGGATGCCCGCCTTAAATCTTGAATTCGCTGAGGTAGCACAGCGAGATGCTTCAGCACGTCTTGTAAAAGGCGGGGAGGGGTGTTTGATAAGGCTACAACGGCCAAGGCACGTTGTGACCCGGAGTGCAACTGTTCTACTAAGGTGTAAACTGCTTTAAGCTTGATCAACATGTTTTGCGTAAGGTTGGTACTCCTGGGGCCTGTGTGTGCACAAACATAACAGTCAGCCGGAGGTCACTATTACAATAGTCATTGGAAGATTACAATGTTTGAGGTTTTGCACGGTAACTTACCGAGGATGGCTGAGACCATTTGAGATATCTGTCGTTTTAAGTCGGACAGCTCGGTTGTTGCCTCTACAAGAGATGCTGCTACTGTCTCGGCCCGAGTCACCAGTGAAGCCCTCTCACCAGCCCAAGCTTTCTTCTCTGATTCAAAATTTTTCTTCAACTTCTCATTTTCAGAGACACTGAATTCAAATTTGGAGTTGGCTTTCTGAGTTTCAAGCTCTTGAATTTTTAGCTGGTTCTTCAGGTCAGCAAGCTCCGACTCAAATTGATTTATGGTGGCCTGCATTGACACCAGGTTATGGTAAGGATCACGGTAAGGTAACATTCAAAGTCCCAAGCATTTTACAAGTAAAGATACTTTGCACTTGGGGGCTAATGTATGCTGAAGAAATTTTAAACCTACCATACCGGGTCACACATATTAAGTCTCAAGCACTTTACAAGTAAAGATAGTTGACCCTTGGGGGCTAATGTGTATCCCAAATTTAAAACTATCATCCAATAACCGGGTTAAAATATATTCTCTTTAAACCGGACAAACAAATAGTAAGCAGATTTCTAAGTCTACAGCATATTCATCCATAAGCAATAGACTTGGGGGCTGGTACAGTAAGTAAGATTCAGGAAAATAGCATAAGTTATACCTCAGATTTGTGCTGTATTTGTTTCACCATGTCAATTTCCAGGTCACGACTATTATGCACTTGGTTTAGATAGCCCGAGACTATATCACCAATGCTTAGGTGAGTATAGTCAGTGATGTCCTGTTTGGCTTTTCGGCGTTGGGCAAATTCTTCCTTGGCAGTGCATTGGGAGAGAACAGTAGGCCGGCCCGGTTCAACAAATTGAGTTTTCACAAATTCAACTTCCGGGTCAGTCGTCTTGGCCGGACTAGGAGTTTCCGGGTTATCAGAGTTGTGGATAACACCTTCAGCAGGCGGGTCAAAAGTTGGCATCAGAATATCTTAAGCCGGTTCAGGCGGCGGTTGATGGGTGGAGCTGTCAGGAGCGGACAAGTCAAGCGCCGATTCAATGACAACTGGGTCTTGGGACGGCTTATTTTTCTTTGCCCTCTTGCTGGGCTTCACTTGCAGACTGTCAATAAAGGTAGAAGGATGAGTATTAAATCATAAGTACGGTAAAACCTAAAGAAAGGTTACATTACCCGGGAGCCGTTTTGAAAGCCGACATGTGTGATTGCATAGACTCGTCGAAAGAAGGAGAGGTATCCTGATAATTGGAGTCAGATGAATTGAGAGGTTGACGAATCAAACCCGCCAAAGTTAAAATAGAACGTAAATCGGAGATAACCTTGGTCCGACGCTTCCTAGTTGCATCGGGTAAGCCGGAGGAGAGTTCCGCGTCTTGATTGGCCCGAGTCTGCCTCCGGTTCTCAAGCTGTTGTTGCTTCAAAAGAAATTGAGGATCTTGATAAGCTAGAGGATGTGAAAATCTTACTTTCTGGGTCACCCTTTGGATTTTTTGTTTTGGCAAAGGCTCTGAGTCGGAGGAGATTATAGTTACCTCTTCTTCAACTGCTTGACTGTTCCCTGTATCCTCCTGAAAGGATAGAATGTCAGTAAAGTAATGACAAGAGGGTTAAGAAAGTTAAAGAATTACCTCTTCATCATCCGAAGAACTATCATCCAATTTGAATAAGTCGGAGGCGCTGGGTTTCTTCTTCTTTGAGGTGCCCATTTTGGCGGCCTTCTTTTTGGTTTTCTTGGCTGCCCTGGCTTGTTTGGCAGCCTCGTGGTCATACTTGACCTTCCAGAAATTATCACCGGCCTGTGGAAAAAGACAAAGAATTATAAGTCCATAGAAGGTATAACATGTTAAAGAATATTTATTAAGATTGGTAACTCACTGCAGGGGTCGGGTTCTTCTTGCAGAAGGGAAGCAAGCCGAAGGCATTGCTAGTTACAGTGCCCTCCTTCAGCAGTGACTGGGTTGTAGCATCTACCACGTCATCTGGTAAGTCGTGAGGGCTATGATGCATTGGATCATCTTTCTCGCCTGTCTAAGTACACATTAAGCCAGAGCGGCGGCTTAATGGTAGTATTCGCCAGGTGACCCAGACTTGGACCAGATCGATGCCGTTTAACCCGTTTCCCAAAAGAGCTTTAATCTTCTTGATGGTGGGATTAAGAGGCAGACGTTCAACATCGGTCAGTTTATCCACCAGCGGATGGTTGGACTCAAGGCGCAGGGCGCGAAAGCCGGGCAGATGCTTCTCATCAGTCGGAGAAGTGTCCTGACAGTAGAACCATGTCTGGTTCCAATCTTTGGGGTGACTCGGCAGCTCAGCATAAGGAAAAAGGCAGTCTCTCCGTCGGTCGATCGAGATGCCGCCAAGCTCAAGACTAGGCCCGTTGGCACGTTCATTCTGCCGGTTCAAGTAAACAAGTTCTCTGAACAAAAGCAGACTTGGCTCCTCTCCAGATACACCTCACAGAAGACTTGAAAATTACAAAGGTTTGACACGGAATTGGGTCCAATGTCTTGAGGTCTGAGGTCGAAGAAATTCAAAACTTCTCTGAAGAACTTTGAGCCGGGAGGGGCAAATCCCCGGCTCATGTGATCCGTGAAAACAATCACCTCCCCTTCTTTGGGTTGAGGCTTCTCTTCAGACGGGTTAGGAGCACGATAAGACATGACCTCCTTTTTTGGCAGATGGCCAGACTTCACAAACTCAGCCAGTTTACTTTTAGTGACTATGGATGGGACCCAATTGCAAGTTACAGGGGCCTTGGCCGCCTTAGGTGCCATGACAACAGTTGACCTATTACAAAATAAGAAGTTCCGGTTCAAAGTTTAACCCGGGAGAAATATCTTAACTATTCAAGATGGCGGTTTAAAAAGGGGCCTAATGATATAAGGATGACTGTGCAACAATATTTAAACTGCTACAAGTATCAAGAGCAGTTCAAAATTCTTAAGGTCATGAGAAGCAAGCAAGGCTCATAGATCAGTGTCATTTATTTAAGCTGGACACCTGGACAGTTGTGTTTAAGGGCATTTACCAGAAGAAGTTTTCCGGGTGATAAAAACAAGTTTCATAGATGACAGTTATTATTCTGGATCAAAATTATTGCTGTGAAAAGAAAATTTTCTAGACCTAAAAACAGGACAGAGAAGTTCATACACTCGAAAAGGGTTTCCAAACAAGGGAAATGAGATCTGTTTCTATGCAAGATAAACACAAACAATTATCGCATCAGTTCTACGTAGTTTTTACGATCTAAACAGGGCATTGGAGGTAAAAACTAGCGAGGGTTTGCGTCGGGCGGTGATGAATGCCGACGAACTCAATAAAGTTCCAATGCAGATCTAAGAAAGGGAAGGAGAGGAACTCACGGATGTGGACGAGCTGCGGAGGTTCGCCGTTGATTTCTGGTCAGAGTCAGGTTGATGCAGCGGCCTGAGTCGGTGAAGACGAGGGGTTCGACGGCGGTGTTGGCGGAACTCGAGAGGAGGCAAGAGGAAGAAGACGACTGGAAGAGGGAAGAATGGAAGACCTAAGTCGCCCTATTTATAGGGAGAGGATAACTGAGACGGCGCGAGAAACGAGGAGATAAGAATTATTATCCAGCGGCCCCGACGCCTCGATTTTTGGAACAGTCAATAAAGCAGAGATCCGTTGAAGGATACGATGGAATAGAATAGGAATTTAAGAGAGGATGACATCACGCTGGGTTAACATGGATCCAGAAGACGACGTCATGGCGGGTTAAAGAAAACCTTCTGCACAGTTAGAAGACTGAAAAATTTATTCTTTAAAGGTATTTTAAGATTGACATGAACAGGTTCAAATCAATCTGGGGCCTAATGTTGGGGATATAACTATTTGTGTAAGCCGCCCAGGAGGGGCCGGGTTACGCAAAGAAGACTCAAGCCCAAGACCAAACATGAAGATGGCGGTTCAATAGAGGGCTTAAGCCCACAGGCGACTTAAGGCCCGTTGTAGTAAACGGCCGTAATGGCATGACTTGTATCATAAGGTAGATTTAACTAGTCACCGAGCCGGACACTGTTATAAGCCGGTCGGGACTCTGTAGGCCACAGGGCGTCAACCCGTGGATATAAGGGGACGACCTGCTGGCAGCTTAGGGCAAGAAACAACTCATCGAGAGCCGGGCATAGCGTATCTCGCTCCCTGGTCATCAAAACATCAATATCAACCCAACTAGACATAGGCCTTACCTTCACCGTAAGGGGCCGAACTAGTATAAACTTCTCGTGTCCTTTGTCCCGATTAACCCCTTCAAGCTTCCTAGTTGCAATGGCTCCACAACTAAGTCCTTTCACAAGGACAACTGACATGACAATTCCACGACATAGTGCACAAGCTCTCAGCATGTCCTCCAGAATCTGATTTACTCTCTCGGTCTGTCTGCGGATGAAAGGCTGTGCTGAACTCTAGCCTAGTACCCAAAGTTTCGTGTAACTGATTCCAGAACTTTGAGGTAAATTGGGTTCCTCTATCTGATACAATGCTCCTCGGAACTCCATGCAGACATACGATCCTGGTCATGTATATCTTTGCCAACTTAGCACTGGTGTAAGTCGTCTTCACTAGGATGAAATGAGCTACCTTCGTCAAACGATCGACTACAACCCATATCGAGTCATAGCCTGAATGAGTCCTGGGCAATCCTGTGATAAAATCCATGCCTAACTTATCCCACTTCCATCCGGGTATCAGCAATGGCTGTAGCAATCCTGCTGGCTTCTGATGCTCTGCCTTCACTCTCTGACATACATCACAAACTGCTACATACTCCGCAATATCCTTCTTCATTCCGGTCCACCAGAAAGTGTCCTTCAAATCCAAATACATCTTGGTATTTCCTGGGTGAATCGAGTACAGTGAATCATGAGCCTCTTGCAGAATCAACTTCCTGATCTTTGGGTCATTGGGCACATAAACGCGGTCTTCAAACCATAAAGTAGCATGCTCATCCTCACAAAATCCTTTAGCTTTTCCTTTGCTCATCCTCTCCTTTATTTCGTCAATCTCCTTGTTAGTCTTCTGAGCTTGTCTGATCTTATCCATCAAAGTCGACTGAATCTCCAATGATGCAACATAGCCTCTTGGAACTATCTCCAAACATAGTTCACGAGGATCCTCGGCTAACTCCATTGGTAACTCTTAGGTCAAGAGTGTGTTGACATGGCTCTTGCGGCTCAACGCATCGGCTACTACGTTTGCCTTTCTGGGGTATGCAATCGCATATCATAATCTTTGATGAGCTCCAACCATCTCCTTTGCGTGAGATTCAACTCCTTCTGTGTGAAGATGTACTTCAAACTCTTGTGATCCGTGTACACCTCACAATGGTTTCCGATGAGAAAATGTCTCCATGTCTTTAGTGCGTGCACTACGGCTGCTAACTCCAAATCGTGTGTAGCATAATTCAACTCATGGGGCTTAAGCTGTCGTGAGGCATATGAAACAACTCTTCCCTCCTGCATAAGCACTGCTCCAAGTCCTCGACGTGAAGCATCGCAATACACCTTGTAATCCTTGCGCTGGTCTGGCAAAATCAACACTGTGATGTAACCAAACGTTTCTTCAACTCCTGGAAACTGGCCTCACATTCCTCAGTCCATTTGAACTTGGTATCCTTCTTTAACAACTCCGTCATGGGCTTCGCAATCTTTGAGAAATTCTCAATGAATCTCCGGTAGTATCCTGTGAGTCCAAAAAAACTCCAGATCTCTCCAACTGTTGTTGGGGCTTCCCAATTTGTCACAGTGACAACTTTGGTGGGGTCTACTGCTATTCCTTCTCCGGATATAACATGTCCGAGAAATCCAACTTCCTTCAACCAAAACTCACATTTGCTGAACTTGGCATATAATTGATGTTCCCTGAGCTTCCCAAGTACCAAACGCAAATGCTCCTTAGGCTCCTCTTCATTCTTTGAGTAGACCAGAATATCATCAATGAACACCACGACAAACTTATCCAAAAGCTCCATAAACACCTTGTCCATCATGTTCATGAAATATGCAGGTACGTTAGTCAGACCAAATGACATAACGGTATACTCATACAGCCCGTACCTGGTGGTAAAAGTTGTCTTAGGTATATCCTCCTCTTGAATCTTCAACTGGTGGTATCCTGATCGCAGATCGATCTTGGAAAATACCTTAGCTCCTTGCAATTGGTCAAACAAATCATTGATCATCGGCAATGGGTACTTGTTCTTGATTGTCACTTCATTCAATCCTCGATAATCAACAACCATTCTCAATGATCCATCCTTCTTCTCCACTAGAAGCACTGGTGATCCCCAAGGTGAAGAACTTGGGCGAATATATCCTTTATCCAGTAACTCCTTAATCTGCTTCTTAATTTCCTCCAAATCTTGTGTGGGCATCCTATATGGTCTCTTAGATATTGGCCCGGTGCTTGGCAAAAGCTCAATCAAAAACTCAATGTCTCTATCTGGTGGCATGCCCGGCAACTCTTCGGGAAATACGTTAGGAAAATCCTTCACCACTGGTACTTCCTCCTGTACAACTCCTGATAAGGAATTCACTTGGGTCCTCTTCGGCTCATGCCGTGACACATACTTGATCCTTCTTCCTTCTGGGGTGGTAAACAAAATAGACTTACTCGCGCAATCTATGTTTCCTCCATACATCGATAGCCAATCTATACCCAGAATCACATCCAAGCCTTGTGATTCCAAAACTATCAAATCCGAAGGGAAAACATGTCTGCCTATGGCCAATGGTACTTGAAAACATCCTTGACTGGCCATATACTCCGCTCCTGGTGAGCTTACTAGCGTAGGTGTTATAAGAACTTTGGTAGGCAGTTTAGACTTATCCACAAATCCCTTGATATGTATGAATGCGATGCACTGGTATAAGAAGAATGATTGCAGTAAATGACTTAACCAAAAACTTACCTATTACTGCATCTGGCTGGGCTTCAACCTCCTCCACGCTAACATGGTTCACCTGTCCCTTGTTGAAAGGGTTCGGCTTCTTCCCAGAGCTTCCATTGCCATTTCCATTATTCGCTTCTGGGCATTCAGTGGCATAATGTCCAGTCTTCTGGCATTTGTAACATGTGATGTGGCTCAGATCCCTCTTGGCTGGGGTTGATGGGTTGGTGCGGTTCTGTCCGTTGCCTCCTCCATTCCCATTACCATTCTTGGGGCCACTATGGTTGTGTGAACTACCTCCTCCATGGGTATGCTGAAAATGTCCTCCCAAATTCGGGGTAAAATGAGGCTTTTGTTGAGCTCCAGAATTGTACTTCCCTTGTCCATACTTCCTCTTGCGGTTGTCAATCTGCTGCTGCTTCCCTTCAATCATGAGAGCACGATCTACCAACTCCTGGTAGTTGTTGAAGGTTGCTACCATCAACTTCATGCTTAGCTCATCATTCAGTCCTTTCAAAAACTTCTCCTGCTTAGCTGCATCCGTAGCAACGTCATCTGGGGCATAACGTGCTAACTTACTAAAGTCATCCACATACTGGCCAACTGTCTGTCCTCCTTGGCGCAAGTTATGAAACTCGGGCTTCTTCATGGCCATAGCTCCTACTAAAACATGGGCAGTACGAAAAGCCTGCTGGAACTGGTCCCATGTGACAGTGTCGATAGGATAAGTGGCTGTGAAATTCTCCCACCATGATGCTGCGGGTCCATCAAGCTAATGTGCGGCAAAGCGCACCTTCTCCGCATCTGTGCATCCTGCAGTGGTTAACTCCCTTGCCATCTTGCGGAGCCAATCATCTGCAACTATCGGCTCGGTGTTACTGGAGAACACCGGCAGATTAAGCCTCAAGAAACGGGCTAAGTGATCAACAGGTGGTGGTGGTGGTGGGTTGTTGTTGTTGTTCCCCTGATTCTGATTCTGGACTAGGATCTGCATCAATGCATTCTGCTGCTGGATCAACTGAGTGAGCACCGGTAGGAAAGCAAATCCATTGTCATGTCTCGGAGGCATCTGAGGGTTTTAGAAAAGATGAGAATACAGAATAGAATGAGGTCTATAGAGAAAACACTACCCATATGCACATGAGACAAATTCAATCAATATCACTTCAATCAATTCAAACAAGGGCATACAACGGTCTAACTATCGTTACAAATGTGCTCGGACTATACTATATACATGGGGGAATACTACTACTATTATGGTGGTCGACTAGAAAAACTGCTCGGTCGAAGACTCCATGATATCTGCTCCAGCTTCATCAACAAATTCATCATCACTATCATCTAGGTCCGAGTCAGTGTCGTCGATGATGATGTAGTTCTCCGGGCAAGTGCAATCATCGTCTTCTCCTCTAGTCGCGGGAAATCCCATAAATACTTTTAACTTCTTCTTTAGATCTTCATTCTTCTCCACGAGTGTCGTCATTTCCTCCTCATAACCATCACATGTAGACTTGAGTTCTTCTTCGAGCTCTATGATCTTGGTCAATGCCTTCTTCAGATATATCATGTCTGTGCACATCTGATTCTCCAGGCGACGAATGTGTTAGTTTAACTCCTTGATGAAAGCTGCAATTGATCTATCCTTCCGGGTGCTGATCATCTCCCATTGCTCATCTCGATGCCCACAAATCTGGTAAATAGTATCCTTGAGATCCTTGTGATAAACTTCTCAAATGCGTCCCATGGTGATGTGAGCTGCCATGCTCTTTCCTAGACTCCAGGTTGGTGCATCAAAGGAAAACTCTATGGGCTCAGTGACGGGCATGAACGTCCTTCCTGGAACTTGAACTTGAATCATCCAATGCTCCTCTTCTGGTAAAGTGGCGAAGTAGGTCCCGGTGAAGCTTGGTACTCCAATGTTCAGGTACTTAGTGACTTCCTTCAAGTGGCGTCGAAAGGGTGTATCTTCATCCGGTTGCGTGAACTTGTTCCTTGCATCTGCCATCCTAAAAGAGTAGAAAAGATGAGGAGTCAGAAATGAGAAGAGAGTAATGATCTAGGGCTTTATCTTAGTGGTCGTGTCCTACAGTCAGCATGTGCTCTGATACCATCTTGTAGCGACCAGACCTCAAACATTCTGATCTCTATGCATGAGTGTCATCCCTGGATCGGTAATGCTGACACGCACAGTACTTGAAGGATTTATAACAGAGTAGCAATCACACAATTATTACAATGAATGTCTCAAGAGAGAACTTATTACAAATAAATATGGCTTAAGTCCATCTAATATCAATAACAGTGGAAGGTTTGGAAGATAAGCGAGTCCATCAACTCCAACGGCATCACTGAGTATAAGATCACGACCTATGGCACCTTACTCGTCGTCTAAAAAGTCAGCAACATGAATGTTGCAGCCCGAAAACGGGTCAGCACATGGAATATGTTGGCAATGTAACACATAGAGAGTAATGAACAGAATAATGCTATACTACATGCATATATGGCTGGTGGAAAGCTCTATGGTTATAGTTTTGTGTAAAGCCAATTTTTCCCTACTGCAAAGGAATACATTTTATTTAACTATCATGGTGGTTGTTAAACATTGAGAAGGGTACTCCAACTCAATCACAATTAAGCATCATCATTAACCCAACAAGATTAATTTAAAGTAACATGATGAGATTCACATGATAATCCAGGTACTAGATACTCAAAAACGTCCATAACCGGGGACACGACTAACCATGATTAGTTTATACACTCTGCAGAGGTTTGCGCACTTTTCCCCATACGATTCGATCTCCTCCGTTGGATTTCTCGCACTACAGGGTGTTTGAGAAATGGATGATTGAGACACAGTCTTTCAGAAGCATAAACTCCCTACTCCGGGTAGACAGTTACACCTACTTTCCCCTACATCTGCTAGTCTACCTCTTCAAGAGTTTACACAACTTAATCAACTATGCTAGAGCCCATAATAGCTTGTGGCTGCACACAGAAGTTTCTAGCATGAATAATCTCATGATCCCTTTGAGCCTGGGTGGCGGTCCATAGGAGAATCACATAGTACCCCGGGATTTCCAAAAAAATACAGACAACACTGGGTTCCTCAGGTGCCTCAGTCCACCCAGATGTGAATTTAAGTTGTCACCTTAAGTAAACCATTAAATAACAATCTCACATCTGTCATGAATACACTCATCCAATCCACGTCTACTAGCATAGCATAGCAACATAAGCAAACGTAGAAGTAACTCCCAAAGGTTTGATAATAAAACAGGTAATAGGTAATACCTCATCTACATCCCAGAACCCACATATTAATCAGATCCTAACCATGCAATTGTTTGAGGATTGATCTAATGCAATAAAACTGGGTAGTAAAGAGGTATGATCAAAGTGTTACTTGCCTTGCTGATGATCCGTGAAACCTAGAGATCCGAAGTAGCAAGCGACGCACTCCGGGTACTCTATCGCAAACAAACAAGCATACAATAAGCACTCATCTAATGCACAGGTAAAACTCAAATAAGAAAACTAACCAGAAAGTTCAACTTAAGAAGTACGGTTTGCAAAAAGAAACAAATAAAACGAAGCAATGAAAGTCAAACGGCGAAAGAAACAAGCTTCGTTTACTAATCTGGACCTAAGTCAAATTTTACAGTAGCAAAAACTTGTTTGAGTAGGTTAAACGGAAAGAGGGTTTCGAGACGAAACTCTAGGCGCTTGAATCGCCTGAGTCCGATAAATGAGCTAAAAGTTATACTAAAACGAAAATCGGATCAGAAATCGCGGCCTCGAATAATCGCAGGAAATCCGAGAAAAGAAAGATGGACGAACAGGCTAATGAACGAACGTTCGCTCATTGCGGCTAAACTACGGAAACCGTTCGTTAAAACGAACGTATGGACGAACGTCCGCTAAATAAACTAAACCTGAAAAAAATAAAACCGATCTATAAAAAAAAGGTCCTAAAAAACCAGGCGGTTTTCTAGAGAAAACCGCCGGTCACGGGAACTACCTCCGGCGAGGTCCGGCGGGGCGGGACGGCGGCGGCGACGGCGGCGGCGGGTGGCGGCGTCGCGGCGGCGGCGGCGGGGTTCGGCGGGAGCGGGGCTAGGGTTTGGGGGCGGCTCGGGCCTCGGGCTTTAAAGGCCGGCCGGGCGAAGTCCTAGTCGGGCACGGCCCGACTAGGTCGGTTCGTTTTTTTAAACATTACGCTCAGAAAAATATATAAAAGAAATACTAAACGGACTCCAAAAATCCCGAAATAAACTTTCACCGGCTTCTAAAATTAAGCCGGACAAGATGAACATTTATTTGGGGCCAAAGTGCAATTTTGAAAAACACACATTTTTCCTAAATTCAAATAAAATAGCAATAAACTCCAAAATAAAATCTTATTTGATTTTATTATCAAATCCTCAATATTTCTTTATTTTGGGAAATTCATTTTATTCCCTCTCTCTTATTTTTATAATAGAAATAATTGAAGATAAAATAAATAAAATCAAATGATCCTATTTTCAAAATTTGAGAAAACTCAAATATGAAAATAATGAAATCCCCAACTCTCTCCGTGGGTCCTTGAGTTGCATAGAATTTCTAGGATCGAGCCAAAATGCAATAAAATATGATATGCAAATGATGATCTATGTATAACATTCCAAATTGAAAATTTGGGATGTTACAATCGGCCCAGAAGCGAATGGGAGTTTTGTACTCATTGAGAATTGTTCTCGCCATTTCTGTCGGATTTCGGGTTCCGGCAGACCCTTGAGGTTCAAACATTGGGGTGCGCACGAAGATCTCTCCCCTACCAGCTCACGTCTCGAAGTCTGGCAAAGATCTAGGCAAAAAGATGAACACACAGAGGACACGAGATTTATACTGGTTCAGGCCACCATTGTGGTGTAATACCCTACTCCAGTGTGTGGTGTGGTGGATTGCCTCAGGGGCTGATGATGAATAGTACAAAGGGAGAACAGCCTCGCGAGGGGCTGTTCTTGAGTTGGTGCGGTGAACTGCTTGGGCGAGTTCAATCGCTTCTCTCTCTCTCTCTCTCTGGTCGATCTCCAGATCCCTCTACCTTGTGGTGGCTAGTCCTATTTATAGAGCGAGGCCCTGGGCCTCTCCCCAAATAATGAGCAGGAAGGGCGCCAACAATTGGCCATTTTGAAGGGGAACATCTGGTACACTTATCCTGACTAAAGTTGGTCTTCGGCTGCCAAAGGCTCTGACGGTGACGCCGCCCTGGGCTCCACGATGACCTCCATCCTGCCGTTCTGTTGGTCTTGGTCTTATTGCACCAAAACGGTAACCTTTGCCCGATGCCTTGGCCTGTGCTTGCCCCCTTAGCACCGAAAGGGAAACAAGGACACTGCGCTGGCCGGCGCCCGCCTGGCCTCCGATCGTCATGGCTTGCGTCACGGGCCCCTCGGGAGGTACCCCGCCTTGATCGCTCTGCCTCCTCGCGAGCCCGCCTGAGGAGGCTGCTCCTGAGGAAGCTCCCTGTTGTCTGCCCCGCGAGGCTTGGCCCCTCGCGAGGGTCTTGAGCTTGAGTTGATGAAGCTGGGTTGCATTGGCCCCCCACTTGAACCACGCCGCAGGCCGCAGGCAGGCAAGTCTGGGGACCCCCGTTCCCAGAACACCGACAGTAGCCCCCGGGCCCAAGGCGCGCCCGGACTTGGCTTAGCAGAGAAGTGAAGGGGCAAGTGTTAAGCGCCGCGGGCCCCGATAGCCTGTGGCCTTGGGCGCCGCGTGGCGGTTGATTGGACACGGGTGTCTCCGCTTCCCCACGATGCCTCGCCCATCTGACAAAAAAGGGGTCCCCGAGCCAGACTGACCTGCTTTGTTCTCGCTTGCCTTGCTCCAGATCCCCTTTCTCGCCCTTCTCCTTCCTGCTTCCAAAATCCTCCAGATTTGCCTCAATCCTTCCCGCCCGGCGAGCTATGGCGCCCCGCAAGACTCCGACTGAGGCCTGGTACTCCCCAGCTCTGGATCCCCCGAACGTGTCGAAGAGGAATCTCGCCCTCCTGCGCCTGAGGACGGTGGCGCAGGGCAATGCGGGAGCGATTGTGTTCAAGGCTGGCTCCGGCCAACCTGAAGGCAAGGGGAGCACCTTCTACCCGCTCTTCGTGAGCGCCATCGTCGCCGATCTGGTGCCTCCTTTTTCTGAGTTCTTCCTTGCTGTTCTTCGCCTATACAACTTGCAAGCTCTGCACCTCCACCCCAACTCTGTTCTTCTTCTAGCGATCTTCACCTACTATTGTGAGGCTCATGTTGGGATAAAGCCCTCGGTGGCCTTGCTGCGCCATTACTTTTATCTCCGGGTTTCTCGTGGCCCCATCTCCGCATGCGCGAGTTTTGTCGCGTACTCCGGCTCCAACTCCATCTCGAAGCCCGGGAAGAGGATTGAAGGCTTCCGGAGCAGGTGGGTCATGGTGGACGCCAGGCGCATCCACCCCCGACTTGTGCTGCCCATGGGGCAGCCCAAGGCCGTTGATGCATGGTCTCGCACGGAGCTCGTCGACCCCCGCGCGAGGGCGGTGCTGGAGAGGATGGACGCGGACCTGAGGCCAGGCAACCTGGGGTCAGCGAAGCTGACCGGGGCCACACTCCTGAGGGAGTTTCTGGAGCACCGGGTGGCTCCACTCCGGGAGCACTCGCTCCCGCTGTGGAGGCTCGGGAAAGCAGATGTTGCCCTTCGCTTGAGCTCTGCAGCCCTAGCCGACGAAGATCTGGTTGCGGCCCTCCACTCCTTGGTCGGGGGAGACGTGGCGAGGCTGGACGGTTCTCCTGTCCCCCTGTTTCTTCGTGATGACTGGGAGCAGGCAGTAGATGCCATGCCCACCTTCAACGGTGAGGGGCTAGTGCCCGCAGTGGCTCCTGGGGATCTGACGGTGTTGCCGACTATGAACGTGTCCTCCAGCGACTCCAGCGGGAGTGAGGAGGAGGTAGAGGAGGAGGAGGAGGAAGAGTTCGACTCCGAGGCGACTGGCGTGGAGTCGGAGGAGTCGTTCCCCCGGCGCAGGTCTCGCACCCTCCGCTCCATGTCAGATGACGACGAGGCCAGCGCCGGGCGAGGAGGAGTGGATTCTCCCTCGGTCCCGAGGAGAGACAGGTCGGGGCTGGTGCCCCCAGGATCTGCTCTGGCTTCGGGGCGGTCTGAGGCCAGCTCCGGCCTTCCCGATGCGTCCTCTACTTCCATGCCTCCCAAGGCTGACCCCAGCTGCAGGCTCTCGGGCTTCAAGTTTGGCCGAAGGTTGCTTGAACCCGCGAGCAATGACCTGTAAGTACTTGACCCACGCTCTGCTTTGTTTCTGCCGCCGAAACTTGACGTCTGCACTTCTTGACCAGGCCGGCACCTAAGGCGAAGAGGTTGAGGGGGGCTTCTGCGGCCCTGCTTGAGGCGAGTTCGCCTACCGAGGCAGCGCCTTCGTCTGTAGGGAAGGGAGGCACCGAGGCTCGCGCTTCCCCTGCCAGGTCGTCCTTGCTAGCCCATCAAGGGCACTCTGGCGAGGAGTCAGCCTCCTTGGCCCCGCTGACCCTGGAGGGGCCTAGGCTTGGTGCTACTGCTGAGATGCCCAAGGCCCGGGAGGCTCCTTTGTCCCAAGCCGTGATCACGTTGCCATCTTCTCCGCCTGCTCCACCAGCTCCCATCTCTTCTGATCCCTCCGTTGTCCTGGACCAGGCCGCCAATGAACTGAGCCGTCTTCGGGAGGATCTCCAGAGCGCGGACCCCAACCTGGTGGTGGGGCGCCTGGAGTTAGCCTTCGGCTGGGCCCGCTCCGCTGCCTCTGTCCGAGCGGCGCTGAGACAGGCTGCGTCTGCCTCCGACGAGGAGAAGCAAGCCGCCCGCCAGGCTGAGGCCGCTCGCGATGCTGCCCAAGGCGATGTTGCGGATGCCTGGGGCTGCTGCAAGGCACTAGAGGTCGAGCTGCAAGACCTGCGCGAGGAGCTCGCGAAGGAGGTCCGCGTCCGCCAGGAGAAGAAGGAGGAGATGAGGGCTCGGGAGGCTGCCGTCAAGGACCGGGACACCGAGCTTGTTGACCGCCATGGCTGGCTGGAGACGTTGGAGCAGGTGGTGAAGGTGGAGAGGACCGAGCTAGACCTCAAGGCGAAGGTACTGGTCAAGGATCAAGCGGCCTTCGCCGAGCTGGAGGAGAAGGCTCGCGGTGCGCTAAAGACGCTCTACGAGAGTGGCTTAGAGGACCCGTTGGCTGGCGAGGAGGATGGCCCTGCCGAGCTACTTCCCTTCCTGGTCCGTGCGCTTGAAGATGCCGCGGACGGCCTTGGCCCTACGGCTGAGGCCGAGGCACGCGCCCTGTCGTCTGTAGCGCTGACGCGCGTCCTCAGCCACATCTACCTTCGCGACCCCAACATCGACCTCGACAGCCTGATGGAACCCGTGAGCGGCGACCTTGTCGCCGCCGCTGCTGAGGCTGTGAAGGGCCAAGCCGAGGCTTTGCTGGGGAGGTTCCGCGCCTTCAACATCTTGCCTAGACGCGACGCCACCAGTTCCGCGGCTTCAGGAGGCGAAGCCACCCAGCGTGGCTCCACCACAAGCGGCGGCGCCACTGGAAAGTGACCCCTTTGCGGCTTCTGTCCTGTTTTGAATTCCCGAAACATGCACCGTGCCTCGTGGAGGTGGTTAAACTTGTGTTTGGTGTTGTGAGACATTCTATGGCTTGTAATATTTGCTTTCGAATTCCTTAGGATTTGCATTTTCCCTCCTATTTGCCTGTGTTCTACGTCGGCAGGGCCCGGCCCCGCGCATACCTCCGCCGCCGTTAGGCCCGACCGGAAACCAGGACGGGACCAAGGAGTAAGGGGCTACGTGGCAAGTTAGGCTCCTGAGTCGCGATGCTCAGGGGTCCCCCTTGACGCGCGAACAGCAAGTAGGGAAGGGAGGCATAGGAGTAGACTTGTCATTCTACGTCGGCAGGGCCCGGCCCCGCGCATACCTCAGCCGCCGTTAGCCCCGACCAAAAACCAGAATGGGACTAAGGGGTGAGGGGCTACGCGACCAATTAGGCTCCTGAGTCGCGTTGCTCAGGAGTCCCCCTTGGCGCGCAAACGAGCCTTCATACCTTGGATCCGCTCAGGGAGAGGCGCGCGACGACCAGGTCCGAGGGACCTGGCTGGGTGGCGTGTGTTCGGGCGTGGCCCGGCGTAGCCCCCGTGCCCAACCCCCTCGTGCGGCACTCCCGAGGGGAGGCGTTGCGATGGTGCCACACACTAAGCTCGGGGCTCCCTGAGGTTGGTACGTCCGTGGGCCGCCCCCAGTTGTTTATCACCAGCGCGGAGCATAGCGCTTTTGTGTGTGCACGGGCATAGCCGATCCTCGGTAGTGTCGTCAGCCAGAGCGGAGCATGGTGCTTTCACTGGTGCATGGGAGGGGGCTCCCCTCCGGCAGGAGCCCCCGGGGCGTGTACAGCCCCGCCCTGATGCGTGGCTGGCACGATAGGGCTAGGAGAGGTGTATCTGGGCACCCGTGAGCCAGCGCGGGACTCATGGGGCCCTACCTCGAGGCGGGTTGCGCCTGGCTCTAGGCCTTCATCAATGGTGTGTTCCTGCAGGATGGTTAGAATGCAAATGCTCTACGTCCTCAGGTCCCGGCCCTCGAGCGGGCTCAGCCGCCGCTGGTTTGACAAGTCGCTATGCCGTGGGTCAAGGCCAGGGAGTGAGGGCTGGAGAGCTAGTAAGAGCCCGTGAGTCACGATGCTCAGGCGCCCCCCTTTTAACGTGCAAGCGCTTTGCATGCGCGCGGAGAGGTCCGCAATAAGCAGCGGATGATAACCATGGGGACCAGGTTAAGCTCGGAGGAGCAAATCCATTTAGATAGATGCATGGAAGTAAGCGCCACTAGGTCTGGCCCGAGCAGCCTGGGGATAATGCAGCCCGAGGGGCGCCCCCAACAAAGCAGATGAAAAACATTAAGCAAAACGGATACATGCCGCAGGGACGGACCCACGCGACCTGGGAATGATGCGGCCCTGCGGGCACTCCCGGCTGAAGAAAAAACTTAAAAAGATGTCACCTGATACCATTGCAGAGAGAGCGTCGGAGTAACTGACGACGCATGGTGAAGAAGCCGCTCCTCATGAGCCTTCGGAGCCTAGAGCCTCGGGAGGCTCTAAGGGTCCGGGCGGCTCCTCGAGGTCCATCTCCATCTCCCCCAGGAACACGCGGTGCCTGGCCACCTGAGCTTCCAGGATGCTCCTCACCAGGCGCTGGTGAGCGACAGCCGCGTTCGGCAGGCCGAAGGGCATGCGAACGTAGCTGTGAGGTGGGCCCTCACAACGCCCCACGCGTGAAGGCCAGAGGTGCTCCCGAGATGCGGCTCGGTTGAGCCCCGGTACGTCGATGTAGACGCGCAGCCCACCATCCTCGCTGGGATGTGGGGCTGCGGCGGGTAGGCGGCGACTGCCACGCAATGACTCTTGACTCCTGTAGCTCTTCAATGTTCCTTGCGATGAACTCCTGGTGGTTTTGCCTTCCCTGCCTTATACCTTCCTGAGGGAAACGTGCCTTGAAGCACGCCTCCAAGTGGTGCCCGAGCGCCTCCCTCGTGACCTTGGCGAGGTCGGTGGCCCTCCAGCAGAGAGCCCCCGAGCCCTACCCGAGGAGGGCGTCGGGCGCACCTTCCTATGCGGCAAAGGGTGGCGCCTCCTGAACGGGCGCGGGTCCTGACGCGGCGCCTCCGGAGGCGCCTGCCTCGCGAGCGCTTGGGCCAGGTAAAGCCTTCTTCTTTTTAGAGACCGCCTCAGGGAGCCTCCCGCTCCTGTGATCTGGGTCTTTGATTGCCGCGGCCTGGAAGGCACGCTCAAGAGAGCACACTGCATCCCTCTCCTCGCAAGGCACTATGATGATTCCACCGCTTACTGGCATCTTGAGGACATTGTAGCCATGGTGAGTCACTGCCATGAACTTGGCCAAGGCTGGATACCCGAGGATGGCATTGTACGGCAGGTGAATGTGGGCGACGTCGAAGTCAATGAGCTCGGTGCAGTAATTGTTGCGCTGCCCAAAAGTGACGGGAAGAGGAACTTGCCCTATTGGAACAGTGGAACCATCAGTGACTCCTGAGAAAGGCTTGGTTGGCTGAAGCTGATCGTATGGCACTTGGAGATTGTTGAACGTTTTGACGGACAGGACGTTGAGCCCAGCTCCGCCGTCGATGAGGCTCCTGGTGGCTTGCACATTGCTGATGACTGGGGAACAAAGCATCGTGAGGACCCCGGCCATTGCCGCACACTTGAGCTGATCCGCTGAGCTGAACGTGATAGCGCACGCAGACCACCTGAGAGGGCGCGTGGCCTCAAGCTTGGGGAGGACTGCATTCACCTCGCGAGCAAACTGCTTGAAGATGCGCTGAGAGGCTGGAGCCTGAGCGCCACCCAGGATGCAAGCGATTGCACGCGGCTCCTGGAAGCCCCCAGCCCCCTCGTCCTGGTGATGGTCTTCATTCCTCCTTGGTGGCGGTGGCAGAGGAGGGAGGCCTGCGTTGCCTTGAGGGCGGTCCTCGCGAGGCTGATCCTGCCAGCGGTCCTTGCGAGGCCGGTCACGCCACCCTTGGCGAGGGCCCCGGTCTTCCCATCGTCCTCCACCTCTTCCTCCTCCTCGGCCATAGCCCCGGTCGCTGCGGTTGGGGCGTCGGCCAATACGCCCATCTCACATGGCCCCGAGCTCCTGATATTCATTGGTATTGTGGGTGTGGAGGTCGTGGTACACTCAGTACCGGCTGCCCTTAGATGGCTCAGGCTGATCCCTGCCTCGCTTGGTGTCCGGCTCCGCTGCGAGCATAGCATCCCCCTTGCGCTTCACGTCCTTGACCTTGGGCTTCTTCTCTTCTGGGTCGGCAGCTGGGAGCTCGAGGAGGGAGAGGTGCCCTTCCTCAGCCCTGGCGCACTTGGTAGCCAGGTTGAACAGCTCCAGCGATGTGCACAGGTCTTCATGGATCGCTAGTTCCTCTTTCATCTTGATGTCACGCACGCCATCGGAGAAGGCTGAGATGATGGCCTCCTCAGTCACCCTGGGGATCTTGAGGCGGGCGTTGTTGAAGCACTGGATGTACTTCTGCATGGTCTCTCCCGGCTATTGCTTGATGCAGCACATGTCACTCATGGCCGGGGGCCGGTCGCGAGTACCTTGGAAGTTGGCGATGAAGCGGGTGCACATCTTGTCCCAGGAGGAGATCGTGCCTGGAGCTAGGTTCAGGATCCAGGTGCGGGCATCGTTGTTGAGCGCCATGGGAAACCAATTTGCCATGACCTTCTCGTCTCCGTTGGCGGCATCTATGCCCAACTCGTAGAGCTGGAGGAACTCCGCTGGGTCTGTAGTGTCGTCATAGTGCGGAGGCAGGTCTAGCTTGAACTTGCCGGGCCATGCGACGCTACGTAGCTCGGAGGTGAAAGCGTGGCAACCTGTAGTGGCCACCAGAGCTCTCTGCTGGTGCGGGGCTTGCTCCTGGAGATTCTCGCGCGCCATCGCCTGGAGCAGCGCGGGGTCCTGACGTGGTGGCGCAGGGATGCGGTCATGGCGCACCGGTGCTGGGAGCACGTGAGCACCTTCTTGGGGGCGAGGGATCTCTTGGCAGCTCCTTTCTTGTCACGCAGGTGCGGGACGCGGCGGGTCTCGTCCTGGGACCGTGCGCCTGGGAGCCAGGACGCCTTCTTGGGGTGGAGGTGTTGGAGGCACCTCCTGCTCCTCACCTCCTACGCAGGATGGAGGGTGAGGCAGAGAGAGGGACAACATGGGAGAACCCCCTGTGGCGCTGACGAGCTCGGTGATGCGGGCGAGCCAGTCCTCGTAGAGGTCGTCGACGGGGCGGTAGTGCAGGAGCTCACGCGCTAGGAGCAGCACGGCGTGCGCGTCCATGGGGG
Source organism: Triticum dicoccoides (assembly GCF_002162155.2). Taxonomy (NCBI): domain Eukaryota; kingdom Viridiplantae; phylum Streptophyta; class Magnoliopsida; order Poales; family Poaceae; genus Triticum; species Triticum dicoccoides. The sequence continues at coordinate 221,421,585 of NC_041383.1, forward strand.
CGCGACGGGCATGGGACGACGAACCGGCTGGAGTCAGCGACGGGGTGGCAGTGCGGCCATCGCGCCGCACCAAAGGATGGAGGGATGAGGCCTGCTGCTCGTTCCCCGCCGGGCCGGTGGCGGCGTTGGCAGCAGGCGATGTGGAATGACAGGGGCGTCCGCCGACGGGTGCTGTCTAGGCGACGAGGGTGGCGAGAGCAGCCCGACGCTCGGCGCGAGCTCGGCGAGCGTCAGCCATGGTCACGGCAGAAGATCACACACGGCTAGTGGAAGAAAAGATTCCGGCACACCCCTACCCGGCGCGCCAAATGTCGGATTTCGGGTTCCGGCAGACCCTTGAGGTTCAAACACTGGGGTGCGCATGAAGATCTCTCCCCTACCAGCTCACATCTCGAAGTCTCACAAAGATCTAGGCAAGAAAGATGAACACACAGAGGACACGAGATTTATACTGGTTCAGGCCACCATTGTGGTGTAATACCCTACTCCAGTGTGTGGTGTGGTGGATTGCCTCAGGGGCTGATGATGAATAGTACAAAGGGAGAACAGCCTCGCGAGGGGCTGTTCTTGAGCTGGTGCGGTGAACTGCTTGGGTGAGTTCAGTTGCTTCTCTCTCTCTCTCTCTCTGGTCGATCTCCAGATCCCTCTACCTTATGGTGGCTAGTCCTATTTATAGAGCGAGTCCCTGGGCCTCTCCCCAAATAATGAGCGGGAAGGGCGCCAACAATTGGCCATTTTGAAGGGGAACATCTGGTACACTTATCCTGACTAATGTTGGTCTTCGGCTGCCAAAGGCTCTGACGGTGACGCCGCCCTCGGCTCCACGACGACCTCTATCCTGCCGTTCTGTTGGTCTTGGTCTTGTTGCACCGAAACGGTAACCTTTGCCCAATGCCTTGGCCTATGCTTGCCCCCTTAGCACCGAAAGGGAAACAAGGACACTGCGCTTGCCGGCGCCCGCCTGGCACCCGCCTGGCCTCCGATCGTCATGGCTTGCGTCACGGGCCCCTCAGGAGGTGCCCCGCCTTGATCTCTCCGCCTCCTCGCGAGCCCGCCTGAGGAGGCTGCTCCTGAGGAAGCTCCTTGTTGTCCGCCCCGTGAGGCTTGGCCCCTCGCGAGGGTCTTGAGCTTGAGCTGATGAAGCTGGGCTACATTGGGCCCCGACTTGAGCCACGCCGCAGGCCGCAGGCAGGCAAGTCTCGGGACCCCCATTCCCTGAACGCCAAGAATTTCAATGAGAGTTCTGTTCTTTCGTTCAATGACTCCATTTTGTTGAGGAGTTTATGCGGCTGAGAACTCATGAGTAATACCATGTTCATCGAAAAAATCAGCAATATGAGTATTTTTGAACTCAATTCCATTGTCACTTCTGACATGCTTAATCCGCACATCATATTCATTCTGGGCCTTCTTAGCGAAACTTTTGAAGATATCTTAGGTGGAGGTCTTGTCTTCAAGAAATAATACACAAGTGTATCGAGAGAAATCATCAACAATAACTAGACCATAATGACTGCCACTGAAGCTTGCATAATTTTGAGGACCGAATAAATCCATGTGAAGAATTTCCAGTGGTCTTTTTGCGGTCATAACTCTCTTGGATGAGTGATGATTTTTGGCCAATTTACCAGCCTCACATGCAGCACAAAGAGGATCCTTTTCAAATTTCACATCAGGAATGCCACGTAGATGATTTTTCTTCACCAGGGTCTACAAATTTCTCATACCTGCATGACCAGGTCTTCGGTGCCACAGCCAACCTTCGGTTGCTTTTGCAAGCAAATAAGTTTGAACCGAGGGACCCGTAGAGAAATCCAGAATATAAAGATCACCCTTTCTAGTTCCCTCAATGGTGAAGGAATTGTCAGAGGCCATGAAGACAATGCATTTAGATATGGAAAACAGAACTAGCATGCCTAGATCACATAGCTTGCCAACCGACATAACACTGAATCCAAGAGATTGAACAAGTAAAACCTCACCAATGGAATTGTTCTTGGATATAGCAATTTTACCTAGTCCAATTACCTTTCCTTTGTTGATGTCACCAAAAGTGATATACTTCAGATGAGATGTATTTAAGCTGGGGTCGACAAACAACGACTTGTCTCCGGTCATATGACTAGTGCATCCACTATCCATTATCCATTCTGTATACCCAGAGACATTGTCATGCAGAAGAATTAAGCTTTCTTAACCACCCACATCACTGCAGGTGGCTTCGAAACAGTAGAGCAAGCAGGATATGATTTCTTTCGGTAAGCATAGTTGTTGCTCGATGTGGTGCTTAGCATAGTTGAAATAGTAAGCATTGAAATTCGTTCCAGATTAGTGAGCATAGTGATTGTATGAGGTATGCATGTACTCATTCTGTCAAACTTTTTCTGCCTGCATGTAGGGAAAGGCTGCGTACTATAGACCCAAAGTGGTCGGACCCTTCCCTGGACCCTGCGCAAGCGGGAGCTACATGCACCAGGTTGCCCTTTTATGGTTAGTCAAGCAGTAATAGGTAAGGCATCAACAGTTTTCTTAGGCACCCAAATAGCTTTCTTTGGGGAACCATTTCTGTTGTTTGGCCCAACATAGCCAGCAACAGTCTCACCATGTTGCTTTTAAACAACTTATAGTTGTTCAGAGAATCATCATCAGGATATTCATGAATGGGAGAGTCATATCCCGAGAGTAATGCTGGATCGAGAGTTTTGATCTTTGCAGGAACCCACACAGTTTGAGGGTATTGATGCGGTTCCCAGTAGGTGCCATTTTCATTTAGTCTCCTTTCGAAACCGATGCCTTCTTTCCTGGGATTTTTGTGAAGAATGGATTTTAAAAAAACATCACAAAGGGTTTGATGCCCTTTGAGAGATTTGAACATTCCTATCTGAAGAAGATCCTTTAACCTAGCATTTTGATCAAAAACAAAACTATTTTCCTCGACCGAGGGTTAGCATTAACAGATGATTCAACATTTGATTCAGCAATGGTTCGTTCAAGACATTTTAAGCAAGGTGGCACAAACACTTCAGGTTTATCCTTAAGTTGTTGGGTGAGAAGAGAATTTTCTTTGATCAAATCCTCATGAGCCTCTCTCAACAGCTCGAGTTCCTGTTTCCTTTTCAGGTAATCGTAGGTTAATCTTTCGTGGTCAGCTGAGAGAAAATCATGACGAGTTGATAGTTCATCCATTCGTGACTTGAGAGTGGAATACTCTTCGGTCAACAACTATTTTTTCTCCATCTCCTCAACCAACAACCCTTCAGATTTCCTGAGGGTTTTCTCAATTTTCTCAAGAGATTTTTGTTGAATATTGGCAATTTTGATCAACTTAGCATGGTCATCCTCATTAGAAGAATATTGAATATTGGAGTTAACCTTGTGATGTTTGCAGGATACCTTTTCTTTCGAGGCCTTGGCCATGAAGCAGAAGGCAGGGGATCCATCATTGCTTGACGAGTTGCTGAAGAAATTTGTCGCAGGAGATGAGCACATGCTATGCCAGCCATGCCCGCGTCGGAATCTTCATCGGATTCATCGGCTTCTTGGGAGGCAGACGATTCTTCTTCTTCAAAATCCATCTCCTTGCCGATGGACGCCTTGGACTTGCGATAGGTATTTTTGCGGTTGGAGGAGGACTTGGAAGGGTTCTTTGATGAAGATCTGGATGAAGATTTTGAAGTGGAGTTGTCTTTCTTCTTGAATAATTTCTTGCGTCTTTTTTTCTTCATCAAAGTCGTAGTTCTTGCTCTTGCTTTTGCCTCGATAGGTGCCAAAATCATATCTTCCACTAGCATGATTTTCTGCTTCCCAGAGAGGACAGTCTGAAATGAAGTGTCCAGGCTTTTTGCGCTTGAAACAAGTGTATTCTCCAGCAGGTTTTGATGAAGATTTTGAACCCCCGGAGTTGCTTGAACTTCTTTTCTGGAACTGGCTCTTCTTGTGAAAGCATTGGAATATTTTCATAATCAGTGCAAGATCTTTGTTGAGTTTTTCTGGGTCATCTAAGTCTTCTTTGGCATTTCCATCAAAGGAGGAATCAACCACAGCCTTGAGAGCATGATTTTTTCATAGACATGAGCCATACAAATCTATTTTCTCTTCTTCCTATTCCTCGTGGGTGTTCAGTCTTTCCATGATATCAGCAGAGTCAAGATCCTTGAAATTGGCTTGTTCACGTATCATCAGTACAAGTGTGTCGAAAGAACTATCAAGAGATCGAAGCAGTTTCTTCACGACTTCATGGTCAGTGATGTATTTGGCACCGAGACCTTGAAGTTCATTTGTGATGTCACTTAGGCGATTGAAGGTTTGCTGACAGCTTTCATTTCCAATGCACTTGAATCGATTGAATTTGGCTCGAAGAGTATCAATTCGAGCTTGTTTATGAGATGAAACTCCTTCATTTATCTTCTCGAGACATCTCGCAATTCCTTTGCAGTTTGACACTGGCAATAGCAAAGAAATTGCGCTTGATTGAGATGGCCGCCAATCTCATCTTTGGCTTGAGCATCCAACTGAATGAGATTCTTTTCTTCGTCGGAAGGGGCTTGAGGTACAACAATTGCGAGACTGAACTGCAGCACACTCCGCATATCATCATCTATTGCTCAGTGATGGATCTTCATCTTCTCCTTCTAGAAGGGGTACTCCGTCCCATTGAATATGGGAATCATGAGATGCGATTTGTATTTCACTGAAGACATACTTAAACTCCAAAGTCGTTAGACTAAAATGAGCAGAGTCAAGGAGTACCCAGCTCTGATACTAAGTGTAGGAACGAAGTATGTCTACCAGGGAGGTGTGAATGTGAGTTTTAAATTTTCTTCGGAAAACTCAAAACTCTCATAACCCAGCAATAGAAAAGAATGAAAAAACAAACTACAGTGAACCGAAACCAAGTATCGAAAGGAAACTAGATATGCATCAAGACAAATCACATGATGAAAAGATATCGAATGAAAACATGGGTAATAGAGATAGCCAGTGGTCCTCGATGGCGACAGGGTATTTGTTCGACCAGTTCATCCTTCTGCACAAGGACTAAGTCTAGTTGGAGGGGTGAATTAACACAGAAGATAAACTCTCTTCACCCTATTCTCCTCGACAATCAATTCATCAACCGATGTCGATTACTCATGGTAGATACTTGAAGGCGATCTCCGAACCTTTCCAGACTTCTTCTTCGAGAACCACAATCACTCTTGGTCTCTGAAGAAATTGACACTTAACTGTCCAGAGAGTTTGCAGCTCTCAAGAGTAATAGGCGGAGGGTACTAGACTTAGATTCGAGTGATGCTGAACCACTATCTAATTCTTCGGTTCTAGGGGTTTTCTCTCGGTGGATTATAAACTCAAATCGCTCAGAGAGTGGATTGCTCAACAATCTTCTCAGAACCAAACGGAGCAGCCACTGGACAAAGCCGGCGCAGGGTGGCTATTTATAGCCGCAGCCTTCCCAGACGGGAAATGACCATTTTGGACACGGGGTCTAGCCAATGGCCAACCGACACGTTCACAACAGTCGGATTTGGAGCAACGGTAACATTACTTGAGACACAAGTAATGCTAACTCCTTGGTCCGAGATAAATCTCTCGCATTGAAGAAGATCTCAGTCTCTTGCTGGCAAGTATTTACTCAGAGCACAAAGAGATTTCTCTCACATCTTTCATAGGATTTGGGTTTAGCATCAGAGAATCAAAGTTTCGAATGCTACACCCCTCTTAATAGTACGATGGTCCTATGACTCGATGAAAGAAGAAGACAAAAGAAACAAATGCTACATATTCACTTCGTCTTCATTCTACCTCGAGTGCAGTCATTTTCTTCGAACAGACACCGAACCAATCGCTTGAACTTCAGCAATTTTTAGGGGTCACTCTTGTCAGCATCATCGTCGGTGATAACCTTCGCTACAACGCAGGGAGATTATCTTCATCATTTTCATAAAACTCCTCAACATCTCAGGGACCTGTTACCCTGTGTGCACTAGCAAACACATAAGTCCCATACTACTTATGTCAACAACCACCAAAACATAAGGGGCCTATTATTGTACCAACAGACTCGCTTGTGGTTATCTCATACCCACACTCTTTACTTTCCGCAATTCATACTTGCTCATATTGATATATCTTATGCTAGTTGAATTGCTTAGTTGTTCCTACATTTCCATATCTTGTGATATAGTTTGTGCTTGCTAGTTTCCTTAAGTGGCTATCTTGTTTAGCATAGGTTGTTGGTGCACTTAGTTGAGCCTAGCATATTTAGGATTTATGCTCGAAAAGTATCCATTAGTTTAATTCCGCATTAGGATAAAGCCAAATCTGTAAAAGTTTTAAAAACGCCTATTCACACCTCCTCTAGTCGTCATCTAGATCATTTCAATTGTTATCAGAGCTTTGGTCTCTCCTTGGTAGGCTTCACCGCCTAGAGAGTAAAGATGTCGATTAGTGGTATCACTACAAAAAATATACACTTCCGTGATGATACGTGTTTGTCATAGTAGGTCATGTTTTTTGTTTTAGTGCACGATGACTCTTTTTGTTTTAGTCGCACAAACTATCACTTATGGAAAATTCACATGCTTTGTCATTTCCAGACCATGGGTCCAAATTTTGTGCGAATTGTTCTTGTAGGGTCTTCTCCATGGAAGGATGAACTTTTTCCAACTATTGAGGAAAATGATGATATGCTTTGTGGGTATGGCGCTAATAACGCCATAATCCGGTCTATATCCCTCGAAGTGTTTGAGTCAATCATGACCTGTGTGACGGCTCATGAGATGTGGACCAAACTTGAGGAAATATATAGTGGGTCCAATATTGGTGAGGTTCATCATCTTTTGGAGGAGTCAATTGAGGAGTTCTCCACAGCTACCCTCACCATCATATGGCATGTCCCAAGGTAATGAAATGGTGAGTGGAAATATCATTTGTGATGATGATGTTGTGCTAAACATTGATGATCTTTCATGTATACATGCTAGTGTTGTAGCTTCTACGGACTTGAGCATATCTAGCAAAAATGACATGCATTCCTATGTTGATAGTCCATGCATATCATTTAGAGATTCCTTGAATACTTTTTGTGATGATATGCTTGACACTCCTTATTGCCATGATCTCTATGCTTCTATTTCCTCTAGTTGTTGTTTGGCTAACAATGTAGAGGAAATAAGAAAAAATAGTGCACACATCATTAATGAGAAAATTGCTAGAAGAGCAAAGAAATATATGAAATTGGTAATTCTCTTCATGGGTAAAACACTTATGTGATGTTTAAAGATCTTATTACTCATTTTGGTAAGTGTAATGATTTACTTCACGAAGATCAAGAACAAAATTAAAAACTTGATTGTAACCTTCTTGATGCTCTAGAAACACTCAGAGACTTAGAATCTTCTAAAGAAGAGATTGAAGTTGCTCATGATCAACGCAAATAGGATTTTGAGCACCTTGACCTTGGCTACAAGAATGTCAAAGGAGAGCTCATCAGACTCTCTAAGTCTTATGAGGAACTTCAAGATACTCATGTGAAGTCTCTAGTTTCTTCTAGCTCCTCCCATATTGCCAATGATGCTTGTGCAACTAACTCTAGTTCTTGTGAAGAATCTATCTTGAAGGAGAATGTGGAGCTAAGGGCTCAACTTGCATTGCTAACTAGCAATTATGGAAAATTAGAAGAAAGTCATGAAAAGCTCTCGGGCTCTCATGATGACCTTCTAATCTCCCATGAAAGGCTAAAGTTAGCTCATGAGGCTATTTTGACTAAGGTAACATCATGTGAGCCTCATCCGGACATTGAAACTAGTTCTACTCAAAATGCTTTATTATCTTGTGCTAGTCCTTGTGATTCATCTAGACATACTGTTGCAAAATCTTGTGATGAATTGCTCTCCTTGTCTTGTTGCTCTAACAATGAAGCTTCCTCTAGTACTTTTGTTGATACTAACCTTGTAGAGGAAAACAAAGATCTCAAGTCCCAAGTCACTAATTTGAAGAAATACTTGGAAATGTGTCATGAAGGAAATACCTCCCTCAACGCTATCTTGAGTGTTCAAAAATTTCCTCATGACAATAGCGGACTTGGTTTCATCCCCAACAACGAGAAGTCTAAGAAAAAGAAGAAGGGACAATATCAAGTCAAGAATCCAGACAACATTACATGCTTCAAGTGCAAGAATGTTGGACACCATGTGAGATCTTGTCCATTGAAGAAGAAGGCTTCAAATGTGAAGCAACAAGGTAAGCGGCCTCAAGTTCAATCTCAAGGTCAACCTCATGTTGAAGAAAGGCCACTACAAGTGATGAACAAAGATAATGCTCCCCAAGTTGAGAAAATAAAGAAGAAGAGAAGGGGGAGCACATGTTGCTATAATTGTCGTGAGACGGGACACATATCCTCATCATGTCCCAATGGTAACATCCCTAAGCCTCCTCTAGTCAATGATCATTATTCACTTAGGAAGGATGTTGTTGGAAATTTGTTTGCCAAGTTTGTTGGTGCCCAAAGTGGTTTGGAAATGGAAAATACCATTTGGGTTGCCAAGCCTATTGTGACTAATTTCTTAGGACCCAACTTGGTTGGGGACCATCAAGCTCAAACTTGATAAATAGGTGTGTGGAGGACATTGGAGATTTGGCTAGTTAATGAACAAAAAGGATATCCACCATTTATTTGTTCGGGCCAAGTTGTCGTGGTGGGCGCATGGCAGATGCCAAGGGATGGCTAAAGAGAGGAGGAGGCTCGAGGGCACTGGTGGGCTCCAGAGGCGAGGTTGGCATGAGCGGGCGCGGGACGCCAGACGTACCAAGGTTCGGGGCTCTCCGGAGAGATAATACCCCTAGTCCTACCGAGTGTAGTTGGATGATCGATAGTACAATGTCACTCCTGGAGTTGTATGGAGGAGGAAGGAAGTTGGCCAAGGCTTGGGCTGCTCCTTCTCCCCGGTGTTGCTGTTGGGTGGCTAGTCCTATGCTCGCTAGCTCTGTCTGTTTCTCACAGGCAGCTTTGCATTACATGTCCTCCCTCTCATAGACGCGGGTTCCTGGGGGGTTTTATAGACCAACCAACCCGGGGTTACAATGGTAATATGCCAAGATGGTGGGTCCGTATTGTCGGTGTCCGGGACGTCGGGCTGGATCCTGCTTGAGGGCTTGTGGTTCGCTGGGTTCCCCTAGGTGCGGGCCCCCCGTGCCTAGGGGAACTGTGCACCGTCTTGTCGATCGTCAGGGCGTGGCCGAGTCGAGTCGTGTACAGTGCTCTTCATCAGGCTGCCACTTGCTGTCATCAGCGGTGAGGGCGGGAGCACTGTTGCCACGCCAGCCTTGGTCAGCAGGTAGGTGTGGGGCACTGTTGTCACGCTCTGGCTGACCACAGGCATGGGTGGAAACACTGTTGTCTTGGTCATCGGTGGTTGAGGTCTCGTCCCATTGTACGGCCTGGATGGGACGGGAGCTGACCCGTGGCTGGGTTGCCGTGGACGCCATGGGTGGGGCTGGCTTGCTGGGGAAGCCTTGGTTGCACTGAGTTGAGTTGTCTTGGGCCAGTTGTTGAGCCCGGGTCGACGTACCTTGCCGGGTCGGAGAGTTTGGCCGGGTCGAGCGACCCGGCCAGGCGTGTGCCGGTTTGCGGGGTGATGCGGGCCCCGCTGTTTTTGAGAAGGATCCGGGTTCCGTTGCCTGCCCGGGGTTCATCCCCCCGATAGTAGTCCCCAAAGCTGTGAAGGTCCGCCCTCTTCGGATGAGTGGGCCTTCGCAGTTTCCCCCTTTAGCAAGGCGGATTCTGCAAGTGTCGGATCCGGCAACACCCACTGTGTGCCGATTTTCTTGGAAACCAGATCGCGGCATCCCGGTCATGGCGAGAACCAAGGAGTCTGTCGAATCTTGAGGCGATCCCTTGGGCTTCGTGCAGGCGCCACGTGGCACCCGGAAGTCGGAGGGGCCTGACAGGCCACGTGCGTGACGGGACCGGGCGACGAGCCGGGGCCTGCCGCCGCGCACCCTTGGCCCACGCGTGTGGATTTATTGCAGCGTCTGGGGGCCGGTTACACTTCCTTAATCAGTTACTGCAAGTGTACGTGCGCACTTATAGCGGGGTAGTGGAACGGGTGCGTGCAGACAATCCCACTCCCCCACGTTTGAACCGGGTGCTATAAATCGGGGGGGGCAGTGGGGCGGCGGACATTATTCTCGCTCGTGCCCTCCTGTCCCTCTGCTTTCGCCCTGCCCTTTGCAACTGACGCACTGCGGCGCCCGCTGCTCCAAGCAGAGCTTCCTCCGTCGTCCATCTTCCTCTTCCTCTTCTTCTGATCATGTCGCTGTCATCGGGCTCCTGGATTGGCTCGAACATCACCGCCCACGACATCACCCGGCTCTGGGCGTCGCGGCAACTGCCTCGAGAGACGGACGTCGGCGTTCTCCTGTCGCGCGGCGAGCAGAGGCCTCGGCCTGAGGAGCAGGAGTGTGTGGTCTTCCTCACGCACTTCGAGCACGGATATGGGCTGCCGGCGAGCACCTTCTTCCGCACGTTCTTGGAGTTCTTCAGGCTCCAGCCGCACCATCTCGGCGCCGACGCCATCGTGCAGCTTTCCGGCTTCGTCACGCTCTACGAGGGATACCTGGGGGTCCAGCCCATGATCGACCTCTGGGCGCGCTTCTTCTCCTTGAAGTAGCAGGGCCCGTCGGCCGGGGAGTTCGCCGACTGCAGTGCCGCCATCATCTCGAAGTGGTCGGGGGCCGATTTCCCCAAGATGGCTGGAGGATTCTGCCAAGAAGTGGCAGAACTCTTTCTTCTACATCCGCAACCAGGGCACGGACCACATCAACCTTCCGCCCTTCGCCATCGCGCCGCCGCGGGCAAAGATGAACTGGGGATACTCGCTCCGGCGCCCATCGCAGGAGATCGTCAATCTCTGCGAGTGGGTGACGGTGATGTGGACGCAGGAGGGGCTCACCGGCACCGACCTCCTTGCCACGTTCATCACCCGTCGGGTCCTTCCGCTTCAGAGGCTCTCCTGCCTCATCGGTGATATGATCGGCCTGCAGGACCCCAACCGCATGGGGTCGACGTGGCTATCCGTGGAGAAGGTCGCGCGTTGTGTGAATGACATCTCCAAGGCCAACCTTGGAGAGGACTGGCGGTTCGGCAAGGCGTCGTACAGCCAGGCGAACCCGACGCCGCAGGTTAGTGTTTGGTCTTCTTATTTTGCTGCCGCGCATGTTCTCACCTACCCTGACACGACGTGTGAGATTCTTCTGAACGCGATTCGACATCCTTATGCCCGGGCCACCTCGCAGGTGGCGCCGGCGGCGCCAGAGGAGCCCGCGGCTCTCGGCAAGGAGGAGGTGGCCGAGTCCGACACCGGCACTAGGCGTCGTGTGGGTAAGTCTTGCATCTTTCTTTCTTCATTTGATTTGTTGATCGTGTCGCGCTGCGGGCGATGCTGACGCCGGTTGTTGGTGTAGTGGCGTTGGGCGGGGGAGGCGGCGACGCGGGCGGAGTCGGGTCTTCTCACGGGGCGGCGCCGAGCCGCCCGGATGGAAAAGACAGCGCCACGACCCCGGGCCCCGAAGCGCACGGCGGACCCGGCGGTGGCCGGGAGGCCGTCCAAGAAGAAGAGCGGCAGCGGGCACGGGAGGCCAGCCCCGGTCCCGGTCTTGACGGGGTAATTTTCATTTCTTGCTTTGCGCCTGGGTTTTTTTTTTCAAGCTAGTCTTGCTTCTGTTTTGCTCATTCTGCCTTCTTCTTCAGGTCACCAATCGCGCTGGCGAGGGCGGCGGCGGAGGCCGCGGCCGCCGAAGGGGCCGCATTCCGCAGGAGCCGGTCCGACCTCGCCGAGCAGGGCGAGGTGGAGAGGCGGGCCGACTCAGACCTCGGCCTGGACCCCAACGATGTCGAGGCCTTGGCCTGGCGGGACATGAACCGCGCCGAGGCGGAGCTGGAGGCGGCGTCGGTCCAGGCTTGGACCGACGCAGCAGCGGCATGGGCGCGATCCGGCGTGGAGCCGGCCTGGTGCGAGATGCCGGAGGGTACGGTGGTGCCGGCGACGGTTTTTGAGCTGTCGTCATTGAGGGAGCGCGGCCGTGGAGGCCGGGCTGAGGTGGTGATCGTCGGCCAGGAGGTCGTGGAGGTGGGGAGCGATACCCCGCCGCGGGCCGACATGGTCGAGCGCGCGGGGGCTGATGGTGGTGGGAGCGGCATCGTCTCGGAAGAGGCGCTGTAGGCGGCGGCACGGGAGGTGCCGCCGGCCATGGAGGAGGTACCGCAGGTGGTGGTGCCGAAAGCCACCCCGGCAACTGGGCTGGTGGTGGCGACGGGAGGGACGTCGGAGGAGGTGGTGGCCGCGTCGCAAGCGGCCAGCGGGGGGCATGCCTTGGTGCCCCGGCAGGGAGGGCGACGAGCCGCCGTGCCGCAGCCGGCGCGGAGCAGGGGCGCCACTATCTTCGGGCCCCAGACCCAGGAGGAGGCGGCGCTGGACGCCGTCAGCCGCCTCCTGCGGGGTCGGACGGAGCGGCTTGAGGCCTTCGCCCAGGCCGAGGTGGAGCGGACGCGCGACCTGGATCGCACCGTGCTGTTAAGTCTTTTTGCTTCTTCGTAATTTCTTCTTTGTGGGGGCACGCCAGCGCACCCACTGGGTGTAGCCCCCGAGATCCGGGCCAACTATGTAGTAGTTGGGTCGGATCTTCTAGAGCGTTGGCCTTGTTTTTGACTTCCGATTTCTTCAACATCTTGATGCCTTCCGGGTTGCCGCCTACAACCGTCTCTTGGGCAAACACCGGGAGCTCGTGGAGCAGCTTGCCGCCAAGGAGGAGGAGCTCCGCGTCGCCGCAGGTACTCTTGTGCTCTTTTTTAGTGGGGGCGGCGCTAGCGCACCCACTGGGTGTAGCCCCCGAGATTCGGGCCAATTGTGTAACAATTGGGCCAAATCTTACGTCTCGCTGTTTTTTCATCTGCTGATTCCTTCTTTTTCACAGCTGATGTCCTGGTGGACTCGGCTACCCTGGGCCGGCCATCATTACGACCGGCTTGTTGCCGACACCGGCCGGCTTGGCATCGAGGCGGCGCAGGCGAGGGTGGAGGCGGTCGGGGCCCGGCGGTCTCTTGACGAGGCTAACCGGCTGCATGAGCAGCTGGCGGGTCACAAGAGCCGTCTTAAGGCCGAGGTGGATCTTCTCAAGGCGGAAGCCGCCAAGGTCGAGGAGGCGCAGCGGGCCCTGGTGGAGGCGGACCAGCAGCGCGGCCAGCTGGCCGACGACAAGGGCCGGCTCCAGGGTGAGGTGGAACGCCTGCGAGGGCAGGTCACCACGGCTGAGGGGGCCCGTGAGGACGAAGCCCGCTGCCGTGAGGCAGCCGAGAAGGCGGCCGAAGACAAGGACGCCGAGCTGAAGGCGGCCCTTGCCAAGGTGGCCAGTCTGGAGAAGGCGCTCAAGGAGCGCGACCGGGCCATGGAGCGGGACCGGCGTGGTATGTTGCTTGAGGCGCAACACCTGGAAGAGTCGTTTTCCAGTAAGTGATGTTTCTTGTAGCATGCCGGGTCGGGACCCGGCTTTTCTTCCTTGTTGTTCTTCTAACTTGCTTCTTCCTTTGCGGCAGGGGCCTTCCCGGAGACGCAGCGGCTGGCGGAGGAAACCGTCCGTTATTAGCGCGACCCGACTGGCGTTGTTGGGTCTGGGATGGATCCGCGGACAGCCTGGACCTTCCCGGAGATCATTGCCGCTGCTGAGGCCCGCCTGCGATTCCTGGAGACACAGATGGAGTGGGTGTCCCAGGCTGGCACCACGATGACGGCGGCCGTTTGGCCAGGCGCCGTCATGCCGAGCAGCTTCACATGCCTGGCGCGCTGGCTGGAGACGGGTCCGGACAGTCGTGGCGAGTGGCGCGTTTCCGCCGCTCATGTCGGTGCCGAGATGGCGCTCCAATTTGCGTCGTCTTGGCATCCAGATCTTCAGCTGGACGCGCTGATGGGCCAGCGGGCCGGCTTGGAGCAGTTGCTGCAGGAGCAGGCCGGCCGGATCGCCTCCCGGGCCAGCTACATCGCCGAGTTCGCCTTCCACGACGAGTTCCATCCGGAGCGGACGGAAGACGGCAGGGTCATGGATGGCGACGACTACGGCTTGCTTCTCCATGACCCGGAGGGGAGCTCAGAGGAGACGGGCGTCTACGGTGACGCGGATGCTGAGGAGGACACCGGTGTCTCGCCGGACCCGGAGGCTGCCAGGGGAGAGCCGTCAACATCGCGACGCGATGCTGGAGATGCCTGAGACACTTTCTGCAGAATCTGTTAAGTAGGAGGTCCACCTACCCACTGGGGGTTATTTAGGGTGTAATGAACTCCGGTCGTAGGCCTTTTGTTTAAATATCTATGTGTAAATGTCGTGAGTGTCTTTGCTTTTTTGCCTTCTGTTTTTCGGACCGATTTCATGCGTTTTTCCTTTCTCAAACCTACCCCCCGCGAGTCAGATGGCCGAGGCTCTGGTCCGTGGCAAGGAGTTCGGTTTTTTTTGAAAGGGGCGCGCAGGACTTGGGTCTTTGGAAACACTGAGCGCGAGCCAAACACCCACTGGGCCGGCTGGCGGCAATCCGGTGAAGCCGGTTGGCGAGCAGCCGGTCGTGCGGTTGTCTATTTGGTGAGTGGCGGGCCGGGTTGATCGACCCGGCGGCCTTTGACTTAGTGTATGAAACGTACATGAGCTTTGGCCCGTAGTGCTTGCCAGCCGACAGCCAAAGCTGGATCTGTGGGTTTTAGGGTGAAGTGAGGGACCGCAACATCCTGACTTTTATCAGAAATCACCAAGAAGGCAGCGGGGTGGCTATCGAGTCGGCCTGCCCCTGAGCCCCCGGGTCGAGCGAATCGGACCGGTGGCCGGGTTCAGTGGTATAGTGCAGAAAAAATAAGGACGCAATAAATTGGTCGGCAAAAGGTAGCCCCCGAGTCTCGTTCGGGGACCCCATAGTTTCATGCATTTACAAAAGGCGACGATACATACACTCGTGCGGCTAACTGTAAAACAGACGGAGGAGTTCCGCGTTCCACGGCCGTGTCGTTTCTTCACCGGCGGTGTCCTTCTTGCGCTTCTTTGACTTGCGTGCATCGATGAGGTAGTAGGCGTTGTGATCGCGCAAGGCACTGCTCACGACGAATGGGCCCTCCCATGGAGGGGACAGCTTGTGTTGGCATGCTTGCTCTTGGACGAGGCGGAGGACGAGGTCGCCCTAGCGGAACGCGAGGGGCTTGATCTTCTTGCCGTGGTAGTGCCTCAGACCGCTGGTAGATGGCCGAGCGACTGAGCGCCAGGAGACGTGCTTCTTCGAGCAGGTCGACGCCGTCTTCGCGAGCTTCTCTGGCTTCGGCTTCGGTGTACATCGCGACACGCGGCGAGTCGAACTCGACATCGATCGAGATGATGGCTTTGGCTCCCTAGATGAGGAAGAACGGGGTGAACCCGGTCGACCGATTCGGCGTGGTGTGGAGACTCCAGAGAACGGCCGGCAACTCGTCGAGCCAGCTGCCGGGTGAGCGGATGAGTGGCTCGATGTGTCGCGGCTTGATGCCGGACAGGATGAGTCCGTTGGCCCGCTCGCCCTGCCCGTTGGACTGCGGATGCGCAACGGAGACCAGGTCGAGGCGGATGCCGGAGACGAAGCAGTATTGCTCGAGCGCACCCTTGGCGAAGTTGGTGCCGTTGTCGGTGATGATGTTGTTCGGCATGCCGTAGCGCACCGTTATGTCCTTGACGAACCGGACGGCTATTGGCCCGTCCAATTTCTTGATTGCTCTTGCCTCGATCCATTTGGTGAACTTGTCCACTGCCACCAGCAAGTGCGTCATGCCGCCTCGAGCGGTTTTGAAGGGTCCCACCATGTCAAGTCCCTAGACCGCGAAGGGCGAGGCGATCGGTATGGTGCGGAGTGCTGACGCCGGCTGGTGGCTACGTTTGCTGAAGCGTTGGCACCCTTCACATTTGAGAACGAGCGACTCGGCGTCTTCGAGGGCCGTGGGCCAATAGAAACCGTGGCGGAATGCCTTGGCCACCAGGGATCGTGATGCGGCGTGGTGCCCGCACTCGCCCTGGTGAATGTCAAGGAGGATGTCAATGCCGCGATCCTACTCGACGCAGCGCTGGAACATGCCGGTAGAGCTGCGCTTGACGAGCTCGTTGTTGATGATGCTATAGGCGGATGCCCTGCGCTGAACTTGTCAAGCTTCGGTCTCGTCCATGGGGAGAACCCCATTCTCCAAAAATTCTGACATTGGGATGGCCCAGGATGGAGCTGCTACCACAGCGAAGATGGCCACCAGGGTGGGTTCCGAGTCGACAGCCCCCGAGCTGGGTTGAGCAGCCCCCGGGTCAGAGTTGGCGACGGTTGGGTCCGGGTTGATGGTGGCCGGGTTGAGCTGAGCAGCCCCCGGGCCGGGTTCAGCAGTCCCCGGGCCGGGTTCGGCAACCCCCGGGCCGGGTTCGGCAACCCCCGGACTGGGTTGAGGAGCGGTGATGTCTACTACACAACCTTCTTCTTGTAGACGTTGTTGGGCCTGCAAGTGCACATGTTTGTAGGATAGTAGCAAATTTCCCTCAAGTGGATGACCTAAGGTTTATCAATCCGTAGGAGGCGTAGGATGAAGATGGTCTCTCTCAAACAGCCCTGCAACCAAATAACAAAGAGTCTCTTGTGTCCCCAACACACCCAATACAATGGTAAATTGTATAGGTGCACTAGTTCGGCGAAGAGATGGTGATACAAGTGCAATATGGATAGTAGATATAGGTTTTTGTAATCTGAAATCATAAAAACAGCAAGGTAACTAATGATAAAAGTGAGCGTAAACGGTATTGCAATGATAGGAAACAAGGCCTAGGGTTCATACTTTCACTAGTGCAAGTTCTCTCAACAATAATAACATAGATAGATCATATAACAAGCCCTCAACATGCAACAAAGAGTCACTCCAAAGCCACTAATAGCGGAGAACAAACATAGAGATTATGGTAGGGTACAAAACCACCTCAAAGTTATTCTCTCGGATCAATCTATTCAAGAGTTCGTACTAGAATAACACCTTAAGACACAAATCAACCAAAACCCTAATGTCACCTAGATACTCCATTGTCACCTCAAGTATCCGTGGGCATGATTATATGATATGCATCACACAATCTCAGATTCATCCAACCAACACAAAGTACTTCAAAGAGTGCCCCAAAGTTTCTACCGGAGAGTCAAGAACGTGTTCCAACCCCTATGCATAGGTTCATGGGTGGAACCCGCAAGTTGGTCACCAAAACATACATCAAGTGGCACATGATATCCCATTGTCACCACAGATAAACACGGCAATACATACATCAAGTGTTCTCATAAAAGACTCAACCCGATAAGATAACTTCAAAGGGGAAACTCAATTCATCACAAGAGAGTAGAGGGGGAGAAACATCATAAGATCCAACTACAATAGCAAAGCTCGGGATACATCAAGATCGTGCCATAGAGGGAACACGAGAGAGAACTCGAGAGAGAGAGATCAAATACATAGCTACTGGTACATACCCTCAGCCCCGAGGGTGAACTACTCCCTCCTCGTCATGGAGAGCGCCGGGATGATGAAGATGGCCATCGGTGATGGATTCCCCCTCCGGTAGGGTGCCGGAACGGGCTCCCGAGAGGTTTTTGGTGGCTACAGAGGCTTGCGGCGGCGGAACTCCCGATCTATCTTGATTTTTGATGGTTTTAGGGTACGTAGGCATATATAGGCGAAAGAAGTCGGTCGGGGGGTGCTCGAGGGGCCCACGAGACAGGGGGCCACGCCCAGTAGGGGGGGCCTCCTATCTCGTGGCCTCCTCGAGGATCTTCTGACGTGGACTCCAATTCTCCAGGATCATATTCTTCCAAAAAATCACGCTGCCGAAGGTTTCGTTCGTTTGGACTCCGTTTGATATTCCTTTTCCTCGAAATACTGAAACAGGCAATAAAACAGCAATATGGGTTGGGCCTCTGGTTAGTAGGTTAGTCCCAAAAATGATATAAATGTGTAAAATAAAGCCCATAAACATCCAAAAGGGGTAATATAATAGCATGGAACAATCAAAAATTATAGATACGTTGGAGATGTAACAAGCGGACGGATCGTTTGGAACGTGAATGGACTCGGAGTCCAGTGATGGCTTGATAGACGGCTTGTGCAGGTGCTCGAGGGAGACGCCGAACGGGATGGCTTGTTGTGACGAGGCGATCTTGGTGAGCGTGTTGGCTGCTTCATTCTCCGTGCACGGGGCATGGAGGAACTTACAACCCTCGAAGGATCCGGACAGGTTTTGGATGAGGAAGCGGTAGCTTGCCATGTTTGAGTCGCGGGCGTCCCACTCGCCGGAGCACTGCTGCACCACTAAGTCCGAGTCGCCGTAGCACAGGATGCGTCGGATGCCGAGTTCCTTGGCAAGCCGGAGGCTGCTACCTCTTGAGCACTGCGTTGGATTTCCCCTAAGAGGAGAGGATGATGCAGCAAACTAGCGTAAGTATTTCCCTCAGTTTTTTAGAACCAAGGTATCAATCCAGTAGGAGACCACGCACAAGTCCCTCGTACCTACACAAAACGATAGCAACTCGCAACCAACGCTTAGGGGTTGTCAATCCCTTCATGGTCACTTACGAGAGTGAGATCTGATAGAGATAATATTTTTGGTATTTTTGATAGATAGATGCAAAGTAAAAAGTAAAAGGCAAAGTAAAAACAAAGCAAGTAAATAAAGTGATAGAGATTGATATGATGAGAATAGACCCGGGGGCCATAGGTTTCACTAGTGGCTTCTCTCAAGAGCATAAGTATTCTACAGTGGGTGAACAAATTACTGTTGAGCAATTGACAGAATTGAGCAAAGTTATGAGTATATCTAGGCAATGATCATGTATATAGGCATCACGTCCAAAACAAGTAGATCGAAACGATTCTGCACCTACTACTATTACTCCACTCATCGACCGCTATCCAGCATGCATCTAGAGTATTAAGTTAAAAACAAAATAACGCCTTAAGCAAGATGACATGATGTAGAGGAAAAAATTCATGCAATATGATAAAAAAAACCATCTTGTTATCCTCGATGGCAACAATACAATACCTGCCTTGCAACCCTTTCTGTCACTGGGTAAGGACACCGCAAGATTGAACCCAAAGCTAAGCACTTCTCCCATTGCAAGAACTACCAATCTAGTTGGCCAAACCAAAAGGATAATTCGAAGAGACTTGCAAAGATAACTCAATCATACATAAAAGAATTCAGAGAAGAATCAAATATTTTCCATAGATAATACTGGATCATAAACCCACAATTCATCGGTCTCAACATACACACTGCAAAAATAAGATTACATCGAATAGATCTCCACGAGAGAGGGGGAGAACATTGTATTGAGATCCAAAAAGAGAGAAGAAGCCATCTAGCTACTAGCTATGGATCCGAAGGTCTGAAGTAAACTACTCACACTTCATCGGAGGGGCTATGGTGATGATGTAGAAGCCCTCCATGGTGGATGCCCCCTCTGCGGGGCTCTGGAACAGGCCCTAAGATGGGATCTCGTGGATACAGAAGGTTGCGGCGGTGGAATTAGGTTTTTGGCTCCTGTTCTAATCGTACGGGGATACGTAGGTATATATAGGAGGAAGGAGTACGTCGGTGGAGCGTCAGGGGGCCCACGAGGTAGGGGGCGTGCCCTCCACCCTCGTGACCGCCTCTAGCACTTCTTGGAGTAGGGTCCAAGTCTCCTGGATCACGTTTGGTTGGAAAATCACGTTCCCGAAGGTTTCATTCCGTTTGGACTCCGTTTGATATTCCGTTTCTTCGAAACACTGAAATAGGCAAAAAGCAGCAATTCTGGGCTGGGCCTCCGGTTAATAGGTTAGTCCCAAAAATAATATAAAAGTGGAAAATAAAGCCCAATATAGTCCAAAACAGTAGATAAAGTAGCATGGAGCAATCAAAAATTATAGATATGTTGGAGACGTATCAGGCATCCCCAAGCTTAATTCCTGCTCGTCCTCGAGTAGGTAAATGATAAAAAAGAATTTTTGATGCGGAGTGATACTTTGGCATAATTTCAATATAAATCTTCTTAATTGTGATAGGAATATTCAGATCTGAAAGATTCAAGACAAAAGTTCACATTGACACAAAAATAATAATACTTCAAGCATATTAATCAAAGCAATCATGTCTTCTCAAAATAACATGGCAAAAGAAAGTTCATCCCTACAAAATCATATGGTTAGGCTATGCTTCATTTTCATCACACAAAGATGTTCCCAACTTCTATACCCCCGATGACAAGCCAAGCAATTGTTTCATACTCAAATAATCTTAAACTTTTCAATTTTCACGCAATACATGAGCGCAAGCCATGGATATAGCACTATGGGTGGAATAGAATATGATGATGGGGATTGTGTGGAGAAGACAAAAAATGAGAAAGTCTCACTTTGATGAGGCTAATCAACGTGCTATGGAGATTCCCATCAATTGATGTCAACATGAGGAGTAGGGATTGCCATGCAACGGATGCACTAGAGCTATGAATGCTCAACAAAAGAAAACTAGTGGGTGTGCATCCAACTCGCTTGCTCACGAAAACCTAGGGCATTTTGAGGAAGCCCATCATTGGAATATACAAGCCAAGTTCTATAATGAAAAATTCCCACTAGTATAAAAAGACAACTTATGAGACTCACTATCATGAAGATCTTGGTGCTACTTTGAAGCACAATATATGAGACTCGCTACATGGAGAACAAGGTGCTACTTTGAAGCATAAGTGTGGTAAAAGGATAGTAGCATTGTCCCTTCTCTCTTTTTCTCTCATTCTTTTTTTATTTGTTTGGGCCTTTCTCTTTTTTTTATGGCCTCTTTTTTTTCGTCCGGGGTCTCATCCCGACTTATGGGGGAATCATAGTCTCCATCATCCTTTCCTCACTTGGGACAATGCTCTAATAATGATGATCATCACACTTTTATTTTTCTTACAACTCAACAATTACAACTCGATACTTAGAACAAAGTATGACTCTATATGAATGCCTCTAGAGGTGTACCGGGATGGTGCAATGAATCAAGAGTGACACGTATGGAAAATAATGCATGGTGGCTTTGCCACAAATACGGTGTCAACTACATGATCATGCAATGGCAATATGACAAAAGTAATGTATGTCATGATGATGATGGTGGAAGTTGCATGGCAATATATCTCGGAATGGCTATGTAAATGCCATGATAGGTAGGTATGGTGGCTGTTTTGAGGAAGATATAAGGAGGTTTATGTGTGATAGAGCGAATCGTATCACGGGGTTTGGATGCACAGGCGAAGTTTGCAGCAACTCTCAAGGTGAGAAAGGGCAATGCATGGTACCGAAGAGGCTAGCAAAGGCGGAAAGGTGAGAGTGCGTATAATCCATGGACTCGACATTAGTCAAAAGAACTCATATACTTATTGCAAAAATTTAGAAGCCATCAAAAAATTCAAGTACTATGTGCATGCTCCTAGGGGGATAGATTGGTAGGAAAAGACCATCGCTCGTCCCCGACCACCACTCATAAGGATGCACAAGCCAGGTACACTTCATGTTTCAAATTTGTTACACAACTTTACCCATACGTGCATGCTACGGGACTTGCAAACTTCAACACGAGTATTTCTCAAATTCAGAATTATCAACTAGCTCGACTTTGATATTATTACCTCCATATCTCAAAACAATTATCAAGCATCAAACTTATCCTAGTATTCAATTTACTCAAAAGAAAGTTTCACATGTCTTGAACACTAAGTATATTAACATTAAGCGAATTACCATGCTATTAAAGACTATCAAAATAATCTAAGTGAAGCATGAGAGATCAATAGTTTCTTTAAAACAAATCCACCACCGTGCTCTAAAAGATATAAGTGTAGCACTAGAGCAAAAAATTATCACGCTCAAAAGATATAAGTGAAGCACTATGAGCAAAACTATCAAGCTCAAAAGATATAAGTGAAGCACATAGAGTATTCTAACAAATTCCAATTCATATATGGCTCTCTCAAAAGGTGTGTACAGCAAGTATGATTGTGGTAAACTAACAAGCAAACACGCAAATAATACAAGACGCTCCAAGCAAAACACATATCATGTTGGTGAATAAAAATATAGCTCCAAGTAAATTACCGATGGAAGTGGACGAAAGAGGGGATGCCTTCCGGGGCATCCCCAAGCTTTAACTTTTTGGTATCCTTGAATTATCTTGGGGGTGCCATGGGCATCCCCAAGCTTAGGCTCTTCCCACTCCTTGTTCCGTAATCCATCAAAAGAATTAACCCAAAACTTGAAAACTTCACAACACAAAACTCAAGAGAAATCTCGTGAGCTCCGTTAGAGAAAGAAAACAAAAGACTACTTCAAGGTACTGTAATTAACTCATTCTTTATTTATATTTGTGTTAAACCTAATGTATTCCAACTTCTCTATGGATTATAAACTATTTTACTAGCCATAGATTCATCAAAATAAGCAAACAACACACGTAAAACAGAATCTGTCAAAAACAGAACAGTCTGTAGCAATTTGTAACTAACGCAAACTTCTGGAACTCTAAAACTTCTACCAAAATAGGAAGTTCTTTACAATTTGTTTATTGAACAGAAGCAAAAAGAATCAACGAAAATCACGTTTCTGTGATTTATCATAACTAAATTCGTGCGCGCAAAGTTTCTGTTTTTCAGCAGAATCAAATCAACTATCATCGTAGGTTATCCTATAGGTTCTACTTGGCACAAACACTAATTAAAACATAAAACCACATCCAAACAGAAGGTAGATGGATTATTTATTCCTAAACAGAAGCAAAAACAAAAAACACAAAATAAAATTGGGTTGCCTCCCAACAAGCGCTATCGTTTAACGCCCCTAGCTAGGCATAAAAGCAAGGATAGATCTAGGTATTGCCATCTTTGGTAGGCAATCCATAAGTGGCTCTCATGATAGATTCATATGGTAATTTTATTTTCTTTCTAGGGAAGTGTTCCATACCCATTTTTAAGGGAAATTGGAATCTAATATTCCCTTCCTTTATATCAATAATTGCACCAATCGTTCTAAGGAAAGGTCTACCAAGAATAATAGGACATGAAGGATTGCAATCTATATCAAGAACGATAAAATCTACGGGCACATAATTCCTATTTGCAACAATAAAAACATCATTAATCTTCCCATAGGTTTTTTAATAGTGGAATCACAAGATGCAAGTTTAGAGAGCAATCATCAAAATCACGGAAATCTAGCAAATCACATAAAGCTTTGGGAATAGTGGAGACACTAGCACCCAAATCACACAAAGCATGAAACTCATAATCTTTAATTTTAATTTTTATAGTAGGTTCCCACTCATCATAGAGTTTTCTAGGGATAGAAACTTTCAACTCAAGTTTTTCTTCATAAGATTGCATCAAGGCATCAACAATGTGTTCGGTAAAGGCCTTATTTTGACTATAAGCATGAGGAGAATCTAGCACAAATTGCAACAAGGAAATACAACCAATCAAAGAGCAATTTTCGTAATTAAATTCCTTGAGATCCAAAATAGTGGGTTTAGCAACATCATGGTTTTTATTTATTTCAATCCCACTTTCATCAATTTCATCATCAAGATCTAGAAACTCTGAATTCTTAGAACGCCTTCTAGGTAAAGGAAGATCATATTCAGCTTAATCAAGATTCATATTGCAAAACAAAGATTTAATGGGGGACACATCAATAACTTTTAGATCTTCATCTTTATTTTCATAAGAATTCGGTTTAGTGGCCATCTTATTGACTAAGGTAGCTTGCATATCCGAAATTTCGGCGGTCATTTTTTTAAGACGAGCAATTTGAGCCCTTATACCATCAAATTCCTTAGTCATATCATCGAGTTCTTTATTCATATAACTCATAAAACTTTTTTGTTCCTTAAGCTCGTTTCTAAAGAAATTATTGTGCTCAAATTGCAAAACCATAAACTTTCTGACATTGCTTTTGATCTCCTCTAGCCTTTTAAGGTGAAGGTCACCAAATCTAGGTAGAGCCATCGCGACAAATAAGTAAACTAGCACACGAGCAAACAGAAAGGCAACGGGAAAAAGCAAATGGGAAAGAGAGGAGGATATTGGGAAAGAGAGGGTAAATAAAACGGCAAGGGTGAAGTGGGGGAGAGGAAAATGAGAGGCAAATGGCAAATAATGTAATGCGAGAGATAGGGATTGCGATGGGTACTTGGTATTGTTGACTTGCTTGCGTGAGCCTCCCCGGCAACGGCGCCAGAAATTCTTCTTGCTACCTCTTGAGCACTGCATTGGATTTCCCCGAAGAGGAGAGGATGATGCAGCAAAGTGGCGTAAGTATTTCCCTCAGTTTTTGAGAACCAAGGTATCAATCCAGTAGGAGACCACGCACAAGTCCCTCGTACCTACACAAAACAATAGCAACTCACAACCAACGCTTAGGGGTTGGCAATCCCTTCATGGTCACTTACGAGAGTGAGATCTGATAGAGATAATATTTTTGGTATTTTTGATAGATAGATGCAAAGTAAAAAGTAAAAGGCAAAGTAAAAAACAAAGCAAGTAAATAAAGTGATAGAGATTGATATGATGAGAATAAACCCGGGGGCCATAGGTTTCACTAGTGGCTTCTCTCAAGAGCATAAGTATTCTACGGTGAACAAATTACTGTTGAGCAATTGACAGAATTGACAGAATTGACAGAATCTAGGAAATGATCATGTATATAGGCATCACATCCAAAACAAGTAGATCGAAACGATTCTGCATCTACTACTATTACTCCACTCATCAACCGCTATCCAGCATGCATCTAGAGTATTAAGTTAAAAACAGAGTAACGCCTTAAGCAAGATGACATGATGTAGAGGGATAAATTCATGCAATATGGTAAACAACCCATCTTGTTATCCTCGATGGCAACAATATAATACGTGCCTTGCAACCCTTTCTGTCACTGGGTAAGGACACCGCAAGATTGAACCCAAACCTAAGCACTTCTCCCATTGCAAGAACTACCAATCTAGTTGGCCAAACCAAAAGGATAATTCAAAGAGACTTGCAAAGATAACTCAATCATACATAAAAGAATTTAGAGAAGGATCAAATATTTTCCATAGATAATATTGGATCATAAACCCACAATTCATCGATCTCAACAAACACACCGCAAAAAGAAGATTACATCGAATAAATCTCCACAAGAGAGGGGGAGAACATTGTATTGAGATCCAAAAAGAGAGAAGAAGCCATCTAGCTACTAGCTATGGACCCGGAGGTCTGAAGTAAACTACTCACACTTCATCGGAGGGGCTATGGTGATGATGTAGAAGCCCTCCGTGGTGGATGCCCCCTCCGGCGGAGCTCCGAAGCAGGCCCCAAGATGGGATCTCGTGGATACAGAAGGTTGCGGTGGTGGAATTAGGTTTTTGCCTCCTGTTCTGATCGTACGGGGATACGTAGGTATATATAGGAGGAAGGAGTGCATCGGTGGAGCGTCAGGGGGCCCACGAGGTAGGGGGCGCACCCAGGGGGTCCCGCCCTCCACCCTCGTGACCGCCTCTGGCACTTCTTGGAGTAGGGTCCAAGTCTCCTGGATCACGTTCGGTTGGAAAATCACGTTCCCGAAGGTTTCATTCCGTTTGGACTCCGTTTGATATTCCGTTTCTTCGAAACACTGAAATAGGCAAAAAAACAACAATTCTGGGTTGGGCCTCCGGTTAATAGGTTAGTCCCAAAAATAATATAAAAGTGGAAAATAAAGCCCAATATAGTCCAAAACAGTAGATAAAGTAGCATGGAGCAATCAAAAATTATAGATACGTTGGAGACGTATTAGAGGCCATGCACAAGGGCTTCATACTCGGCGATGTTGTTGGAGGCGGCGAAGTGGATCTGGAGCGCGTAGAGGAGCCGGTCGCCCTTCGGGGACGACAGTATGATGCTGGCCCCTAAGCCGAGTCGCATCTTGGACCCGTCGAAGTGCATGCGCCAATGCGTCGCGTCAGGAGGCGGTGGTAGGTACTGGGTCTCGGTCCAGTCGACAAGGAAATCGGCCAGGTCTTGAGACTTGATCATGGTGCGGGGCTCATAGAGGATGGTGTGGCCGGCTAGCTGGATCACCCACTTGGTGACCCGGCCAGACGCGTCCCGGCACCCGATGATTTCTCAGATAGGCGCCATGCTGACCACGGTGACGACGTGCTCTTGGAAGTATCGCTTCAGCTTCTTTACGGTTAGGTACACGTCGTAACACATCTTCTGGTAGTGCGGGTAGTTCTGCTTGGAGATGGAGAGAACCTCGCTCAGGTAGTAGACTGGGCCCTGGACGGCTTGGATCTTGCCCTTCTCTGGTCGCTCGACCACCAGCACCATACTGACCGCCCGCGAGGTCACGGCTATGTAGAGCAACAGCGGCTCCTTGTCGGACGGTGCGGCCAGGACTGGTGCGGTGGAGAGCATGCGCTTGAGGTCTTGGAAGGCCTCGTCTGCCTTGCCATTCCATTCGAACGGACTCGTATTCTTCATCAGCTGATGCAGGGGAAGCGCCCTCTCACCCAGCCGGCTTAGAAACCAGTTGACCGAGGCCAAGCACCCGGTGAACTTCTGGACGTCGCACAGCCTAGCCGGCATGCGCATGCGCTCGATGGCCTTGATCTTCTCCAGGATCGCCTCAATGCCGCGTTCTGAGACGAGGAAGCCGAGTAGCTTTCCGGTCGGGACGCCGAAGATGCATTTTTCTGGATCTTGACCTTGTATTCGCAGAGGTTGGCGAATGTTTCCTTCAAATCGTCGAGGAGCATGAGGTGTTGCTTGGTCTTCACCATGATGTCGTCCACGTACACGTGGATATTGCGGCCGAGTTGCGGCAGCAGGCATTTCTGCATGCAGTGTTGGAAGGTGGCACCAGCGTTCTTCAAGCCGAACGACATGGTGATGTAGCAGTACGCCCCAAAGGGCGTGATGAAGGACGTCTTCAGGGCATCGGCCGGGTCCAGCTTGATCTGGTGGTAGCTGGAGTACGCGTCCAGGAAGGACAGGAGCTCGCACCCGGCGGTCGAGTCGATGACTTGGTCGATCCGCGGGAGAGCGAACGGATCCTTGGGACAGGCCTTGTTGAGGCTGGTGTAGTCGATACACATGCGCCAGGTCTTGTTCTTCTTCAGGACGAGGATTGGGTTGGCCAGCCACTCGGGGTGAAACACTTCCATTATGAAGCCGGCCGCCAAAAGCTTGGCGACCTCTTCACCAATGGTTCTTCTCTTCTCTTCGGAAAATCGTCGTAGGGTTGACGGATAGGCTTGGCGTCCTTACGGACGTGAAGTTAGTGCTCGGCGTACTCCCTCGGAATACCCGGCATGTCCTTGGGTGTCCATGCGAAGATATCCCAATTCTCACAGAGGAAGCCGACGAGCTCGCCTTCCTATTTGCTGTCGAGGCGGGCGCCTACGACAACGTACTTGTTGCAGCTGGGGTCTTCTGGGTTGAGCTTCACTTTCTTGGTCTCCTTGGAGGGCTTGAAGGCAGCCCCGTCGGCCGGGTTCGTGGTCGTGATCGATGCGGCGGAAGCCTCGCCTGCCATGGCGACGATCCGGTTGAGCTGGCGCGGCAATGACCAGCGACTTGGCCAACTTGGCGCCGTCTCGGGCGCACTCCAGGGACTTGCGGTAATCACTGGTGATCGTGATCAGGCCCTTGGGACCTGGCATCTTCATCTTCAGGTACGCGTAGTGGGGAACCGCCATGAACTTGGCGAGCGCGGGCCGGCCCAGCAGCGCGTGATACGCGCTGGACAGGTCCACCACCTCGAACCAGATCGACTCGCGTCGGAAGTGGCTGCTATCGCCGAACAGGACATGGAGCCGGATCCGGCCAATGGGAGAGAAGGAGAGGCCGGGCACGATGCCGTGGAAGATCGTCTGAGTTGGCTCCAGGTCCTCGGCTTTGAGACCGAGCTTAGTCATCGTGTCGCGGTAGAGGATGTTGATGCTGCTGCCGCCGTTGATGAGGACTCGGGAGTTGAGGACGAGGGCGTATCCACCTGGACTAAGCATGATCGCCGGGTGATCCTCCCGGGTCCATGTGATCGGCCGATCCGACCAATGCGTGAACTCCAGCTTGGCCGGGGCGACGGTGTTCACCTCCTGCCGAAGAAGGCGCTCACTGCGCTTGTCGTTGCCGAGGCTGGTGAAGAGGACATAGGCCACATTCTGGTCTGGGTAGGCATCGTTCCGGATCGCGCCACCCGCGGGAGGCGGTGGTGGAGGCGGAGGCAGCTGCCCTGCGCCTGGGGCTGGAGCCGGAGCCGGAGGAGGCGGGACGTCTCCCCTCATGATGCGCTTGGTAATGGCGCACTGTCGAAGCGTGTGCGTGGAGGGTCTTGCGTCGTTGTGGTGCTTGCATGGGGCGTCGAGCATCTCTTCGAAACTCATGGCGGGTTGCCACGCCATCTTGCCTGTCTGTTGGCGCTTCGCCGCCGGGTCCGCCGCGGGCTCGGCGGCCGCGACGAGCCGGTTGTCGTGACGCTGCGCCGGCTGCTCGGCCTTGCGCTTGTTGTTCTGGTGATGCTGCTGCCGGCTACTTTTGCCGGCCGGCTTCGGGGGAGGGGGGAACCAGCTTCGCCTTGCTGGCTTCATCCAGTGCCACCTGGATCTTCATGGCGGAGTCAGCGTTGGCGTACTTGTCCGCCGTCATGATGAGCGCGGCCATGGTGGCCGGCACGGAGCGCAAGAGCTTGTGCTTGAGGAGAGTGCCATCTCGGCACCCGCTGACGAAGTACTGGATCGCCTAGACTTCATGGACGCCCTCACAGCTGTTTTAGAGCTCGGTCCAGCATGTGAGGTATTCGCTACCCGTCTCCATCGGCCCCTGCATGCACATGGCGAGCTGGCTGGGGCGACCGGGTCGCTTGTAGGTCCCCATGAAGTTGCGGACAAAGGTCTCCTCGAAGTCGACCCACGCGTTGATGCTGCCCATCGGCAGACTGTTCAACCACGTGCGGGCCGACCCCTGGAGCATGAGCGGTGCGTAGCGCACGGCGAGACGGTGATTGGCACCAGTGATGCCGATGGCCGTTGTGTAGTCGGTGAGCCAGTCTTCCGACTTCACGGTCCCGTTGTACTTGGGGGTGTCGCAGGGAAGCATGAACCCCTTGGGGAAGGGCTCCTCCCGGATGCGTGGGCCGAAGCACGCCGGCCCGATACCGCCGCTTTCCTCCACCTCCAGGGAGCGAGCGAGCTGATCGAGGCGGTGGCGCGCGTCGGCATCGTCAATGGCGCGCGGGCCGAGTAGACTTGCGGCCAGGTCTCGAGGGGCCGGGTCGGTTGGAGCCGGACGTCGGCCAGGCTGGCCGGGTCCATGCTGGGTCTCCGAGGCGGACTCGTTGCCCAGGATGTCGGCGGCTGTGGCGGCCGGGTTGCGTCGAGTCCGGTTTTGGCCGGAGTGCACCTCGCCGGGCGGCGAGGAAGCTGTGTGTAGAAGTTCGTCGGGTCTGCCATGGAGGGCGGAACCGGATCCCGCCGGCTTGGCGAGCTGGTGCAGGCGATCCTGCTGGGTGTTGGCAACGTGGGGGAGCTTGCGCATCCGCCCGATGTGCTCTTTCAGCTCCTCACCCGTGAGCTAGTTGAGGCCGACCGCGGCTGCCTCCGCAGCGCGCATGTTCTTCACTAGGGTCTCGTAGACGGTTCGGACGGCACCGAGGGCCCGGCCGGTCGCTCCTCCCCGGGTGCGTATATCAGCGACCCGTCTTGGCTCGGCCGCGGCAGGCGTGAGCCCGTGAGTGGCGTCGTGCTCCAACTGAGCGGCCTCCAGGCGACACTTGGTGGCGGTGAGCATCTCGGATAGGTCCAGCATCTGCTAGCGCCTTTCTTCGAGCTGAGATCGGGCCTCGGCGATGTTGGTGGCATCGACATCGGTGCCGATGGGGATGCGGAGGCTCTGCATCGCGGCACGCAGTAGATCGGACGGCTCGGTCCATTCCACGACGGCCCTGGCTTCCGCGGCCTTCCTCGTCTTGCTCGACAAGGAGGAGGCGCCGTCACCGGTGACGTAGACCTCCACATGGACATCCATCACCCCGGTGGCAACGCCACCGCCGAGGGAGAGCGGAAAGTCGGAGTAGCTGAGCACCTCGCTGGGGTACTCGTCGGCCGCGTACGCATCAGAGATGCGCAACGCGGCGAAGGAGGCGGCAAGCGCGCCGACGACGTCGTCCGCCAATGCAACGGACTTGTCGGTGTAGGAGACGGGCCCCGTTTGAAGCATGCTCTCGGCTAGCTCCTCCAGCTGCCCCACGGTGGGCGCCAACTATCGTGGTGGGCGCACGGCAGATGCCAAGGGATGGATAAAGAGATGAGGAGGCTCGAGGGCACTGGTGGGCTCCAGAGGCGAGGTTGGCATGAGCGGGCGCGGGACGCCGGACATACCTAGGTTCGGGGCTCTCCGGAGAGATAATACCCCTAGTCCTGCCGAGTGTAGTTGGATGATTGATAGTACAATGTCGCTCCTGGAGCTGTATGGAGGAGGAAGGAAGCTGGCCAAGGCTTGGGCTGCTCCTTCTCCCCGGTGTTGTTGTTGGGTGGCTAGTCCCATGCTCGCTGGCTCTGTCTGTTTCTCACAGGCACCTTTGCATTACACGTCCTCCCTCTCATAGGCGCGGGTTCCTGGGGTGTTTTATAGACCAACCCACCCGGGGTTACAATGGTAATATGCCGAGTCGGTGGGTCCGTATTGTCGGTGTCCAGGACGCCGGGTTGGGTCCCGCTTGAGGGCTTGTGATTCGTCGGGTTCCCCTAGTGTGGGCCCCGCGTGCCTAGGGGAACTATGCGCCGTCTTGTCGATCGTCAGGGCGTGGCCGAGTCAAGTCGTGTACAGTGCTCTTCGTCAGGCTGCCACTTGATGTCGTCAGCGGTGTGGGCGGGAGCACTGTTGCCACGCTAGCCTTGGTCAGCGGGTAGGTGTGGGGCACTGTTGCCATGCTCCGGCTGACCACAGGCATGGGTGGAAACACTGTTGTCTTGGTCATCGATGGTTGAGGTCTCGTCCCATCGTACGGCCTGGATGGGACGGGAGCTGACCTGTGGCTGGGTTGCCTTGGACGCCACGGGTGGGGCTGGCTTGCTGGGGAAGCCTTGGTTGCACCGGGTCAAGTTGTCTTGCGCCAGTTGCTGAGCCCGGGTCGACGTACCTTGTCGGGTCGGAGAGTTTGGCCGGGTCACGGGCCCTACCGGGTCGAGCGACCCGGCCAGGCACGTGCCGATTTGCGGGGCGATGTGGGCCCTGCTGTTTTTGAGAAGGATCCAGATTCCGTTGCCTGCCCGGGGTTCATCCCCCCGACACAAGTCATGTGGATTATCTTCATATTATCTATCCAGTGTTCCTCTTTGTGGTAACTTGTATTTATATTGCTTACATCGAAAGTTACTCGCCCCTTGGTTGCTTAGATTTTATATCTAGCATGTGCATTTTGCATTGGACATCATATAGTGGTGTTTGCTGTCTTGAGCCTTTAGTGTATCATATTTGAAACTTTTTTGGGGAGATTTTGTGAGATATTAGTGGATCATCACATTATGGGTGAGTGTTATGTTTTGTGCACATCACAAACCCAAAATCTGAATATGAGAAATACCACCTAGTATTGATATTCAATATTATCTAGTCATTATGTGGTATGTCAAGCTCTTTTGAAATTCAAACTATCAAAGTATCCATTAATTATCTCTTGTTAGTTCTTATTTTCCTTTATAGCATGCTTGTCGTGGTATCCAATAAGTTATAACAGAAAAGTTCTGGATACCCCGTGTGCACGGGGTCTTCTGACCCTTGTGCACACGGGGTCCATTGGGCAGAAATGCCCACCCGACCAAGAACACTATGAAACTCTTTTCTTATGCTTTCGATTATGATTTTGATCTTGTGCATCTTTGAAATCTACTACTGACTGTTAATTCCAAATACCACTGTTATCCTCTTACAATTTGTATTTCTTCATGTGGTATAACTTTATGATCATCTTCTTCTCGGTTCGTGCTTCAACTTGCCTTGTCTCACTACTTGCACTGTCTATTATCTACTTGAGTGAGATAAACCTTTGAGCATGTGTGTAGTGTATTTACTATGCTCACTAGTTTTTTGGTTAGTTCATATGTTGTTCTTTTTGTGCAGTCTTGTGCGGATTTGTCATTTTGATATAATTTGGACAACTTGGATGCTTTGTGATATTAGTGGTGCATTCATCGTGTATGTGTTCTTTTGTCCAAATTGTATCTCGTTGGATCTTGGTAGGCTTGTGCATGCATATTTATTTATATACTTCTTCTTGCCTTGCTTGCTCTACTTGATTCTTTTTATAGGGTAAACTCCATAATATCCTTAATGGTTAAAGATGTGCATGAATTTCGAGTTCATATCCATATGCACGTATTTAATGTGGAGTTTGCCCTATGTATTGTAGTTGGTCTAACTACTTCAGACCCAACAAGTTTGGGGACAAAATTGTGCCTTAATGTGTTTTAGGTACTTTGGAGAAGCATTGGATGCTTGGCTTATTCATGAGGAAGGTGGAGACACCGTGGAAAATTACTTGAGCCAAGCTTGGTTGATTCTTTGATTTGAGGGAGAAGATAATGAAAACCCGGTTTTGTTGTAAGTGTTTCATTCTCATCATGAAAACCCAGTTAACCAAAATTTGGGTCAATTTGTTAGATATGAATTGAACTCCCACACTTACTACTTTCTCAATAAATCCAAGGGATGTATTGAGGAAACGGCTATGGAGTGTGATGAAAATAATGGCTTCCATGCGAAGCAATTTGTTTCAAGTGTTGTAGGTGATGAGGCTCCTTCCCAAGTTACAAGTACAATGGGGCTTGATCATATTCTTCCACAAGAAACACCCCATGTCCATGTAGAAGAAGAATGAGTAAGAACCCCTCTTGTGGATCCACCACAAGGGAAGTCATCACCCCCAACACAAGAGCAAGATGTTATGCGAGATCATGTACCTATCCAAGAACAAGACCAATCCCCTCATGTTTGCGTACTAGATCAAGGGCCCCTTGAACCAATGCTCTCTCGGTAACAAGTACTCACTTCATGCATTCATTTAAATTAGAGTCAACATTGTGTATGTTGCATCAGGACATGATTAGTAAAAGTCGAGTTTGTGTTTCTTGCAAAATCTTAAACCTCCTTTTTGCATCTATGAGCCATTTGAGAAGGAGCATATCATGGGGATCTCTAAAACCATGCTCATGGTTCACTTATATCAAATATGCCAATTAAGCAATGTATTGCATACCAATTCCTCGGAGTGCTCTTATGTGTAATATTGATAAATTTGCAAAAACACTCAATTGGGTTGTGTTATTTTCCCTCATGCTTAGTAATTCATTTTTTATGCAAATGAGATCAGTTTACGCCATGTGCCTTATGCCATGTGCCATGTGACAAAGATCTTATGCTAAAGATCAAGTTTGTATAATAATGGATTCATTCAAGAATATCATGTTCTTATCTTTTGTATATTTTTTGTGTGTGCAAGTTTCTATGTGGATGCTCATCTTAATGATTATTTGCCACATAAGAAACTTATACACCTGAGAGAGTGCATATCCTTCTTTGATATCCGTTCATTTTCTACCGGTCCTTGGGATTGTCTCTTTTTGATTCTTTTATGGATCCGGTAAGAGGATAAGTAGTGAGTGCCTGTATGTATTTCTTATATCTTTGCACTCATGAGGTTTTGGATATATTCTGGAACCATTCTTGGCATGATGATCATATTGGATACTTCCCGTATATCTTGTCCAAAATATGTTCTTTGGATCTTTTCAATGTGTGACTCACATGTTTTATCTTCTTGTCCCATTCTACGGATCCCCAATATAGTTTGAGCTCCTCCATTGATTCATAAATGGGTATGTGCATTTGATTCCACTCACGTTTGATAAATGCACAAATTAAGGAGGAACTCATACTATATTGGCCTTCTAGATTTCTTCCATTTTGGCATTTGATGCCAATGGGGGAGAAGTTTAGAGGGTTTAGGAGAAGTGAGTTGGTTCTTATCATTCATGCATATCTATATTCGGTGTGTTTGCTTGTCGCATGGATGTGTATATAGAGAAAACTCCACCAAGTTCTTTCACGTGCATATATTGTGGGGGGAGTTTACTCTATATAGTATGGTTCTACTAGCATCAAATTCTTGTGTAGTATTTCGATGCTAGTACAACCGTTTTTGATAACATCAACTATCTTTGTGATATTTGAGGCAATCGAAACCACCGCAAGTATACATTTTATTCTCGAATATGTTGCATACTTTCTTTAAATTCATTATACAAACCCTCTTGTTGTGATTGTCATCAATTACCAAAATGGGGGGTCTTGAAAGGGCATGTAGCCCCTAAGTGTGGTTTTAGTAATGAATGACAATCTCTATGGACTAATGTTTTCACTGAGATATATTTTAAGGTATTCTACATAGATGGTGCTTCAAGGATATTAGATGGAATGAAGGATGATCCATATATATGAAGATATATTGCTCTAAGCTTTGGTCTTAATTGACAATTCCTACGGAGCATCAAGTGCATTCAATCCTATATGAAGATATGTTCCATAATGATGCTTGAGGTGCATTGGGTTGGTTTGTGAAGAATGACATCAAATCATCCAAAGAAGTCCTCTAGGTATCCCTCTTTGGATACCCCATGTGCACGAGCCTCCTAACCCCCGTGTGGACGGGGTAGAGTGTCAAGTCTCCAGATACCCCGTGTGCACAGGGTCCCTGGTCCCCCGTGCACATGGGGCCTAGGTTTTGGCACTCGAGGTCCCATATCCAGTGAGGTTTCAAGTTAGTCTTTGGGGATTTATGTTGAAGCCATCAAGATTGAATTTAATGTATAACCAAATATATTCAAGGTGGAGTTCGTTAGAGGATCTCAAAGATTGACATGTGTGGGATTTTAAGGATCAAGATCTTGAGAGTATAAATAGAAGAATTAAAGTTATGATTTCAAGAGAAGATCATGGTAAGCTCATGTTGGGTTCTGGTTGATCAAGTCTTGAAGCAAGCAACTATAGTGGATAATTTATTGTGCCTCTCAAGAGATTATGATGGAGTTTTAGAAGAGCAAATGATGACCAATATGATATTTCTAGTGAAACTTGATATGGTCATGAAGGAGTCTTTGGTGATCTCTTTCTTGAAGCAATGAAGGGAAATGAAGAATTCATTGTGTCTTTCAAGAAACCAAGATGGGGCATGAAGTAAAGATGTTGGTTGACCAAGATTAAGCTCAAAGCTTATCTTGATGGTCAACTCACAAGCGCAAACAATGTACCACGTGGGATCAAGTGAACTAGTGGTATGGTAAGTAATTGTGAATTGCGTTTTGTGCACTAACACATGGTATGTGCTTTCTATGTCTATGTGGGTTAGGTGTTTCTCATGGGCTTGCATCAAAAGAAAGATTTCAAGTAGCCTATGTGTGGATGACATCCAGTGGCAATGGTCATCGGGTTCGAGGAGCCCCAATGCAAGACGAGAAGCCGGAGGTTATATTCTTTGAAGCTTGTGCTCCACATCATGATGATGTGCATGTGAAGATGGGCTTAATTTAGGGCTTCCCTCATTGCAATATGAGGAAGTATTTTGAGTGTCTTCACCAAGTGATCATGGACAAGAGAAGGATTCCAACTTGAGGCAACCATCAAAGTCTCATCAAGCTCAAGTTGAATGTGCAAGGAAAAGTTATACCTTAGCTAGGTTTTCCTAGTTTTTCTGGTCTCATGGTGCTTGGAGGGAGACCGGATTATAGGTTTGATAGCCATACTATCAAGAGGGACTTTCAGGCGAGTAGCTTGATCACGTCGTATAAAGAGAGCTCAAACCTTTGCATAATTTGCATCATTCTTTCTTGTTAATCTTGGGTGGTTCTCTATGTGAGGACCTTGGCCTTTTCCATAGCTTTAAAACGAGCCCAAGATCATCGAATTCGGAGTTCATATGCCAAAGTTATGCATGTTTTAGTGGGTTGTTGCACGCTGTCCTGGGTACCC
This sequence comes from Triticum dicoccoides, assembly GCF_002162155.2. Classification (NCBI taxonomy): domain Eukaryota; kingdom Viridiplantae; phylum Streptophyta; class Magnoliopsida; order Poales; family Poaceae; genus Triticum; species Triticum dicoccoides. The sequence goes on from NC_041383.1 coordinate 221,457,715, forward strand.
CGTGGGCACGGGCCCCCCGTGCCCACGAGCTTGTACCATGTGCACGGGACCCCGTGGGCACGGGGTGCCCAGGAAGTGTCTGTTGGAGCCCCAACGGCTAGTTTTCGAGTTTGGCTATTAAAGAGCCCTTCCTCCCCACCGGTTTGGGGGTTGTGGATACACTTTCTAAACATCATTTTGAGCATCATACCACCTCTCCTGAACCCCTATCTCCCCTCTATGTGAAGGGGGGTCTGTGGATGGATCTTGGAGTCATTTGTTGATTTCCTCCATTGCATCCCCTCTCTTCAATCTCCTACTTTCGGGAGTGCATCTTATGAGATTGAGAGAGTGAGTTGAGCATTTGTTGCTTGACCTTGCATCACATTTGTTGCATTGGTTTGAGCTTCTCGCATTGATTTGTTCGAGTGAGAGCCCTTGAGTTTATTACTCTTGGAGGCTTCCGTCTCCTAGACGGTTTGGTGATATACTGAGAAGTTTCTAAAGAGGCCTAGGTGGCCAAGGTTCCTCCAGAAGCTTCCTTTTGTGGTGTGCTCTGGGGAAGGGTGTGAAGTGGCCTAGGTGGTCAAGTTCCTCCAGAAGCTTCCGTGGTTGTGGTGTGCTCCGGAGAAGACTGTAAAGGTGTGGTGGTCGCCTTCAAGACCAACCCCGAGTGAATCGAGGCTCATCCGTTGGGGGTGACTCAAAAGGGAGAATACGGTGAGTCACTTGGTGATGCCCCAGAGCTTTGGCTTCGGCACCGCTATAACAGAGATTAGTACTCTCACGGGCGTGAACTTTGGTATAAATCCACGTCCCTGACTCGCTTGTGGTTATCTCATACCCACACTCTTTACTTTCCGCAATTCATACTTGCTCATATTGATATATCTTGTGTTAGTTGAATTTCTTAGTTGTTCCTACATTTCCATATCTTGTGATATAGTTTGTGCTTGCTAGTTTCCTTAAGTGGCTATCTTGTTTAGCATAGGTTGTTGGCGCACTTAGTTGAGCCTAGCATATTTAGGATTTGTGCTCGAAAAGTATCTGTTAGTTTAATTCCGCATTAGGATAAAGCCAAATTCATAAAAGTTTTAAAATACCTATTCACACACCCCCTCTAGTCATTGTCTAGATCCTTTTACGGGGGAGTAGAAAGAGGAGGAGGAGTAGGAGCCGGCGGAGGAGGAGCAGGAGCAGCAGCCGACGGAGGAGCAGGAGCAGGAGCCGGCGGAGGAGGAACAGGAGCCGGCAGAGGAAGAAGAGGAGGCGCCGCCGCTGGATGTGGCCATGTGGGGGAGGAGGAGGCGCTGACAATGGAGGAGGAGGTGGGCGTGTGGCTAGAGCAGCATGCCATCCTAAACTCCATCTGCTCGGAGTCGGATGCGGAGGCCAGGCGTCGCCGTCGGCAACAGATGGAGGCGGTGCATGCGGCCCAGGCTCCGGCGCTGGCGGCTCCGGCTCTGGATATCGCTGACAATGACGAAATTTGAATAGTATAGAACATAGTACGTAGCTATATATTCTGTATGCTTTTGTGTGGATTTAGGGGATGAATATGAGAGAGTTGTATGTGGAGAAGGAAATATGATGCGTGCATGGTCAGTGCTCGCGGACGTGCCCGGGCGCGTCCGTGGGCGTTTGAGGGGCCGAATTTGCCAAGTCCGTTTGTAGATGCTTAACACAGGTGGTAGCTGGGTTGTCGGAGTCATTGTGTATAGTATAATAGGAGTAGTATATTATTGAGATTATTGACAAAGTACCAGACTTCTACTTTGGCACAAATGTCACACCTTGTGCCATTGACAAGCGGTCTCAGCCTCCACGTGTCGGTGGTACAAGTTGTATCACTCATAAAACCCAAACTAAATGGCATGTCTTGTCAAATATTAGAGCATCTCTGGCAGCTTGTCATAATGGTTGTATATAAGCAATTTGGACAACTGGAGGGAAAAACAGGTCTCCAACAACTTGTCTAAATGATTGTGTAAATATAGACATGGTGTAATTTTGCCTCGACGTTGATCTTAAAAAAAGTTTTCACCCAGCTTTATAAATAAAACAAACACCATGCCCATACATTGAGTTTAAAAGCAACAAAACGGAAAGCCAGCTGGGGCAACAACACAAATAAGCCCAAAGAAAGCACAAAAAAACAATAAAAAAGACCACCAAATGACATACTAAAACAACAAGTGATTAAACCAAATCACACATAGAATGAAAGTATTCATAGAGTTGTACTATTTATTTGAAAATTAGAACAGAATGAAGGTACTCAAAAATCTTAACAACAATCACAGAGAATGAGGAAGTGGGGATTCTTCGCAACTCAACAGATTACAGAAAGTAGAGTAGCGTGAGGAATTAGAACTTGTAGCTCGATGAAGACACAATGAAGTGTTTAACTTAGTTCAAAATGATGATACAATTCTCCGACTGGGTTGGAGAGTGTAAGGGCATTCTTGTCCTTCTATAGTTTTGGCGATTGATGACAATGCCTTTGCGGACTAGTCGTGTGTATTGAGCTTTTCAGATATATCACGACTAAACACAAGACGATTTGATGCCCCTCGGAGATTATAGAAGATGGCCTTTCTCTACATTTTGGTTTGGTGCAGTTGAGTCGTAGGAAAGCCATACTATTAAGAGGGGGTCCGTTTTGGAAAGGTTTGGGTGGAATCTCACATACACATTCCCTTCTGCACCGCCTTTCCTCGAGCTCCTCGGAGTGTTCGTCCGTCTCACCATTGTCTCTGCAAAATGAAGGCCTCTATCTTGCTCCTCTCAGGCTAGCGGTAGTACTGCTCTCTTGAGCGGTACTACCTCACGAGCCAGCGGTAGTACCGGGCTACGGCACGGTAGTACCGTAGGCTCCCACGGTAGTTCTGCTCATCCGAACAGTAGTACCGTGAGCTCTGGTCTGGCACCGCTCTCAGGCGGTGGTAGGCGCGGATGTAATTTTTTACATCCGCGCTCCCCGCGGTAGTACCGTGCTGCGGCGCGGTAGTACTGTGGCACCAGGGCAGGTTCCGTAGAAGGAGCGGAGGTAGAGGCGGATGTAATTTTTTACATCCGCACCCTTCACGGTAGTACCGCACTCTCGGTCGCGGTAGTTCCGTGTCGGATTTTTGCACGACTTTTTCTCAGCAGAGGTAGTCACGGATGTAATTTTTTACTTCTGTGCCTACCAGGCCTGGCCCGTGTCTGCCTTGCAGAAGTACCGCACGGGGCCGCGGTAGTACCACGTCTGTGGATCTACCGCGCCCTGTCGGTGCTCCTTTTTGCCTGGCCTGGCCTCTGCTATGCTCATGGTAGTACCGCAGTCCACCGCGGTAGTACCGCATGCCAGTGCGGTAGTACCGCGCCTGTGGAGCGGTAGTTCCATGGGCCGCGGGCTGAGTGGTTGGTAACGGTTGGAATTGTTCCCCCACTATAAAAGGGGGTCTTATTCTCCAAGAAGACTCACTTCTTCCAACCCTAAACTCCATTGTTGCTCCAAGCTCCATTTTCACCTAATCTCTCTCCCTAGCCAATCAAACTTGTTGATTTGCTCGGGATTGGTTGAGAAGGCCCCGATCTACACTTCCACCAAGAGAAAATTGATTCCCCCACTTATCCCTCGCGGATCTTGTTACTCTTGGGTGTTTGAGCACCCTAGACAGTTGAGGTCACCTTGAAGCCATACTCCATTGTGGTGAAGCTTCATGGTGTTGTTGGGAGCCTCCAATTGTTGTGGAGATTGCCCCAACCTTGTTTGTAAAGATTCGGTCGCCGCCTTCAAGGGCACCAATAGTGGAATCACGGCATCTCGCACTGTGTGAGGGCGTGAGGAGAATACGGTGGCCCTAGTGGCTTCTTGGGGAGCATTGTGCCTCCACACCGCTCCAACGGAGATGTACTTCCCCTCAAAAGGAAGGAACTTCGGTAACACATCCTCGTCTTCACCGGCTCCACTCTTGGTTATCTCGCGCCTTTACTTTTGCAAGCTTACTTGTGTTGTTACCCTTACTTGCTCGTGTGCTTGTTGTTGTCGCATCATATAGGTTGTTCACCTAGTTGCATATCTAGACAACCTACTTTTGATGCAAAGTTTAATTTGGCAAAGAAAAGTTAAAAATTGTTAGTTGCCTATTCAACCCCCCCCCCTCTAGTCAACCATGTTGATCCTTTCAATTGGTATCAGAGCCTCGTCTCTTTATTAAGGACTTTACCGTCCGAAGAGTATGGTTGACACCACAGACGATGCGAAGGAGCACTCCGGTGTGAATCCTATCTCGTCTACGGCCGATGGGGGAACCTCGGTATCTTGTGAGGAATTCAATGTGGCTCTAGACACATTGAAAGAATCCATGATGACCAAGGTTGAAAGCATGTTTACTAAATTTCTTGAAGGACTTAAACTGTCCACCTCGCCGATGAAAGTGGGTGATCCCGCTAACAAGGTGACGGATGCTACCTCCGACAAGGGGGAAGCTAACAGTGAAAAGAGTCCTTCTACTAGTGGTAGAAATGGCACCAGCATCTTTGCCCATGTGGAACCTCCAATTTATGGAGGACCGATTCCCTCTACTCATTTAAATCATGCCGGTCCTCCTCCTAAGATTGTGAAAAATAAGGATTTTGATTCTTGGGTGTATCGTTTCAAGCGTCATTTAAAACATGTGAATACTAATCTTTGGAGAATCATTGAAGAAGGTTTCTATCCACATGACCCAAGCAACTTCACCCCTCGAGAAGCCATGGATAATCAATTCAATGAGAGTGCTCTCTTCATCATCCAAGATGCAATCCTTTCCGAAGATCTCCCTCATCTTCAACCTCATGCCATGGCCAAAGACGCATGGCAATGCGTTGTGTCTCTCTATCGAGGAAGTGCTAGCATTCAACGCTCCAACTATGAAGTGTTACAAGATGAAGCCAATGAGTTTGCAATGAAAGAATATGAAGAACCCCGTGAGCTCTTTCGAAGAGTGACCAAACTCGCGGTCTCACTACGAGATCATGGGAGCAAGGACACGGATGACAATTGGATCAAGCGCAAGTTCCTCAAGGCCATGATGTCCTACAACAAGGCCATGTCCTCCGTCATTCGTCAAAGACCGGACTTTCACTCCATGACCTCGAGTGAACTATTGGATGAGTTCGTTGCAATGAGCATTTTGGACAAGACCACCGACAATGCGGTGCTCCGTTCCCAAAGGGCAAAGAAGCCCAACCTTGTTTTGAAGGCCAAGGTTAGTGTGGAAGAAGAGGAAGAAGAGGAAGATGAGGAGAGCAACCCCGAAGACACCAAATATGATTATCATGAGCACATGGCTCTTGCTTCAAGACAATTTTGGAGCAAGAAGAACACAAGACCCAACTTCAACAAGAACAACTCAAGTGGCGTCAAGGGCAAGCAACAAGTTAGAACTTGCTTCAACTGTGGCAATGTGAGCCATTTCGTTGCGGATTGTCCTTACGAAAAGTGGGAAGACAATGGTGGCAAGTTCATCCAAAAAGACAAAGCCAAGTCCTTCCCAAACAAGAACAACTTCACCAAGAAGACTCCTACACGTGGGTTGGTGGTTCAAGAAGAATACCATGAGGATGACGATGATGATGAAAATGGAGAAGCCATTGCTACCACTCCCCGGGTGTCTCTCTTTGATTCACCCAACGAGAACATCACCGCCAAGTGCCTCATGGCTAAAGCTTCCAACAAGGTAACCCCCAACATCAAAACCACCATCATTACTAATCCCTCCTTGGAGGATTGCATTGATGAACATGATGGGTCTAATGAGGAAGTGAATGAATTTGAGTCTTTTATGAGTAAGCTCAAGGGCAAATCCAAGAAGCACTTTGTTGCTCTCTTGGAACAACTTGGTGAGGCCAATGACATGATCGAGGCTCATGAAGAAACCATCTCTAAGATGGAAGGTCATAGTCATGACTATGCCGATGAGATATCGAATCTCTCTAATGCTCTTGAGGAAGAGCGTGTGCATCATTTGACTTTTGAGGAGTCATACAATGATGACCATGCTAAGTTAAATAAAGATCTTGATCATGCTCTTGTCGTGTCTTGTGTGCTATCTTCCGAAAAGGCTAAACTTGGGGTTGATCATGATAGACTCAAATAGGAGTTTGAGATACTTGACAAGGCCCACAAGGTCTTGAAGGGTGCTCACGCTAACCTCAAGGAGTCTCATGCTCAACTCCAAGTTAAGCTAACCAAGGAAAAGGCCACCTTCCCTCATATGGTATTAATTGATAATGCATATGCTACTAACCCATGTTGTGAGCATGTGCATCTTGTGGAGGAGAATGCCAAGTTGAGGGATCAACTTGAGAAAGGTCTTGTGACTTGCATTCAAGGTGAGAAGAACCTCAACGACCTTTTGAGCAATCGAAAGGAAGTTGTGACCAAGAAGGGAATTGGGTTTGCACCCAAGTCCAAGAATAAGAAGAAGAACGACAAGACCAAACATCCTCCTCCTCTCAAGCAAACTTTTGTGAAAGAGGGAGAGGGTGCTCCTAAGGAGAAGAAGGAAAAAGTGAAGGACGTTGATGTCAAAAAGGGCAAAACCATTTCCTCCAATAAAGCCGGCGACTTTAACCCGTCATATGTGTTGTGTCGTGCTAGTGATGGACATGTTTATGATAAATTTGTTGGTTCTCCTTATGAGTACATTTAATGGTCTATTTGGGTTCCTAAGACCCTTGTTACTAACATCAAAGGACCCATTACTAAATGGGTACCTAAAACCAAGCATTGATCTCTTGTAGGTGTTTGCTTCCGGTGGGGGATCATGGTTGCTCGATAGTGGAGCAACAAATCATACGACCGGGAGCAAGGACTTGGTGGTGGATGTGCAAAAGATTCCATCTATGCCCACCAATGTTGAGTGGGGTGATGCCTCACATTCTAAGGTATTGGGTCTTGGCAAGGTGGTCATTTCTCATGATCTAACGATCGAGAAAGTCATGCTTGTTGAGTCCCTTGCATACAATTTGCTTTCCTGTTCGTCAACTTGCACTCATGGGTTTTGCTACTTTCTTTGACATTGATACCGTGGCCCTCTTGTGGAGCAAAACTCTTAAAGTAGCCTTTGTTGGGCATGTCGAGAATGGTCTCTATGTGATTAACTTCTCAGAGCGACCCACTAAGACCGCGACATGCCTAATGGCTAAAGTTGACGTGGGATGGCTTTGGCATCATCGTTTAGCCCACGTCAATATGAGATCTTTGCAAAGTCTTCTCAAGGGGGACCATGTCCGTGGACTAACAAATGTGAGTTTTGCCAAAGATCGTGCTTGCAGTGCTTGTATTGAAGGAAAGCTCCATGAGAAGGCTCACCCTCCCATGACCATCGTCTACTCGAAGAGACCCTTGGAGCTCCTCCACATGGATCTCTTTGGGACTCCATCTTTTGATAGTCTTGGAGGTAGAAAGTATTGCTTGGTGATTGTGGATGATTTTTCAAGATACACTTGGGTATACTTCTTCAAGAGGAAGAGTGAGACTCAACAAACCGTCATCGACTTTGCAAATGAAGATCAACGTCAACATAATGCAAAGATCTTGACAATAAGAAGTGACAACGGCACCGAGTTCAAGAACTACACCTTGGATGAGTTTCTTAGTGATGAGGGGATCAAGCATCAATATGCTGCACCATATACCCCTCAACAAAATGGTGTTGCAGAGAGGAAGAACCGGATGTTGATGGATGCGGCAAGGACCATGATGGCGGAGTTCAAGTCTCCATACAACTTTTGGGCGAAGCCATCAACACCGCATGTCATGCATCCAATCGGCTCTACCTCCGCAAAGGCTTGAACAAGACCCCTTATGAGATACTCACCGGAAACAAGCTCAATCTCAAGTACTTCCGGGTGTTCGGGTGTATTCATTCTCAATAAAGGTGTTCGTTTGTCTAAATTTGAGGCTAGAGCATATGAGGGCATATTTGTTGGTTATGCTACAAACTCTCATGCTTATCATGTTCTCAACAAGTCCACCGGACTCATTTAGGAGACGTGTAACATGGAGTTTGACGAAAATAACGGCTCCCAAGTGGAGCAAAGTGGTACTTGTGATGTAGGTGATGAAATTCCTCCCCAAGCCATAAGAAGAATGGGTATTGGTCATATTCTACCCATTGAGGAACCCCTTGTGGCCGAAGGAGAAGGACAATGCTCCACTCAAGTGGAGCCATCACCTACTCAAGACCCACACGCTTCCGAAGAACAAAGTGAAGGCCCTCAACCTCGTGAACAAGACCAAGGGCAAGATCAATCTCAAGATGCTGATGAACCTCCAACTGATGCCCAAGGTCAAGTTCTTCCCCTCGAGCAAGTTCAAGATCATGAGCAAGCTCAAGATCAAGAACAAGCTCAAGATGGCGCTCAAGATAATCAAGTTAACCCTCCTCCTTCCACATCCGAGGAGGAATTAGAGCGTCGTGCCGTGAAGATTGCTTCCAAACTCACCACCAAAGGCCATCTCATGGAGAATGTGGTTGGAAGCCTAAGAAAGGGGGTAAGCACTCGTAGACAATTAGCAAACTATTGTGAACATCATGCGTTTGTCTCTTGTGTTGAACCCCAAAAGGTCTATGAGGCGCTCGAAGACTCGGATTGTCTCAATGCCATGCATGAAGAACTCAACAACTTTGAGTACAACAAGGTGTGGAGATTGGTGCCAAGGCCATCGAGGAACCACAACGTCATTGGAACCAAGTGGATTTTCAAGAAGAAGCAAGATGCTCATGGGAACATAATTCGCAACAAGGCAAGATTGGTAGCACAAGGCTACTCCCAAGTCGAGGGTATCAACTACGATGAAACCTTTGCTCCCGTTGCTCGCCTTGAATCTATTCGTTTGTTGATTGCTTATGCTTCCCATCACAACTTTAAGTTGCAACAAATGGATGTGAAAAGTGCTTTTCTTAATGGTCCTATTAATGAGTTGGTCTATGTCAAGCAACCCCCCGGGTTCGAGGACCCCTACTTCCCGGATCATGTGTATCAACTCGATAAGGCACTCTATGGCCTTAAATAAGCCCCACGTGCGTGGTATGACCACCTTACCGAGTTGTTACAAGATCGTGGATTTGAGGTGGGACAAATCGATCCCACTCTTTTTACTAAGAAGGTCAAAGGGGAGTTGTTTGTATGCCAACTATATGTTGATGATATTATCTTTGGTTCCCCTAACAAAGCTTTCAATGAGGAATTTGCCGCTCTCATGACCTCCAAGTTCAAGATTTCTTCGATGGAAGAGTTGAAGTTCTTCCTTGGTTTTGATATCAAACAAATAAGAGAAGGAACCTTCATCAACCAAGCCAGATATACTCAAGACATGCTGAAAAGATTCAAGCTAAGTGATGTCAAGCCGGCCTCTACTCCAATGCCTACCAAGTGCCAACTTGGCATTGATCCCAATGGTAAAGCGGTGGATCAAAAGGTATATCACTCCATGATTGGCTCCTTGCTTTACCTTTGTGCATCTAGACCGGATATCATGTTGAGTGTGGGATTGTGTGCACGGTTTCAAGCCGCACCGAAGGAAAGTCACTATGTGGCGGTCAAGCGAATCTTTCGATATTTGGCTCATACCCCAAACTTTGGCTTATGGTATCCAAGAGGGGCAAACTTCAAGCTTGAAGGATTTACGGATTCCGATTGGGCGGGAGACAAAGTGGATAGGAAGTCCACCTCCGGAGGGTGCCAATTTCTTGGTTGCTCTTTGGTGAGTTGGTCTTCCAAGAAGCAAAGTTGTGTGTCTCTCTCGTCCACCGAAGCGGAATATGTGGCGGCCGGTAGCTGTTGTGCTCAAATCTTATGGATGAGGCAAACTTTAAAGGAGTACGGTGTCATTTGTGACAAACTGCCTCTTTGGTGTGATAATGAAAGTGCCATCAAGATTTCTCTCAACCCGGTGCAACACTTCAAGACGAAGCATATTGAGATTCGGTATCACTTCATCCGGGATCACATTAGGCGAGGGGAGATCAAGCTCAAGTATGTCAACACTCATGATAACCTTGCAGATATTTTCACGAAGCCCTTGGATGAAGCAAGATTTCGCGAGTTAAGGCATGAGCTAAATATCATTGATTTGAGCAATGTGACTTGAACCCTTGCACCCCCACCACACTCAACTTGTTGTCTAGTTTAGGTGTAGGCATGGACATAGGGGGAGTATTGTTCTCTCAATGAACTCTTCCTCCCCCCATTATGCTCATATTAATCATCTCTTTCACATTAGCCATTTTTATGGTACTTATGCTTCAAAGACGAGTTTTGGTCATGGACCCAAGGATAATTCTTCGCGGTGCCATACCAATTAACTCAAATATAGGTGGCTCCGGCCACCGCCCTTCCTTGGAGAAGTTGTTTTCTCTCTCGTGTTGGTTGGTGTTTCCCCCGTGGGTGTTTTGCTTTTGTTCTCCTTCTTCTCTCTTGTGTTCTAGCTCTTTCTTGGTTTACGGTACTACCGTGGTGCGCCACGGTACTACCGCAGGAGTTGGTAGGTCTCTCCAAGTGCGTGGCCCTCCAGGGGCACGGTACTACCGCTACTTCCGCGGCAGAAAATTTTTACTGCCGCTGAACAAGCGGTACTACCGCCCAGCGTGCGGTACTTCTGCCCGGGCGGTACTACCGCGATGACCCGCGGTACTTCCGCGCCCGCGTGAGCAGGTGGGGGTTAAGAGCGGGACAGGGGGAGTTCTAACTCCCCCATACCCATTCATCTCTTCTCCCCACCCCGTCTCTCTCTCTCCTGACCAAGAACGGCGCCGGAGGCCTTCGCCGGATCTCCGTCTCCGGCCGCTCTCCTCGGATTCCGACCGGTGGGATCGCTCCCCACCTCGCCCTCTTGCCATGGACCCAGGTTTTTCCCCAAGTACCTCTCGTTATTGTCCTTCTTGTGTTTCTAGGTTTTGGGGAGATGCATGTGGTGTTCTTGAGATTTTTGGCTAAATCTGTGCAAGTGGGATTCATTGTAGAGTGGTAGAGTAGTTGCATGCTCTTTGGATAGTCAAAAATAGTTCTGTTTGATCAACGGTAGTACCGAAGTTGTCGTGCTGTGGTTCTAGATCCAGATCCGCGTCCTTCGTGGCGGTTTCTCATTCCGTGTGGTACTACCGCTCCTCCTGGAGCGGTACTACCGCAGCCTCTTCTGGATCTGATGCTCCGCGGTACTTCCGCACCTTGGTGCGGTACTACCGCTGGGCGTCCGGAAGTAAAAAAATTACTCTGTACTACCATGCTTCCCTGGTACTTCCGCGGTTGACGCGGATGTAATTTTTTACATCCGAAACCCCGCCCGGTACTACCGTAGATCATCCTGCGCCTTTTTGTCTTTTGTCCAAGTCGCATGTGTTTGTGTTTTTCTTTCATTTGTTTTTGATTCGTTTTGTTCCCGTGCATGTCTTTGTGTCTAGGTGGTGGCTCCGGTCTCCCTCGTCGCTCGAATCTCAGCCGTGACACAGGGTCCAAGCGTCTGCGCAACCCAGATGATGTTCCAGAGGGGTCCTCTGCTGCTCCCCAATGCAGGACCAAGCACACCGCCAGCAAACAGAAGGAGCCCGTCATGGGCATGGATGAGATGCCCCAGGCAGAATTTGTCATTCGACGCAAGATCAATCCATATGTGTCTCCCCGGTCTAGCACGCGAGGCAATGAACTCTTCTGGAACAAGCAGCAGAATCTGATCTATATGGATGTGATCAAGGCCAAGCAGAATCACTATGTTGAAGTTCACTGGATTGACATGATTCACATGAGGCAGGAGAAGCACCATGGGTACTTTGGAGAGGCCTTGATCTTGTGGAGCAGTTCAGCATTAAACACATTCTCACCTTCCACAAGGACTTTGATCCAGAGATGATTGCACAGTTCTTTGCTTCGGTTCACTTCGGCGTCAATGAAGAGAGGACCCTGACTTGGATGACCAATGGTCGACAGTTGTCTGCTACCTGGAAGGAGTTCATGGAGTTGCTCCTTGTTCCCGATGAAGGACTCGACACGCCTGTTGGAGTTCGCCCTCACTCCAACGCTGAATCTGCCAACAAGAACAAGCTCATGCCATACCTCGTTGAGAAGTCGCTTCCTAACAAGAAGAAGGCATGGGTGCTCAACCCCTTCCTTGACATCATGCATAGGCTCTTCCAGAACACGCTCTTCCCGCGCATTGGTGACATGGGACAGGTGCATGCTTACCTTGTTGACATGATGCTTCTTTGTGAGGAGGCCCGTCAGGCTCAGACTCAGCCACTTGATGTCTCACATATCATGTGGTGTGAGCTTCAGTTCGCCGTGTTCAACCGTAAGGTCCCCATCTATGGGCCTTATCTGTTTTTACCTGATCTCCAAGACTTGGGAGAAGCTCCTTCCCAATGAGGAGTTTGAAGCTCCAGGCTGGATTCGTCATGAGCCCATCAAGCTTCGCATCAAGCCCCAATGGGCTAACACCACCACTGCTACAGAGGCTGCCAAGATGGCTGTGGATGAGGAGGAGATTTAGGAGGAAGATGCTACTGAGGATCGTTCTGTGTTCACGCCTCCCTCTGCTGAACCTTCTTGGGCAAAGAAGCTGAAGGACAAGATGAAGAGGCTGTTCTGCTTGCAGGTTCAGGGTCAGTACAAGGCCCATGTTGCTTAGAAGGAGAGTCACCGTCGCGACATCAGGATCTTGAGGGCTTGCGGGGAGGACGTGGCCAGCGGCTCTGAGAAGCACATCACCCCAGAGACTGCCTGGATGGCGAAGCAGAGCTACCAATGGACCGATTCAGAGGAGGAGTATGTTCCTGCTGCGGAGTCTGGCAACGATGAGTCGTTTTCCGCCTGAGCTACCACCTGTGTTGTAGGTGACCTCTCTGCCTTTTTGGTGTCTCGATGCCAAAGGGGGAGAGAGTGTAGGATTTGCATGTCGTGTGTTTTGTCGTTTCGTTTGCTTTGCTTTCCGTTGTTGAACCTGTCTGCTTTGGTTTGGTTGTGCTCGTGAGACTCAGTCTATCATATGGTGTAAGACATATGCACTCTCTCATTATCTCCTTTTTGAGCTTGTGCTTATCATGCTATTCACGTTATGCTCTTATCATCTATAGTGTCAGCCTTACTATTGCGAGATATGCTTCGTTTCTAAAATACAGGGGAGTGCTGCTCCTAGCATTCGTGTCGTGCAGTCCAAAGCACTTTACCCTCTAGCACAAACCTAGGGGGAGCTCATCTATATTTTAGAAGTTGTGGGGTTTGCCTGTGCTTTATTCATTTCATTTGTGCAAATCCCGTATTGTCATCAATCCACCAAAAAGGGGGAGATTGTAAGGGCATTCTTGTCCTTCTGTAGTTTTGGTGATTGATGGCAATGCCTTTGCGGACTAATCTTGTGTATTGAGCTTTTCAGATATATCACGACTAAACACAAGACGATTTGATGCCCCTCGGAGATTATAGAAGATGGCCTTTCTCTACGGTTTGGTTTGGTGGAGTTGAGTCGTAGGAAAGCAGTACTATTAAGAGGGGGTCCGTTTTGGAAAGGTTTGGGTGGAATCTCACGTACACATTACCTTCTGCACCGCCTTTCCTCGAGCTCCTCGGAGTGTTCCTCCGTTTCACCATTGTCTCTGCGAAATGAAGGCCTCTGTCTTGCTCCTCTCAGGCTAGCGGTAGTACTGCTCTCTTGAGCGGTACTACCGCACGAGCCAGCGGTAGTACCGGGCTACGGCACGGTAGTACCGTAGGCTCCCACGGTAATTCCGCTCATCCGAACGGTAGTACCGCGAGCTCTGGTCTAGCATCGCTCTCAGGCGGTGGTAGGCGCGGATGTAATTTTTTACATCCGCACTCCCCGCGGTAGTACCGTGCTGCGGCGCGGTAGTATCGTGGCACCAGGCCAGGTTCCGTAGCAGGAGCGGAGGTAGGGGCGGATGTAATTTTTTACATCCGCACCCTTCACAGTAGTACCGCACTCTCGGTCGCGGTAGTTCCGTGTTGGATTTTTGCATGACTTTTTCTCAGTAGAGGTAGTCACGGATGTAATTTTTTACTTTTGTGCCTACCAGGCCTGGCCCGTGTCTGCCTTGCGGAAGTACCGCACGGGGCCGCGGTAGTACCGCGTCTGCGGATCTACCGCGCCCTGCCGGTGCTCCTTTTTGCCTGGCCTGGCCTCTGCCATGCTCACGGTAGTACCGCAGTCCACCGCGGTAGTACCGCATGCCAGTGCGGTAGTACCGCGCCTCTGGAGCGGTAGTTCCGTGGGCCGCGGTCTGAGTGGTGGGTAACGGTTGGAATTGTCCCCCCACTATAAAAGGGGGTCTTCTTCTCCAAGAAGACTCACTTCTTCCAACCCTAAACTCCATTGTTGCTCCAAGCTCCATTTTCACCCGATCTCTCTCCCTAGCCAATCAAACTTGTTGATTTGCTCGGGATTGGTTGAGAAGGCCCCGATCTACACTTCCACCAAGAGAAAATTGATTCCCCCACTTATCCCTAGCGGATCTTGTTACTCTTGGGTGTTTGAGCACCCTAGACGGTTGAGGTCACCTTGAAGCCATACTCCATTGTGGTGAAGCTTCGTGGTGTTGTTGGGAGCCTCCAATTGTTGTGGAGATTGCCCCAACCTTGTTTGTAAAGATTCGGTCGCCGCCTTCAAGGGCACCAATAGTGGAATCACGGCATCTCGCACTGTGTGAGGGCGTGAGGAGAATATGGTGGCCCTAGTGGCTTCTTGGGGAGCATTGTGCCTCCACACCACTCCAACGGAGATGTACTTCCCCTCAAAAGGAAGGAACTTCGGTAACACATCCTCGTCTTCACCGGCTCCACTCTTGGTTATCTCGCGCCTTTACTTTTGCAAGCTTACTTGTGTTGTTACCCTTACTTGCTCGTGTGCTTGTTGTTGTCGCATCATATAGGTTGTTCACCTAGTTGCATATCTAGACAACCTACTTTTGATGCAAAGTTTAATTTGGCAAAGAAAAGTTAAAAATTGTTAGTTGCCTATTCACCCCCCCCCCTCTAGTCAACCATATCGATCCTTTCAGAGAGGTTGAGCCATAGCTCCGAAGACACACAAGTCTTCATCTTGTTCTCCTCGAGTTAAGTTCCCCTGAACTCGACCATGTTGGGAAACGGTGCATGGAAAACAAAAAAATTCTACGCATACGCAATGATCTATCCATGGAGATGCATAGCAATGAGGGGAAGAATATGTCTTCGCACCCTCATAGACTATAAGCGGAAGCATTTGACAACGCAGTTGACGTAGTCGAACTTCTTCTAGCTCCGACTGATCAATTACCGAACGTATGGCACCTCTGAGTTTTGCAGACGTTCATCTTGGTGAAGTCCCTCACCTTCTCGATCCAACAAGACGTCGGGGTAGTAGATGAATTACATTAGCACGACGGCGTGGTGACGGTGATGGTGAAGTGATCCTCGCAGGGATTCGCCTAAGCACTACGAAAATATCACCGGGGGTGTAAACGATGGAGGGGGGCGCC